>NC_141136.1:170098447-170420635 GCF_053477565.2 Lygodium microphyllum
AAATCATTCCAAACTCTCACAAACCATTCAATAAGCTTTCACAATATCTCATTCTTCATCAATCAATACTCCATCTCTCTTTACAGAAGACAATCGGAACAAAATAGACCAAAACAGAGCAAAACAGAAGGTATACAGAACCTATCAGAACATCACAAAACCACCAACAAACATCATGATCTTCCAAAACACAATCAATATCATCCAAAACACTCTCAAACCACTTCCAAATCAATCAATCATCTCATAACACTCTCAAACCACTTCCAAATCAATCAATCATCTCATAAAATCAACCATTCAGCTCTCAAAAACAACAAAAATCAGCCAAAAAACAAGTCATTTCAACACTCAACATATCCCCACACTTAATAAGGAAGCGTCCTCGCGACCCAGGAAAAAGGGAATACAAGTTCATTGAAAAATCGCAACTTTGATCTTCCATATCTTCTCACAAAGAATCCATCCACCACGACCCCAACTTGTAACCTGTTTCTAATACAAAAATACAAAGAAAGGAAAACCCTTTATACATTAATACCTCTTATCAAACTAAAAATCACAATAAATTTTGTAAAGGATATAAAAGTTTGCTTCTTCTTCATCTGCATCTTCTTCAATTCTCCATCCACGACCCCAACACCACAATTCTCCAAAATGTAGCTCGTACACGAAATCCAATAGGAAACCACCACGTCCGTATGACATAAATGAACTCACAACACAAACACTAATACACAACACAACCATCTGAATGACCTCTTCAAAAAGAGAGTTTTGCATTAAAAGCTTCCACCATACATTGGAAAGGTATCAATGAAGATGATCCCTCTTAAAAGATTGATGTTGTTGGAAGCGATCCATAGATAAGGATTCATCTACAAAGTTTTTAGGAGGATTTTGAAAAAATTGGAGACAGCACATCCTTTCCAACAGGACCAGGTATCTGCTAAGCAAACAGAGGGCATGAAAATACAATATCTCCAGCTGCTGAGAATCAATGCTAACATTGACATTCATGCACAACTTTGGAATAGGTTTTGAATCAGTATGAGAGTGCCTATGCATATACACCATGTACCAAGCAAAGTGAGCAGTTAATCTCACTGAGGGATTTGCAGACTGTGAATACTGTTGGGCAAAATGAACATAGTTTTGATAAGCTTGACTGGAAGCTGTCCATTCTCCTGGAATTATTGGCCAATTAATCTGCGGTCCTGTAATGCAATCATCCGAACTCCATCCCCTTCTTCTGGAAATCTGATTATCAAACCCATCACAGTCACTAACCAACTGAGGTGGTTGAGATATGGAAGTGTTAGGAGAGGGTAATGGAATAAGGGAAAGTGGATGTAGGGAAGGATAGGAAAAATCATAAAAGGAAGAAAAGGTTAAAGGAGTGGCAGAAATTTGTAAGGAATCACTAAGGAACGGTGTTAACTGATAAATAGGAAATGTGGAGGGTACATTAATGAGGGGTGAAGGACAGGGTGGAGAAGGGGAAAATACCCTATCCTCAATAAAGGAACAGTAAGTGAAAATGGGAATTTGAGGGAAAGATGAAGGTTGGAAAAGAAGGGGTAAAATTATTGTGGAATTAGATTGACAAAGGGAAAGATATATAGCATAGCGGTGAGCCATTTGTTGGTAATAGAGGAGGGTAGGAACAGAAGGTCCTAAGAGAGATCGTCTATGATAGGCATCAAAGAAGGTAGCATCAAACGGATTATGTTTGGAAAGATAGGTTAAGAGATCCATCCTCAGTTGGTTAGTACTCTGGGCAAAGGTAGGAGCTGTGTTTTGTCTTTGATTGAGGGCCACCGAATCAATCATGGGATACCACAAATTATCCTGACAATCAGCTACTTGGGAGGAATAACTTTGGAACATGTCAGCTATGCGCAACTCCAAATGATTGACATATAAAACAGCCTGTAAGACCACATCCCCCACATACCATGCCATATCTACCTCATCTGGAATTAACAAATCTCCTCGTAGATACATGTATGACATCAACATGGTATCTGGCGTGACAGAATCTTCAAAGACCATTCTGACTACCTCTGTCAACAACTCAGCAGACCAAGCCCCACTCCAGCCATCCTCTGGAAAAGGTAAATCCATCGTGGAAAGCTTCATATAGAAGACCAACTTCTGTAAGTGGTAGTGGACAAAGAAAGAATGGTCAGGTAAGACATATTCCTGAAACTGCTCAAAGGTAGACCATAACAAGTCCATTCTGGACTGCAATCTTTCCACTTTGTCTTGGAATAGAGGGCACAAAGTAGCCTGTCTCTGAAGAGCAGCCAAGTCCTGCGGTGAAAGAGAAGGAATCAATGGAGCAGGAGGGCTTGGAGGAACAGAGCGGGACTTTGCAAGCTGATCTTGCAACTGCTGGATTTGAGAGGCTTGGGATACCACTGTGTCATTAGCCATCTGTAAAGTTGAAAGCTTGTCATCTAAGAGAACTTGGAATTCCGTCGCTTCACTGGACATTCTCTCCTTCTCTGCTGAAAGGCTAGTAACCTGTGATTGAGCCTCTAGTAACTGGGTCTTCAATGAAGAAATCTCATCGCTTTGGGTGGCCACCAGTTGGGTTTGCTGTTCCATTTGCTTAAATAAATCTGCTAGGGTATCCTTAGCAGAAGCTAACTCAGATGTTGCCTTATGCAACTGGTCTTTGGACTGCATGAGCTCTTCATAGAAAGATGCGTACAGCTGTTGAACACAGGCTGTCACTGACAACTCAATGGAACTTTGAATATCCTTGCAGAGGAAAGGAATGGCATCTCCTGAGACGAGACTGTTCAGGGAAGGAACTGATATGTCCAAGGATCCTTCTCGATGTGCTCTGAACAGGTTATTACAAGTGAGATACCCAGGGAGTTCACTGCCAGAAGTAGCAGGGATAGGCATTGAGGGAAGTACAGAAGGGACTTTACCCGCTACCCGCTTCAAGCGTTTGCGTTGTATGACCAGGGGAGGCGGAGAATCATCATCCTCTATGTCAATGGGTTCTGACTCTTCTGAAGGTGGAGGAGGAGGTACTGGATCTGATGGAGGAGGTGGAGGCACAGTCTTCTGTAAACCTGAATAGGTCAAGAAGGCAAACAAATATGATCCGTATGTAACATTGGTAACATTACCCCTGGTGACTTTAACAAAATGCTGATCCATTTTAGTAAGGAGGTATGTGCTCCAATCAATAGCAACTCCTTTCAGCACCATCCTGGAAGCGGTGAAAAGTTCTTTGGACAAATAGTGGGATGGCGTTTTGGCAGGCATAAATCTGTCCTGAAGGAACTGACAGATCGTCTTCCATACGGGATCAGTAATCATAGAAAAGGAAACTCCTGAAGAGTTTATCACCTTCTTAACATCAAGGATTTCCCGTGTCTGCTTCTACAACAGCTTGAGAATCTCTTCATTAGAGAAGAGCTGACGAGTGGTCACAAAAGGTCTCCTTTGGAGGGAAGAGACAGAGCCTTCCCTAAGCCTCGAGATGTCAAAGTCATAGACATGCCCTGGACTACGCCTGTCTTCTTGCTGTAAGAGGCCAGGAACTCATCACATAACGACGGATCCTCTGGAAGCAGGGGAAAAGGAGTAGCCACAAAAGCAGCAAGTCCCGCCTTCGTGAGGGGCTCAAAAGTAAGTAGGGAAGAGTAATCCCTACTAACTAATGGGACGTACTGGATAGGGGGAGGAGCATGAGAAGGCGCCATTCAGATGGTTACACACACACCACAAACACAGACAATCAAGGAGAATGCCTGCAAAGCAACAGACAAAAACCAAGGATAAGAGAATAACCAAATAAGACGTGACTCGACCTACTAACCCCAAGCAAACCACATCCTAGAAAAAATTTGACATGACCTTGAGACAAATGTGACCGAAAGCTTCATGCGATGCATCAGACAAACACCCAAAACCCCGTATCAAGCAATAAAAGAAAAAAAAAACTGCATACCGTACCCGTAACCGTAACTAAGACAGGAAACCAAAATAAGACCACATCCGACACATATCAATACTACATCGGTGATAAACCAGTGTTTGACTATGGAAAGAACTCCAATGACTGCGCATACCCATCCCACGAAACGGTTCATTAAAAAGGGGAATTAAGTGCAGTGAGGGGGAATTAATTTAATGAAGGGTTCATTTTAATAAATTATTAAAAATAGGTGAATTTTTATTAGGTGATAAACCTTAGCAAGAAAACGGCGGTTCCTTATTATAAATTAAATTACCAATTATTAGGTGAAAACGGTGCAGTTATTCGATTCCCAGACTTTGATTCCCGACTGGGTCTCTAAATGCAATTCATTGATTACAAATTAAGGTGATGTGGAGCGCTTTTTTGCCAGCGCGTGCTCATGTGACGGCTGGTTCATTTTAATTAAAATTTTAAAGTGCCTCTTTAGCGCACGTAGCGCGTGTTAAGTGAACGACAAGTTTATTTTAATTAAAAAGTATGTGTGTTTAGCACGAATGCACGTGGAAACTGTGGGTGAATAAAAAAAATCATTTTAACAATTAATTTGTGATTAAGGGGAAAATGAAAAATAAATAAAACACACAAAATAAATACTTGGAAGGGGTGTGTATGTAATGCAGGAATGCGCACGGAAGAGTCGCCCAAAAGAAGTGAATCCAGTAAAGGAAAAGTAAAGACCACTGATGAAACAACAACGACAACACCTTAGCAGATGTGTGGATTTGGTTTGGGTTGGTTGTTTATGTTTATTTTATTATTTTTTATTATTTTTTATTTTATTGTTTTTTTTGTTGGTATTAAGTTGTGATTATTGATGGTTGAATAAAGGGAAAATGATGAAGGGAGGTGAGGGGAATTTTGTAGAATTTTTAAGAATTTTTTACTATTTGTAAATGAATTTTCTACATTTATTGGCAATTTAGGGGATTAATTAGGAAATATGTAAGTTTCAGAAATTTTAGGGTAGGTAATTTCCAGCGAACACACTCCCAAAAATTGGCAAAAAACAAAAGGAATTTTTAGAAATTTTTTTGAATTTTTTATGGAAAAAATAATTTAGAAATTAATTAAATCACATAAATCACATAAATCAAATAAGTCAAGTAGGAATAAGTCAATTAAGTCTGGTTAGTGGGGGTAAGTCATGTTAGTCACAGGAAGTCAAGTCAGGTAGGTTAGGCAGGTTAGGTTAAGTTAACTAGGTTAGTCAACTAGGCTAGGGTAGGCAACTAGGTGAAGTCAGCTAACCTGACTACGGTTAGTTAAAACTAACCTCGCTAGGGTTAGGATTAATTTAGGGTTAGGGTTAGGAGTAGTTTGAACGAACTAGGGTTAATTGTCCTAGTTAGGGTTAGGTTAGTTTGAACTAACTAGGATTAGTGGTCCTAGTTAGGGTTAGGTTAGTTTGAACTAACTAGGGTTAGTGGTCCTAGTTAGGTTAGGTTAGTTTGAACTAACTAGGGTTAGTGGTCCTAGTTAGGGTTAGGTTAGTTTGAACTAGCTAGGGTTAGTGGTCCTAGTTAGGGTTAGGTTAGTTTGAACTAACTAGGGTTAATTTAGGTTAAACTAGTTAGGGTTAGTGACTAACCGTAGTAGGGTTAGTGGAGGAGGCAGTTAGGGTTAGTGGTGGTGGTGAGGAGAGGAGGTGGTGGTGGCGGCGGGGAGGGAGGCTGCAGGCGGTGCGTCGGCGTCTGCGGCAGCGACGGCGAGGGACTCCACGGGCGGCGCGACGGGAGGAGGGCGGCGCGACAGCGGCTGGAGAAGGGCGGCAGTCCGAGGCACTGCCGGCGGCAACGACGCGGTTCCTGGGGCGGCTTCACAGGCGACGGCTGCAGGGTGGAGGCGGCGGTCGACGGCGACTTCACGGGCGGTGGTGGCGACCAGGCCGGCGGCTTCGGCGGCAGAGGAGGTGGAGGCGGGCAGGCGACGTGGGCGGGCGAGGAAGAAGAGGAGGAAGAGAAAAACGGCAGGGGGGAGGAAAGGGAGGAGGACGGACGGCGGAGGGAAGAGAGGGAGAAGGGAGGAGGACGGCAGGCGGAGGGAAGAGAGGGAGAAGGGAGGAGGGGAAGAGGTGCAGGTCGGGGGAGAAGGAGGAGGAGAGGGCGCAGCAGGTCGGGGGGGAAGAGAGAGAGGGAGAGAGAAGGGAGAGAGAGAAAGAGGCGGTTGGGGGGGGAAGGGCCGGGTGGACAGGGTAGGGGGCGGGTAGGGGTAGGGGTAGGGGTAGGTAGGGGAAGGGTAGTGGGCGGGTAGGGGTAGGGGTAGGATGATGTGCGGGGTAGGGGTCCAAGGGGGATAGGGGGTGCCCGAGGGAAGGGTAAGGGTGGGAAGGGATGGGTGTGTACCCCTGTCCCGCGCACGTGCGCGGGGCGGGGTAAAAAAATTTGCCGTGACGGGATTGAAATGACGCTGGGATGACGGTACGGGTTATGCGGACACGACCGGGGCGCGTTAAGACGCGTAATTGTGAAAAAAGGCGCGTTCATGCGCAAAACGGGCGTGAGAAAAAACGTAAAAATAAAGAAAAATTAATAACTCCCAATCCGGACGTCAAAACGACATAGCGTAAAAACAAAAAGTGGGTAGAACGACAGGGAGAAAATAAGGAAAATACGGGACGGGGGTTCCCGGGGGGGAAAGGGCAGTCACGTGCAAAAAAACCCAAAAAATGAACCAAAAAACGCAATTGAAAATTAATATCGAAAAATCCGTGCATCGGAATGAGGTGTAGAAAAAAGGAAAACGGTGCAAAAAGATGTGCCCGACAATTCTATCACATCAAAACATAATTCTAACGGAGATAAGACGCGTTCACATGGGAAAAACCCAAAAAACAAACCCGAAAATGGGATCGGAAATTAATATCGGACAAACCAGTCACCAGAATGACATGCAGTAAGAAGGAAAAATGTCCGCAGGAAGGAGTGGCACAGGGGTATCACGTTAAAATGCAGTTCCAGTGGAAGGAGGAGGGGTTCATTTGCAAAAAACTCCAAAAATACGCCCGAAAACTCATTTAAAAATTAATAAGTAAAAATTCAAAAGTCGAAAAAGGGTGGAGGAAAAAGGAAAAAGGTGGGGGAAGGCACAGGGGACACGGCTGTCAAATCAAATTGGAATTCCGATGCAAATAGGGCAGGTTCACATGGAAAAATGTCAAAAACACGCACGAAAAAGTCTTAAAAAACTGGAAAATTAATAACGGACAAACCGTGTAGCGGAATGATGCGAAATAAAAAGGAAAAATGTCAGGGGGAAAGTGGTTGTCAGGGCTATGACGGCAGATCACAGTTCCAAAGCAAGAAAAGTGCATTCACATGGGAAACCGACTAAATTGCGCAAAATGCTTCAAAAATTAATAACTTGAAAATCGTGCACCGGAACAAAGGTAAGTAAAAAGGAAAAATGGTCAGTTCAATGGGAGGAACAGGGCTATAAGGTGGGATTGTGACTTTGGTGAATGTAGGGTGCATTCACATGGTAGGACCTCAAAATCAAGGAATGAAGGAAAACTGCAGGGGAACAGCCCCAAGGGTGGGTGGAACATAACCGAGTGGGTGGGAAGGGATCCCCAGCAGGGTAAAAGCAAGGCATGGCCTACATGCATGAACAGGTTAAGGCATATGCAGAAAGGTATCCACGGTAGACGCGCAGGGACGCGTCCCCACACTTAAGACCTTAACGGATAGGGTTAACCGAGCAAGAGGGACCTAGGACCACGCCATAGACCATCCACTAACGTCCCCACACTTAAAACATGACCGTCACGAAGAAACCAAAGGTGGAGGGTTAGAAAAACTTGGCCCATTTCGTCAAGAATCAAGGTTGAGTGTCGACGGCACGTCCAGTGTGGTTGTCGGCGCTGGAGGGACCAAGGCATCTTCTCGGCACACTGCCGTCATGGCAGGGACCACGCGGTAGCACCCAGGGAGGTAGCTGATGGAAGGAATCACAGGAAATTCGTCGATGATGAGGGATACTACACTCAACTCATAGTCACTCAATTGAAATGAAAGAACAGTCACTCGCCCCATGACTAATATCACTCGAGGAATAAGGATTGAAACCCATATCGCATACCCGGTTGAGGAATCAACAAGGGGGGAATGGTGCAGAAGGAGTATGCCAGGGTGCACAGTTGATGGTGCATTAGTGCGTCCAACCCGTCTGGCATAAGTGCAAGGAGGAAGGCAAGGAAGCCTTATGGTGCAATGTACAGAACAGGGTGACGTGTCTTGTGATGACGGTAAAGACCCATCCCGTGGGTGCACAAGGAAAGTGGAACATACTTGACTCCAAGTGTCGTAACGTCCCTCAAACGCACCTCTCGGTAAATGATTGAAGAAACGCCAGTCACACTCAGCCCACCCTCTGTCTCACTCTCTGTTGATAGATACAGGAGGGCAGCCTTTTCCTGAAACCCATTGATATAATCCTCACAGTCACTTGTGCAAAGATTGTATGCCTTGTGCGCATTTGATGGTGCAACAGTGCATCCCGCCCTGTGCCGGCATAGGGTGCAAGAAGGAAGGCAAGGGAGCCTTATGGTGCAGTGCACAGAAACAAATTGTGCTTTGTGCATTGAGAGGCCCATCCCGTGCGTGCAACACTTCATTCACACTTCTCACCTCTCATTTGATTTGAAGGGAAAAAATTGGTCACTCGCCCCACCCTCTGTCTCACTCGTTGTTGATAGATACAGAGGGCAACCATACTCACTTCCCCATCCGGTTAGGATGAAAGCTCACATCACTCTATTGTTTGTCAATGAAGATCGCGTCATCAATTGTTAAAGAGGCGTACCCAGGGAGGTAGCCATCACATCGAATATTGTATTGGACAGGAACATGTCGTCTGTAGGAGGACAAGTAGTCACTTTGCAAAGAGACCCAGGACACAGCGTACCAAGGGAGGCAGCTTCGGAATTGGATCCTAGGGATATCAATTAATGAATCCACTTTCTGGACTGCTGGGTGTTACCACCTTTTCCACAGCCAGCTTCTCGCCCAAGGGTGTTTATCACCTTTTCTGGGAACGAGGCCTGCTATGACAGGGAATTTCTTCCTTTTCTCTCATAACAGATTTGTTTTTTTTTTCTCTCTTTTTTTTTCTTTTTCTTCTTTGTTTTTTTCCCCTATTCCCGAGGGTGTTTCCACCTTTTCTCGAAGAATAGGTCGGCATGACAGGGACCTAAGTCCTTTTCTCCCATGACCGATATGTTTTGTTTTTTCTTTTTCTTTTTTTTTTCTGCAAATTGAGCAAGGGAATGGTAGAAAAACCATGTGTCAAGACCAACCTCTGTACTGTCGCTGGTGGAAAATAGAGGATAAGAGATCAAGGCTGGAAGGGGGGTTTAAGGGGACAGAGGGTTGCGCCCACTTCATCAGGAGTGATTGAAGAACGGCTATCAGAAGTAGCATCATAAGAAGTACAGTGCCGCGCCAATGAGGGAAAGGATCAAGTGTCCGTAATTGTCAAGATCCCCAAGGAGGGAAGTACTTCTTTAGGCGATATCCATTGATCAGAAAGGGATCATCAGAGGCATCAATGGTCTGTACTTGGATAGAGCCATTAGGGTTGACTGCAAGTACCTTATAGGGGCCCATCCACCGCTGTTGGAGCTTGCCAGGAAACTTGCCAAAGCGTGAATCATAGGCTAGGACCAAATCACCTTCTTTGAACTCCTTGTGCTTGATGAAACTGTCATGGTAAGCCTTACGTCGAGCTTGCGTGGCTTCCATGCACTGTAGAGCCATCCTACGAATTTCGTCCAAACATGCCAAGTGCAGGAGACGGCGTTGCAGTGAATCATCATCCCCCAAACGCTCTTTGATAGCCACTCTCAAAGAGGGTAGTTCCAATTCAACAGGAAAAACAGCTTCTGTTCCATACACCAGCTGGAAGGGTGTCTGTCCCGTTGCTGCTTTATGGGAGGTTCTGTACGCCCAAAGGGCCTCTGTAAGTCGATCATCCCAATCACGACGATGTGCGGCAATTGTTCTTGTCAGAATCGAGCAGAGGATGCGATTGGTGACTTCGACTTGGCCGTTGGCTCTGGGGTAATAAGGAGTGGACTTGCGATGGCGGATCTTATACAACTCTGTCAACTCTTCCATGACTTTGTTGAGGAAATGAGTGCCTCTGTCACTTACCAACTCTAAGGGACTGCCAAAACGGGTGATGATATTCTCGTACATGAACAGGGCCACGCTGTTACCATCGTCCCGCTTTAGGGCTTTAGCTTCACACCACTTTGTAACATAATCCGTACATACGAGGATGTATCTGTTCTGTTTCCTTCTGGTAGGAGGGTCGATCGGACCTACGAAGTCAATGCCCCACTTCTCAAACGGCTTCAAAGGAAGGATAGGTTGTAGTGGCATGGCACTTGTCTTGGTGGGTTTCCCCATTCTTTGACAAGCATCATATCTTTTACAGTAATCATAGGAATCTTTGTGAATGGTAGGCCACCAATATCCTGCGAGCAGAGCCTTCCTGGCTGTAGCTTCTCCTGCAAAGTGACCTCCACATGGCTCGTCATGGCAAGCCTTCAGAACAATCCCAATCTCATCTCCTGCAACACATCTTCTGAGCACTTCATCTTTGCCTTTCTTGTACAGTGCACCGCCTAGCAGGGCATAGGGGGCTGATTCTAGCATAAGCTTCTTCCTTTCCCGACTAGAAATACCAGGAGGATAATGTTGGGTTGCCAGCAGGTTGGCAATGTCTGCATACCAGGGAGTTACAGTTTCTACCAAGAATAGGGAAGCATCAGGGAGGTCTGGATCATCCTGCTCCTCGTCTGCAGTTTGTGGGATACGCGACAGATGATCAGCCAGAACATGGGAACGACCAGGCTTAGTAATCACCTCAAAGTCGAACTCCTGGAATAGAAGGAGCCATCTCATCATTCGTCCTTTCACATCTGCTTTGTTCATCAAGAAGGACAGGGCCTCATGATCCACATAAAATTTAAAGTGGGTGGATAGGAGGTAGTGGCGGAACTTCTCTAGGGCAAACACCATTGCCAAGCACTCTAGCTCGGTCACTGTATAGTTCCGTTCCCTATCAGTGACTTTTCGGCTTGCATAATAGATCGGTTGATCCAGCTTCGAGGAGCCCTTCTGGCAGAGGACAACACCTAAACCTTCAATTGATGCATCAGTGTGTACATGGAACTCTTTCGTCCAATCAGGAGGTTGCAGGATGGGTGCTTCTATCAAACACTGCTTCAGAGTGTGGAAGGCTTTGTCACATTCTTCCGTCCAAGTAAACTCTGTATCTTTCCTCAGAAGCTTGTGCAAGGAGGTTGCCTTTGTTGCGAAATGAGCTATGAACCGTCTGTAGTAACCCACATGGCCTAGGAATCCCCTCAACTGTTTGAGGTTGGTGGGTGCTGTCAGAGCTGCGATCTTTTCAATCTTTGCCGGATCTGTTGATATCCCTTGTGCAGAGACAATGTGGCCCAACAGAACTCCAGAAGAGACCCCAAAGATGCATTTGTCGGGGTTGAGGGAAATCCCATACTCCCGGCATCGGTCAAAGCATTGTTCCAGGTGTTCCCAGTGTTCACGGATCAAACTATAGACACAGAAGTCATCCAAATATACCTCAATGAAGTCATGCAGATGATTTTGAAATGCGGCCATCATGACTCGTTGGAAAGTAGCAGGGGCATTGCAGAGTCCAAATGGCATCACTCTGTAAGCGTAGGTCCCCCATTCTGTGGTGAAGGTTGTTTTGGATTGGTCTTCTTCCGCGATCTGTACTTGATTGTATCCACTGAATCCATCCAGAAGGGAATAAAGCTCATGTCCTGCCACTATGTCCAACAGTTGGTCTGTGAAAGGGATAGGAAAGTGATCCTTCTTCGTCTTGGAATTAAGCTTTCGAAAATCCACACATATTCGCAATTTGCCATTCTTCTTGGGTACAACCACGATGGGTGAAACCCATTCACTATTTGCCACTGGATAGATGAATTCGGCTTCCAGAAGCTTGAGCAGCTCCGCTTTCACCAATCTGGAATAATTCGGGTTCATTCGCCTCTGTCGTTGCCGTACTGGCTTGGCATCAGGCTCCAAGTCAATATGATGTTGACATATTGTGGGATCAATCCCCTTTAGGTCTTTATAAGACCATGCAAACACGTCCAAATTTTCTTTCAACAAGTTGTACAAGGTTGACAACTCCTCTTCTGGGAGACTGTTACCCACCTTCAAGTGGCGTTCAGTGCCTTCTGCATCCTCAAAGGTTAACTGCCTTTCACCTTCTACTTCATGGATGAAGGTCCCACGGACTGCTTTTGGGTACAAATCCGAATCCTTCAAGGGAGTGGTGTCCTCTTCTGATGTCCCACTAGAACCAACTTCTTCTTTTGGTGGAGACTTAGGTTGCTCCTTAAGACGTTGGAATGGGATTAGAGCCGTTTCGGGTTTGGGTTCAAGATTAATTACCTCTTGACTTGAAGACTCCTCTTCTGAAGATGACACATCTAGGAACGTCACATAACAGGAACCCTCTGATGCCTGTTGGGTTGGTGGGATTGGTGCTCGTTGGCAAGGTGCATCATCATCATCTTTCTTAGGCAAAGATGGGTTAGAACGGCAAGAGCCACTGCTAAAAAACGGCTTGTTCTTCTTAATCCATTTCTTATAAAGGTTTTGCATATGAGAAGATCCATTTACCAGACCAAATGGTACCATTGCCATTCTGTCCCATAGCATGAGCTCGTCTACTTCTGATGCTTCTGGAACTTCTTCTTCAAATATATCCTCTTCAGGTGGGATAGACCCTTCCATTTCACTTTCATAATCTTCTTCGTCCATATCATATCCATCCTCTTCTGTCTCTGTCTCTGTCTCTGCGTCTGCTTCTGTCTCTGCTTCTGTCTCTGTAGGAGCTCTGTAACAGAAGAATAGATTCTCTGTTTCCTCTTCTGCCTCTGTCTCTGCTTCTGCTTCTGCTTCTGCTGTGGCCATGTAACAGGGAGAACAGTACATCCATGCTTCTATCTCACTGTCAGAAGTGATTTCAGAAGTCATGCCTGATTCAGGCAGGAAGTATTCACCCATTGATAACGGCTTTGCATCTTTTGGAAGTCGGCTTACAATATCCACTGTTAAGGAATATGCCACTGTTTTCTTAGGAAGGATCTGTTTGACAGCATCTTTGTCTGCTGATGTTCCATCTGTAGCCTCATTAGGGGAGTCAGAAGATAATTCCAAGGAGGTGGATCCATGTCCTTTTTGAGAACCATACAGATTCAGCACCACTTTGTTGGGTCCTCTACCCAAGGTCAAGGTTCCTTTGAACCAATCCGTCCTTGCTCTGGCTTCAAAAAGCCATGGTTTGCCCAGTAACAGAGGATAGGATGTACCATAAGAGTTTGGCTTCACCACCAGATAGGTTAGCCAATAATCTTTTCCAGCCACTGTAGTCTTCACATATGGAAGAATGCCCAAAGGCTTGATTCTACTCTGATCTGCCAGTCTGATGAGCCATTGGGTTGGTTGCACACCTTGTAGGCCTAGATCCTTCATTGTCACATCCGTCATAATGTTCACTGACGAACCACCATCAATCAGTGCGTTTGAAATGAAGCAACCTTCTATCCATACACCAGTCTCTGGAGTACCCAGATCTAGGAAAGCGTTAGCCACATCCACTTCTTTTACAGGCTCTGGAGCCTTGTTGGGCTTTGTTGCTGTTGAGGGAGCAATACTTAAGCCACGTCTTCTTGTCAGTATACTTTTGAACCTTTTCTGGCAACTAGGGGACAACATCAATAATTGTCGGAATGTAAGGTTTGGTTTAAAGGTATCTAGATCTCTAACTAGGTCGTATTCCTTAATAGGATCCATTGGCTTCTCTAACCGATTAGGGAATGGGGCAACACCCATTTTCATTTTTCCTCTTTCTTCCAACAGACGAATCATGGGAACTTCTTTTGCTACTTGCGGCGCTTCCTCCTCTTCTGTATCCTGGACCTCTGGTCCTGTCTCTGTAGCTGTCTCTGTAACTCTCTGTGGCACTGTAGGGCTCTGTACGGCACTGTTAGGCTCTGTTCTGTTCTGTTCTTCTGGTGGAAGATTGAACTTCACTGTTCTGGCAGGAGGGTTATTTTCTTTCTGGATAGGTGATTCCTTCTGCTTTGCACGCGTGATGGCAGCAACTTCCAATTCCACTAAATTGGAGGTAGGCTCTTGGGCTTTGACCGGACTATCAGTAGCACTGTTTTTCACTGGGGCTGGGCTTGGACAGTCTTTTGCAGTGTGGCCTTCTCCTTTGCATCTACTGCATAAGGGCTTGTAATCCACTGACCTTCGAGGATTTGGACAATTTGGTGAGATGTGTCCCTTTTCTCCGCATCTGTAACATTCCACTTCTGATCTCTGACCACCGCCAGACTGTCTTCCTCTGTAACTTTGAGAGGGAAATCGTCTAGGTCCAAAATTGGGACCAAACTCTCTAGGCTTGGGTCCAATATCTTGTGTTGTCATTTTGGATTCCAGCAGGTTGAATCTTGCGTCTTCTTCCTTCCTTCTCCTATCATGTATCTCCTTCAGAGAGCAAATGTCCTCTGTATGATTCTTCCGCAAACAGTAGGAACAGAAGGCTCCAGGGATGGTTGGTTTTCGTGTACATTTAGTGGCTAAATGGCCTGCTTGATGACACTTACCACACCAAGTATTTGACCGCATCACATCTCTTCCTGCTCCTGCAACGTTGGATATGCTCGCTGTATTCACTTTCAGCGTCTGTAGTTGTTCTGTAATCACATCCATCAACTCCTTTTTTATGTTTGCAACTGAGTTGGATAAATAATCCTTCAAGCTTTCTCCTCCTGACGTACTGGCAGGAGGGTTTTGAGGAGTTTCTGTAATCACTGCATAAACTGGTTGGGCTGGTACAGAGGGGTCTCTGTTCTAGTTCTGATTCAGTGCTCCTATTTGAACTGTTGGCTGTTGGCTCCAGTTGGTAGGATTCCACTGTTGCTGCTGATTTGTCAGGGAGGAAATTGGTTGGGACCATTGTTGTTGTGGTTGAACCATCATTTGAGGCATGGATTGTGGCCACTGTGGATTTGGTGCACTGTACTGTGATACCGGGGGCATCTGTTGGTAGGGATAGGGAACAGTCCCTGGAACTGCATTTGGTGGATACATCATTCCTGGCATCAGAGGAGGTAGGACTCCTCTTCCTGTATTCATCGCTAATCGAGCTTCCACTTCATCGTACAGTCTTGCACCTTCTGTTGCAGCTTGCAGGGTGGCTGGTCTTTGCAGCTCCACAAACTTACAGACTTCTGGTTGTAATCCTCTGAGAAACACTCCCTTCTGAATGCCATCATCTAGATTATGATTAGTCCATCTCTTCAGGATGGATTCCATTCGTGAGACATAAGCTTCCACTCTTTCTCCAGAAGACTGACTTAGGTTCATAAATTCCTCTCTCATCCGCTCTTCAAAACCTTCACGCCTGAATTTAGTGAGGAAGGCCAACTTCAGGTCGTCCCATGTGCCAAAAGTTCCTGCTGCTTGTCTCTCATACCACTGAAACGCCGCGCCCTTGAAAGTGGCGGGGAATATCGCTAACCAATGCTCAGGGGTTCTGGCATTGTTAGCCACACACGCTACCATAAACTCTGCTACATGAAGATCGGGGTCTTCATTGTACTCTCCCTTAAAAACTGGCAATGGGACTACATTCGCTGGCCTGTCATCAATATTTCCAGGACGAATCTGGCTTGGAAGTGGACCTCCAGCAGGAGGAGGAAGGGCTTGATGTGCCATTGGGACTTCTGTAAAGAGTTCCGCAAGGGCGTCAAAGGCGGCTTCTGCTGCGAGCTCGTTCTCAGCCTTGATTTTTACTTTCTCTCTTCTCACGTACCTCTGGACTCGTTCTAACGCTTGCCTCTTTATTGCGTCATTCATCAGGGATGTGGCTCCACTATGTTGTTAGTGCTCCACAGAGGGTTAGCAAAAGGCTTCAGTCTTTGGAGGACTCTCTTGCCAACATTTCTTCTACTTCTTCCTTTTCAACGTCCCTGAATTTTGCTTTCATGCCACTGCACAGAGGAAGGTATTCGGTTCTGAAGGTGTCAAAACGCATACGTCTGAGCATGGTGGTGGTGCCATCATCATAGTAATGCCAGCTTCTGATGGTTTCAATAGTGTATGTTGTGAAAAACACTCTGTCTACCAACTTCCAGTGGGTTGCTAATTGAACAAACAGAAGATTATCAGTACACCAAGCATCCCATGTATCTTGCTGTTGAGCGTCCACGAACAAATTCCAACTCTTTTCCTTCTTGTCCCTGTGAACCTCTACAGACCAAGACTCCTGAAGCTTCTTCACAATCTCCCACTTGATGTTATCTGGAAACTTCTCAATGAATGCAAAATCTTCCATGGATGGTCATTCTCTCTGTTTCTGCTCTTCAGTTCGTTCCCAAACAGTTTGCCACCAAGATGCAAGTTTCTGCGGCTTCAATAGGAAGAGGAAACTGTCCACCACATAGAGCATGCATCGTGATGGTGATGTGTTTCTGCCATTGTGGGATGAACTTCTTGTGGAAAGTGGCTTTTATTATGAGAAATTCCAACTCTTCGGTGGAAGAAGGAACTTTACAAACATCCATTGAATTCTTCTCTTCTTGGCAATGCCATTTCCTTCATTTTCAGCCTCTTCTAGTGCTTATTGATGGCAAGTTTCCCCGACTGCGCACCAAAAACATGGAGCCCCGAGAGGAACACCAAGGAAAAGGAAATTCTCTTGCAAGAAAATCTATCTTGTAACATCAACAAGCTTGTTTATCATGTTTCATATGATCACAATGAAGAAAAGAACACCAGGCACAACAAATCTTCATGCAGCATCATGTAGATCTCCCACGGATTTAATAGAATCAACCATATTCTTCAATATCTTCACAAAATCCATCTATAGAACAAAGAAAGCAAAGGAATACACCATCTTTGAATGGAAATACATCACATAGTATTCATCTTCAATATCTTCATAGTCTTCTCTCTCAATCTCTCTTATACAATCACTCTGTTTCAGTAAAATTGGCTATCTCTGACTCTCTCTCTCTCTCTCCATCAATAATACATCATATCCTCACTACAATCTCTCAAAATCACTCTCAATAATCACTCTTAGGTCGTGGATACCCCTCCCAAGAGGTATGTCTGATATGAAGAGTCACCAGAGCCACTACAGTGTCTTTTCATAGCTCACTACTGTCACTTCACTCTAGTCTTCTCTTGAGTCTTCAGCAGCTACTTCTTCCACTTCTTTCAGCTCTTTTGCACTTGTATTCACCTCTTTCCAAGGTTAGAAAACTTTCCCAAACTACACTCTCATCCACAGAACACATACAGAAGCATACAGAACAGTCTACAGAACAGTACCAGAACAGCTACAGTACAGAACAGAACAGAAACAGAACAGAAGCAGAAGCTCTACAGAAGATCTACAGAAGGTTACAGAAGGTTATCAAAACCACATAACTCATTCTCAAATCATTCCAAACTCTCACAAACCATTCAATAAGCTTTCACAATATCTCATTCTTCATCAATCAATACTCCATCCCTCTTTACAGAAGACAATCAGAACAAAACAGACCAAAACAGAGCAAAACAGAAGGTATATAGAACCTATCAGAACCTATCAGAACATCACAGAACCACCAACAAACATCATGATCTTCCAAAACACAATCAATATCATCCAAAACACTCTCAAACCACTTCCAAATCAATCAATCATCTCATAAAATCAACCATTCAGCTCTCAAAAACAACAAAAATCAGTCAAAAAACAAGTCATTTCAACACTCAACAGAGTGCAGCAATGTTTGCACATGGGACCGTTGTAGTTGCAAATATTTATATCTGGCATAAACGCATTGGTCATGTTAATGTACAGCGACTTAAATCAATGCAAGCCCAAAATATTGTTGCGAGATTGCCTAAATTCAAGATTGCAGAAATGCATAAGGTATGTGAAGACTATCAGTTTGGAAAACAGGCAAGAAAACCATTTCCTAGACATATTCAAGAGAGTAAGAAGCCATTGGAATTAATCCACTCTGATGTGTGGACTACTAAAGCTTCATCTCTTGGAGGCTATCATTATTTTGTCACTTTTATTGATAACTATAGCAAAAAAATTTAGGTGTATTTTATGAAAAAGAAAAGTGAAGTTTTTGGGCATTTCAAAACTCTTAAAGCTATGGTTGAAAAAGAAACAGGCCTGCAAATAAAATGCCTAAGGTCAAATGGAGGGGGAGAGTACCTCTCAAATGAGTTTGCAAGGTTCCTGCAGGAGCATGGCATAAAGCAGCAATATTCATGCAGTCATACCCCACAACAAAATGGAATTGCAGAAAGGAAAAACAGGCATATTGGAGAGGTATCTCGTGCCATGCTCAATAAAAAAGACTTGCCAGATCTTTATTCGGCTGAAGCAGTTGCTACAGCAGTCTACATAATGAACAGGACTCCCACTGCAGTAATACATGGGATGACTCCAGAGGAGAGGTATACTGGTAGGAAACCAGATATTTCTCATTTGAAGATTTTTGGTTGCATCGCCTATGTTCATGTGCCAGATGAGTTGAGATCCAAGTTGGATCTAAAAGCTGAGAAGTGCATCTTTATTGGTTACTCTCTGAGCTGAAAGGGTATAGATGCTATAACCCTTCTACTCATAAGTTTACAGTGAGCAGAGATGTTGTTTTTTATGAGATGAGTAGCTGGTATAAACCAGTAAATGTGATTGATAATGTAGATGCACAAAATGGTAATGCTGCACAGAATTCACAGCAGCAGTCACAAGATATTAGTGTACCTCGAGCGTCCTCTAGCAGTGGTTCACATTCTTTGCCATGGACAGGCAGATTGAGATCAAGAGAATCTTCTCAAAGTAATGCAGATAGTGGTATGCAGGTATCACGAAAAGGAAAAGAGAAGGTAGATTTGATGTGAATGTAGGTCACTCTTATGTGGATGGTGAATCCAGTGGCTCAGAACAGAGCATTGATGATGAGTTGGGTATTCCTTCTATTGTTACACCTGGATTAAGGAAGACCAGGGATGTTTTGAGAGCACCTCGGAGTGAACCTACTTTGCGCAGGTCTACCAGAGCTAGGTATCCTGTGGATAGGCTGAAATATGATGGATTTACAACCATTCACTATGCATATATGGTCAAAGTGATACAGGAACCAAAACCCACTTCTTTTGAGTAAGCCATGGGAAAAGAAAAATGGGAGAAAGTCATGGATGAATAAATGGATGCCTTGGAAGCAAACGCTACATGGGAATTGGTACCTTTGCCTAAAGGTAAGAATGCAATTGGTTGTAAGTGGGTTTATAAGGTGAAGCACAATGCAGATGGTTCTGTGAACAGATACAAGGCAAGATTAATAGTCAAGGGGTATGCACAAACATATGGCATTGATTATGAAGAAACATTCAGTCTGGTTTCAAGGATGGCAACCGTAAGAGCAGTCATTGCTATGGCTGCATCAAAGGAATGGTCTTTACATCAGATGGATGTAAAGAATGTCTTCTTGCATGGTGATTTGCAAGAAGAGGTATATATGGAGCAGCCACCAGGTTATGTGCATGCTGTTCATCCTGAGTTTGTTTGTAGGTTGAAGAAAGCCTTGTATGGCTTGAAGCAAGCACCTAGAGCATGGTCTGACAAGATAGGATAGTATCTTGTCACTATTGGCTTTCAGATTTCCAAGGCAGATTTCTCACTTTATGTGAGAAAAACAAAGAAAGGTATTATGCTGCTTGTCATTTATGTTGATAATTTGATTATGACAGGTGACAGTGATGAAGACATCCTTCATGTGAAAATGCTATTGAAGCAGAAGTTTAAGATGAAGGATTTGGGAGAGCTGCGTTATTTCTTGGGCATTGAGGGTATTAGATCACCAAGTGGGATACGGCTCTTGCAGAGGCAGTATAGATTGGATATGCTATCCAAATATGAGATGACAGGCTGTAAGCCTATTTCAGTTCCTTTGGAGCAGAATGTGAAGCTGAGCGCAAATGCAGGTGAGCTTTTGGAAGACCCTACTATGTATAGACGCATGGTAGGAAGTTTGATTTATATGTTTATTACCAGGCCAAATTTGAGCTATGCTGTTGGATTGGTAAGCCAGTTTATGCAGGCTCCAAGGAAACCGCATTTGGATGCGGCTAGACACATACTCAGGTATGTGAAGTCCACATTACAGTATGGACTACTTTATGAGACTGGGGTTCAGATACAGTTGCATGGATACACTGATGCTGATTGGGCTGGTAGTATTTTTGATAGACGATCTACCAGTGGATATGTGTTCTCTTTTGGGAGTGCTGCAGTCACTTGGAGCAGCAAGAAACAGCCTACAGTTGCCTTGTCGAGCATATAGGATGAGTATAGGGGCGCAGCAATGGCTACATGTGAGGTAGCTTGGTTGCATAAGCTACTTTATGATATGCATCAGCCTACAGATGGGCTAGTTGTCATTTATTGTGACAACATGAGTAGTATACACTTGGCAAATAACCCAGTCTATCATGCTAGAACAAAGCACATTGAGGTGCATTATCACTATGTGCGGGAGAGGGTTTTACTAGGTCTTATTGATCTAGTTTATGTCAGCACAGAGGATCAGGTAGCTGACATATTTATGAAGGCATTGGGCGTAGAGAAGCTGCGCAGGTTCAGAGACCTGCTTGGTGTGCAGAAATTGGGATTGAGCTCGAGGGAGAGTGTTGAGATATCGAGCTCCACTCGTGATATGCCAGGGTGACCGTTGTGCATTTATGTCACCGACTTGTCAGTTGCAGACGGGGTTGGTACACTGCCCATGAATAATAGCTAGATGACAGCTATCCTTATCTACTCTAGTTCGTGGCTCAGTTAGTATGCCACCTTAGTTAGTTGAGTTTGGTTTGAGACCCATATATAGGGTTCTTCTATTTCTATGTATTTGAGTTCCTTTTGGATTACACAACTAAGAAGAGGAAAATTGTTTTCAGCCTCCACCTTTGTGTGTATTCCCCCATTGTGCAAGCAAAAAAGCTACAAGTGAGACTCCTTCCTTCTCTCCCACAATCTTGACAATGTTACGCATGCAAGGAGGATATAGCTTAAGCAGAAATTTAATAATATGTTCAAAAATGGCAGGAGCATTCAAGCATACAAGACGGAGATAAAGACCATAAATGACCAACTAGCTACTATTGGGTCTAGTGTTTTAGAGGATGATATGATTGCAATGACATTGAGTGGGCTTGGCAAGGAGTACAAGGCATTTGATACTTCTATTTCTGTAAGAGAAAAACCCCCTGATTGGGATGAACTGCTTGCATTATTGCTCCATGAAGAAGTAAAGCTTGGTCTTAACACATGTTTTAGTTTGTCTCAAGGCAGAGACATTGTTCTCTACTCTAGTCAGCATGGCAAATGAGAAAATTTGAGTTTGTCATTGCTCAACATTGTTTGTGGCTTTTCTAGGAGTGCACCAAGGCTCCATTGAGCATGCAAAATTTGTCAATGAGCACCATGTGCTATTGATGTGCTACAAACACAGCCTATCAGGATGCGTGAATTGTGCCTGTTGTAGGCTGAACTTCCTTGATTGCAAAGACACCACATAAAGTGGCTACTAAGTGCCTAAATGCTGGCCCAGACCCTTTGAAAGGTGCTTGAAGATTGTTGTAAGAAAATGCTCTAAAAAGGGCTCAGTTATGAGTTGAGACATGAATGTAAAAATCTAAAATTGAATCTTGAACTGCTCGTAACAACAAATACATAGCACATATGTTGCCTTGACATTATCTTAGAGCTCTATGTCTTGCTTAGAAAGTGTCATTGAAGCATAGGTATATGCAAGAAGGACATATGCACTTGTTCTTATGCCTTGGAGCTAAAATTCAAAGGTCAAAAAATTTAGCTCGAGGGGCCTTTTACAAGCTAAAAATTGTCATGAATTTGTGGACAGCAAGCATTGTTTACATGAGAAGCACTACATGACATTGATTGGTCCCTATCAAATGTATGGCTTGGGATATGTTTGGGAATGTTTTTGAGTATTAGGACAAGCATTGAATGCTACCAAAAAATAAAGTATGGAGCTAAAAACAAATGCATTTAAAGTGTTTTGGCTAGCTACAAGGAGGAAATGCAGTCCATGACATTACTCCTTGAAGACAGAGTGTCTATGGTTGTATGTATGGTCATGTATTGACCCCGACACACTAAAGCAAATG
This sequence comes from Lygodium microphyllum, assembly GCF_053477565.2. Taxonomy (NCBI): domain Eukaryota; kingdom Viridiplantae; phylum Streptophyta; class Polypodiopsida; order Schizaeales; family Lygodiaceae; genus Lygodium; species Lygodium microphyllum. The sequence goes on from NC_141136.1 coordinate 170,120,738, forward strand.
TATGAAGTGATTTGAAGACATATTAGAGCTAGATAAATCTTGTTTTGTTGAGTAGTTGTTGACTACTACAACCTGTGAACAAGAGTTTTCTTACCTATGAGTTATGCCACATGTTTGTGGATGGTTTTGAGATGTTAATGGGCTGAAAAACATTGGTTTTAATAGTGAATTTGTTGTAGAAAACTGGCATAAACAGTCAAAGACTGCAGTTGGTCAGTTATACTTGTTGGCATCCTATAGGGAGTCAGGCAATGACTAGATAGTGTCTGGTACAATATTGTTACTACATATAGGACCGACAACATAACCCAAATAGTGGGGGAAAAATCTTGATAGTAACACTTATGTCATATGGAAGTTTTGCATGGAGAACTTCTTGATAGGTAAAGGATACTGGGAGGTGACTTGAGCAAAGCTGAACCTGAGCTCCAAAGAGGCCTATGAGCACACCGAGCTTGGATAGAAAGAGCTCACAAGGTTTTACATTGGCTATCTCTAGTGATGCAGATCATGAACTGCAAGTCACCAAAAGATGCATGGAACGTTCTGATCAGATATTATGGTACAAATACAAGCGCCAGGAAGATACAGTTTAAAAGAGTCAAAAAACCAGTTGGCAGGTTGACATATAGTGGATACTCATCCCATCATTATGCTTACATGACTAGAGTAACGGGTTTCAAAGAACTCGTGAAGTTTGATGATGCAGTTGCAGATGAGAATTGGTGTGCTGCCATGCATGAAGAATATGCAACACTAGCTACAAATGAAACATGGGATTTGGTCAAGTTTCCTGAAGTTTGATGATGTAGTTGCATATGAGAATTGGTATGCTACCATGGATGAAGAATATGCAGCACTAGCTACAAATGAAACATGGGATTTGGTCAAGTTTCCTGAAGGCAAAGTACCCATTGGCTGCAAATGGGTCTACAAAGTAAAATACAAGTTAGATGGTTCACTAAAATAGTATAAATCCAGGCTCATTGCAAAGGGATATGCACAATAGTATGGCTTGGATTATTAAGAGACTTTTAGTCCAGTTGCCAAGATGGCAACAGTGCGAATGGTCACTGCATTAGCAGCATCTAAGGGCTAGAAATTATGGCAGATGGATGTTAAAAATGCTTTTTTGAATGGTGAATTGCTTGAAGAAGTTTATATGGAGTAGCCTGAAGGCTATGTTTATCCTAATTTTTTGACATATGTGTGTAAGCTAAAAAAAGCTTTATATGGGCTGAAACAGGCAACGAGAGCATGGAATGCTCAGATAAGTAGTTATTTATAGTAGCATGGATTTCAAATAGCTCATGCAGATCACAATCTATTCACGAATTAGACAGATCATGGTTATGTTTTTCTGGTTGTTTATGTAGATGATTTTATCATCACTGGAGATGATGATCAAGGGATTGTTGAAATTAAATCATTACTACATGTTGGATTTAACATTAAAGATCTTGGAGAGCTAAAGTATTTTCTTGGAATTGAAGTTATACCTACACCCCAAGGTATAAGGCTATTGAAAAAATAGTATGCTCATGATATGTTGTAGAAGTATGGCATGACAGAGTGTAAAGCTATGGAGACACCCTTGGATCAAAATTTCAAGCTGACAATTGATATTGGGACTGAAATAGAGAATGTAACTATGTATAGACAGATGGTGGGCAGCTTGATCTACCTTACTATCACTCATTCTAACTTGAGTTATGTAGTGGGGCTGATCAATCAATTCATGCAAAAGCCTCATAAGCCACATCTAGATGCATTCATGAGGATTATGCGATACATGAAGAGTACTGCGGATTATGGGTTGTTTTATGAGTATGAGGAATCCCTTAACTTGATAGGTTACACTGATGTTGATTTGGCCAGTTCTACCTATGACAAGAGGTTAACCACTGGTTATGCATTTGGTTTGGGAAGTACTATGATAAGCTGGAGTAGTAAGAAACATCCTACCATTGCTTTATCTAGCATGGAAGCGGAATACACGAGTGTAGCATTAGCAGCATGTGAAGCAGTTTGGTTGATGAAACTGTTGAATGACTTGGGGATACAGTTGGACAGCAAAGTCAGATTGCATTGTGATAATCTCAATAGTGTGATGTTAGCTAGCAATCATGTCTATCATGCTAGATCCAAACATATCAAGTTTCATTACCATTTCATCAGAGAAATGGTACTTACAGGGCATATTGACTTGTTACATGTGAAGACCAAAGACCAGGTAGCAAATATCTTTACCAAATCACTTGGTAAAGAGAATTTAGTCTACTTTAGACAACTAGTCGGAGTTCATCAGTTAGTTTGAGCTTGAGGGGAAGTGTTGAGACTTCAAGCTCAATTGCTCATATGTATATGTGTGTGATTGACATTACCTACAGCTGTGTCCAGTTGTACTCATGTGTGGGACCTTAAATAAGTTGATGTTGACCTAACCACAGTTAGTCATGGTTAGTGGTAACCTAGTTGTACTCATGTGTGGGACATTAAATAAGTTGGTGTTGACCTAAGTCATGGTTAGTGGCAACCTAGTTGTATTATCTCTTTCATGTTAATAGAGATTGAATAATGAAGATAAATGAGATGAGCTAACTGCTCACTCTTTGGCTCCACTCTGTCTCTCTTATCTTTGAACACTTGTCTCTCTCCTCAATTTCTATGATGGTGGCTACTCTCACATTGACAAGCACTTGTAACATGGGTAGCTTGTGCAATGGATGGGTTGGAGGGTAATACTTCTTGAGACAATTGTTGTTAAAGAAGCCTATGCCCTCTCTCTCTCTAAATTTTCAAGCTCGACATTGCTTGGTTGACTAATATTGCAGACTCTGAAATGTCCTAATCCCCTGAATTTCATATTTTTCTTATGGCCTTTCACTACTAAGTATAGCAATACTAGGTCCCCTTGCTTGAAGTCATGCTTCTCAAACCAACTCTTGCATCTTGCCTTCTCACATATTAGTGCATGAGTAGCTAGGAGTTGTGTCTCGAATAGACACTCTATCTCTACTAAGCATTCGTCAATCATGCTTTTTGCTCTTCCCATTGCTCTTGTATAGCCACTCTCAAGCTAGGAACAAAAAAATCTACTGGAAAAATCACTTCACTTCCATAGGTTAGCTTGAAGAGCATTTGCCCAATTTCCATCTTATAGGCTATCCTATAGGCCCATAGTGTTGCCATGAGTTTGTTATCCCAGTCTCCCTATGCAAGGCTAAGACTACCTTAGTCATGACATTCTTTAGGATCTTGTTTCTGGAATCTACTTGACCATTAGCTTGAGGCTAGTAAGGTGATAATTTCCCATGGATGATCAAGAAGGTTGAGAGCAAGTGGGCAATCACTTCATTAATGAAATGAGTGCCTTGGTCGCTAACTAGTTTGATGGGAAACCAAATCATGAGGTCACTTGCTCCCAAAGGAACTTAGCTATGGTTCTAGCATCATTCTTTCTCATGGCTCAAGCTTCAGTCCATTTTGTAAGGTGGTCTATTGTCGCTACAATGATGTATTTGGCTTGGGAGTACTATGCTGCAAGATCGATTGGCCTAATGAAGTCAATGCCCCATTTTTCAAATGGTTGCCATGCTAAGAGTGGGGTCAACTCCATTTTTTCCTTATGAATTGGAACCTTAGTCCTTTGATACTCATCACAATGCTTTACGAATTTAGCTGCATCACAAAAGAGGGTTGGCCACCACAATTGAGATTGTAACACCTTGCAGAACATAGTATCTCCATTGAAGTGTCCTCTAGCAATTCCACCATGTTCTTCCATTAGCACATCATGCACTTCATGCTCACATACACATCTCTCTAATAGTCCATCTTGTCCCAACCTATAGAGTTGGTCAGCAATCAATTGATAGGGTTGAATCTTAAGGATAAAGCACCTTAGTCTAGCCTTCTCAATAGGTCTCTCTAGTAGTTTGTGTTGTAGGATCTGGATCATTTCATCAACTCAATAAGGCGTCAAGTCAACCTCTCTTAATAAATCCTTCTCATTGGACATGCTAAAGAGGTGTGTGTGAGTAGGTCATCTATAATGCCATGTCCAATGGCCTCTCTTGTGGGGTATGCATGGGACATGTGATCTACTGCAATGTAATGTTGCTTTCCCTTGCATACAACCACAGAAAAGTCAAACTCTAAAAGCAAAAGGAGCCATCAAGCTATGCATCCATACTAGTAGCGCAAGGTTTGTTCACTAGATAGAGTAAGGCTTGATGGCTAACAAAGATAATGCCAAAACTTCTTTACAACAAATACCATGGCCAAACCCTCCCTCTCCATTGTGGAGTATTTCATCCCTATATCCGTGAGTTATCTGCTAGCAAAGCTCATTGGATAGTCAAGGTTATATTCACCAAGTTGGCACAAAATTGCTCCAACGACAAACTTTGATGCATCAATATGCACATGGAATGTTATGTTCCAATATGGGGCTCGTAAAATTGGTGTAGTAATGAGAGCCTTTTTCAACTCCTCATAAGCACGTTGGCACTCCTTGGTCCACTCGAACATAATCAACAACTTGTAGAGTGGTTTAGCAATCAATGCATAGTTCAAAATGAAGTGTCGATAGTATCTTGTGTGTCCTAGGAAGCACTAAACTCCCTTATAGTTGCTTAGTGGTGGCAAGTCAACAATAACCTTGATCTTCAAGAAGTCAGTGGTAATGCCATTCTTAGACACCATGTGCCCTAAGATGCATCTATGTTTCACCTAGAATTGGCACGTTAGGGGGTTTAAAGATAGACTATAGAGCCTACATTGTTCAAAGATGATGCAAAGCTTATCCAGCTACTCTCTCTAGCTGGAGTGCATGCATAGATCCTCAACAAATACTTCTAGCTCTTTCCTACGCATGTCCTTGAAGATGGTGCACATTAGACACCAAAAGGTAGCAAGAGTGTTCATTAGCCCGAATAGCATGACTATGTACGTGAATACTCCCCAATCTATGGTGAATGGAGTCTTATGCCTATCATCGGGGTGTACTTGGACTTGGTTGTAACTTGAGAGGTTGTCCAGGAAACTATACGTCTCTTTTTCTACTACTCTCTCAAGCATGTGCTTCATGTAAGGCAATGGATAGTTATCTCTCTTGCTCACTGTTGAGATATCGAGCTCCACTCGTGATACGCCAGGGTGACCGTTGTATATTTATGTCACCGACTTGTCAGTTGCAGACGCGGTTGGTACACCGCCCATGAATAATAGCTACATGATAGCTATCCTTATCTACTCTAGTTCGTGGCTCAGTTAGTATGCCACCTTAGTTAGTTGAGTTTGGTTTGAGACCCATATATAGGGTTCTTCTATTTCTTTGTACTAGAGTTCTTTTGGCTTACACAACTAAGAAGAGGAAAACTGTTTTCAGCCTCCACCCTTGTGTGTCTTCCCCCATTGTGCAAGCAAGAAAGCTTCAAGCGAGACTCCTTCCTTCTCTCCCACAATCTTGACATGGTATCAGAGCCTTGTTCGTGGTAAGGAGCTCAAGAAAGCAAGCCAAGCTCGCGGTGGTCTGGTAAGAGGAGCAGTGTTGCTTTCATTTCCTGTTTTGGGAGCAGATCTCTGCAGGTAGCACAGCCGGAAATTGCAGGAGTGCATTGTCTCAGGTTGAGACGCCCTTCGCGGTGAAGCAAGAGGGCAGTATATGCTGCGGGTAAGGGCTTTAGCCCTCGGCGACCTTGTTTTTTTGATTTGAGGCCATTTCGGGGCCTGTTTTGCAGGCGGAAGTTTTCTGCACGCACTCAAGAAAAGGCTCAGTTCTATGCTGTGCGACCACTGTTCTACAGGTCGGTGAAAAGTTACTGTAGAAATTACATCGTATGCTTGTGCGCAGAGACATTGGGAGTTTTAGAATCATCCTTGGTTCCTGTTTATGCAAAATCGTCACTAGGAAGTGACTGTGTGGTCAAATACCACTTTCGCCAGTTTTGCAGATTTGCCCTTGTGAGGGTGAAGCTGTGTTTTTTGCAGTGACAGAATTTCTTGCAGTATTCTGTAATGGCGTCTGATTCTCTTTCACAGATTGTCACTGAAAAGCTTGACAAGAACAACTTCCAGGCATGGAAGTTTAGAATGACGAATTTCCTTATGGGAAAAGGATATTGGGAATTTGTTGCAGGAAATGAAGAAGAACCAGTTCTTCCTGATGTTCCCAATCAACAACAAATGCAGGCATTTAAAACATGGCATGAGAGAGCCAGGAAAGTTATGTATTGGCTGTCTATCAGTATTTCAGACTCTATGATTGTGCACATTCAGGATGCAAGTACGCCAAAGGAGGCATGGGATACTTTGTCAAAAATGTATAGCACAAATACGCAAGCCAGGAAAATGCAGCTCAAGCAAGAGTTGCATAATGTGCAAAGAGAAAGTATGAGCATCAACGACTACCACATGAAGGTGAAGAAGATTGCAGATGCACTTGCTTCCATTGGGTCGCCAGTGGAAGATGATGATTTAGTTTCCGTGACCTTGAATGGTCTAGGAAAGGATTATGCACAGTTTCGGACATCCATTTCAGTTCGTGAAAGATTTCCTGATTTTGAGGAGTTGATTGCTCTTCTAATTTCTGAGGAACAGAGAAATGGTGGTGCATCTTCTTCAGGAGGAACTTCAAAAGAAGCTGTCTTCTACTCAAATGCTGGAAGAGGTAGAGGCAGAGGTAGAGGAGGCCGATTTGGAGGCCGTGGCAGAAATCAGAATATGCAGCAAACTCAAGAAAACCAGTCCTATGGAGGAGGACGTGGTAACTCTAGAGGCAGGGGGAGCCAAAGAGGTCGTGGTGGATGGCAAAGAGGCCAAAATGCAAACAGTAATGTTGAATGCTACTACTGTGGTAAAATGGGTCATATGGCTAAAGACTGCTATAAAAAGCAGAATGACATCATGAATGGAAAACTGCAACAAGGGAATTATGCATCTTCTAGTAGACAGGGTGATGACAGAAATGAGCATTTGTTCATGGTGCAGCACATGAACAATTCTATGACAAGTGCAGAAGAAAGCAATGATGTATGGTATGTTTACTCAGGTGCATCAAACCACATGACAGGTCATGCAGAATGGATGGAGGATGCAAGGAAAATGGAAAAACCAAGATTTGTGGAGACTGGTGATGATACTGCACATCCTATTGTGCAGATTGGAAAAATTCCCTTGTCTATGCAGGGTGGGAAAAAGAAATACCTGTCCGATGTATTTCATGTCCCGAATATCACCAAGAATCTGGTTTCAGTTGGTCAAATGGTTGAACAGGGCTTGCAGGTCAGATTTAATCCTCATGGATGCTTTGTTGAGGATATGAAAAATAAAGGTCGCTTGATAGCAAAAGGAAAGAAGAAGGGCAGAATGTTTACATTGGATGTAGACATGTCTGAATTGAGTGCAGCAATGTTTGCACATGGGACCGGTGTAGTTGCAGATATTGATATCTGGCATAAACGCATTGGTCATGTTAATGTACAGCGACTTAAATCAATGCAGGCCCAAAATATTGTTGCAGGATTGCCCAAATTCAAGGTTGCAGAAATGCATAAGGTATGTGAAGCCTGTCAGTTTGGAAAACAGGCAAGGAAACCATTTCCTAGACATGTTCAAGAGAGTGAGAAGCCATTGGAATTAATTCACTCTGATGTGTGGACAACTAAAGCTGCATCTCTTGGAGGCTGTCATTATTTTGTCAGTTTTATTGATGACTATAGCAGAAAAGTTTGGGTGTATTTTATGAAAAAGAAAAGTGAAGTTTTTGGGCATTTCAAAACTCTTAAAGCTATGGTTGAAAAAGAAACAGGCTTGCAGATAAAATGCCTAAGGTCAGATGGAGGGGGAGAGTACCTCTCAAATGAGTTTGCAAAGTTCTTGCAAGAGCATGGCATAAAGCAGCAATATTCATGCAGTTATACCCCACAACAAAATGGAATTGCAGAAAGGAAAAACAGGCATATTGGAGAGGTATCTCGTGCCATGCTCAATGAAAAAGACTTGCCAAATTTTTATTGGGCTGAAGCAGTTGCTACAGCAGTCTACATAATGAACAGGACTCCCACTGCAGCAATACATGGAATGACTCCAGAGGAGAGGTATACTGGTAGGAAACCAGATATTTCTCATTTGAAAATTTTTGGTTGCATTGCCTATGTACATGTGCCAGATGAGCTGAGATCCAAGTTGGATCCAAAAGCTGAGAAGTGCATCTTTATTGGTTACTCTCTGCAGCAAAAAGGGTATAGATGCTATAACCCTTCTACTCGTAAGTTTACAGTGAGCAAAGATGTTGTTTTTTATGAGATGAGTAGCTGGTATAAACCAGTAAATGTGATTGATGATGAAGATGCACAAAATGGTAATGCTACACAGAATTCACAGCAGCAGTCACAAAATATTAGTGGACCTGGAGCGTCCTCTAGCAGTGGTTCACATTCTTCCCCATGGACAGGTAGATTGAGATCAGGAGAATCTTCTCAAAGCAATGCAGATAGTGGTATGCAGGTATCACGAAAAGGAAAAGAGAAGGTTGATCAGCCCATGTTTGATGTGAATGCAGGTCACTCTTATGTGGATGGTGAATCCAGTGGCTCAGAACAGAGCATTGATGATGAGTTGGGTATTCCTTCTATTGTTACACCTGGAGTAAGGAAGACCAGGGATGTTTTGAGAGCACCTGGGAGTGAACCTACTTTGCGCAGGTCTACAAGAGCTAGGTATCCTGTGGATAGGCTGAAATATGATGGATTTACAGCCATTCACTATGCATATATGGTCAAAGTGATACAGGAACCAGAACCCACATCTTTTGAGCAAGCCATGGGAAAAGAAAAATGGGAGAAAGCCATGGATGAAGAAATGGATGCCTTGGAAGCAAATGCTACATGGGAGTTAGTACCTTTGCCTAAAGGTAAGAATGCAATTGGCTGTAAGTGGGTTTATAAGGTGAAGCACAATGCTGATGGTTCTGTGAACAGATACAAGGCAAGATTAGTAGTCAAGGGGTATGCACAAACATATGGCATTGACTATGAAGAAACATTTAGTCCGGTTGCAAGGATGGCAACCGTAAGAGCAGTCATTGCTATGGCTGCATCAAAGGGATGGTCTTTACATCAGATGGATGTAAAGAATGCCTTCTTGCATGGTGATTTGCAAGAAGAGGTCTATATGGAGCAGCCACCAGGTTATGTGCATGCTGTTCATCCTGAGTTTGTTTGCAGGTTGAAGAAAGCCTTGTATGGCTTGAAGCAAGCACCTAGAGCATGGTCTGACAAGATAGGATAGTATCTTGTCACTATTGGCTTTCAGATTTCCAAGGCAGATTTCTCACTTTATGTGAGAAAAACAGAGAAAGGTATTATGCTGCTTGTCATTTATGTTGATGATTTGATTATGACAGGTGACAATGATGAAGATATCCTTCATGTGAAAATGCTATTGAAGCAGAAGTTTGAGATGAAGGATTTGGGAGAGCTGCGTTATTTCTTGGGCATTGAGGTGATTAGATCACCAAGTGGGATACAGCTCTTGCAGAGGCAGTATGGATTGGACATGCTGTCCAAATATGGGATGACAGGCTGTAAGCCTATTTCAGTTCCTTTGGAGCAAAATGTGAAGCTGAGCACAGATGCAGGTGAGCTTCTAGAAGACCCTACTATGTACAGACGCATAGTAGGAAGTTTGATTTATATGACTATTACCAGGCCAGATTTGAGCTATGCTGTTGGATTGGTAAGTCAGTTTATGCAGGCTCCAAGGAAACCACATTTGGATGCGGCTAGACGCATACTTAGGTATGTGAAGTCCACATTGCAGTATGGACTATTTTATGAGACTGGGGTTCAGATACAGTTGCATGGATACACTGATGCTGATTGGGCTGGTAGTATTTCTGATAGACGATCTACCAGTGGATATGTATTCTCTTTTGGGAGTGCTGCAGTCACTTGGAGCAGCAAGAAACAGCCTACAGTTGCCTTGTCGAGCACAGAGGCTGAGTACAGGGGTGCAGCAATGGCTGCATGTGAGGTAGCTTGGTTGCATAAGCTACTTTATGATATGCATCAGTCTACAGATGGGCCAGTTGTCATTTATTGTGACAACATGAGTAGTATACACTTGGCAAATAACCCAGTCTATCATGCTAGAACAAAGCACATTGAGGTGCATTATCACTATGTTCTTCTATTTCTTTGTACTAGAGTTCTTTTGGCTTACACAACTAAGAAGAGGAAAACTGTTTTCAGCCTCCACCCTTGTGTGTCTTCCCCCATTGTGCAAGCAAGAAAGCTTCAAGCGAGACTCCTTCCTTCTCTCCCACAATCTTGACACTCACGGCATTGACTTTCTTGTAGTTCACCACATTTGGATTTTTCCATTCTTCTTCAAGATGATCACAATGGGTAACACCCAGTTCATGTGCTCAATCTCATAGATGAATCCTACCTTTAATAGCCTATCAATCTCCTCCTGTACAATGTGAGCATGTTTTGGATTCATCATGTAAGGTCGTTTCTTTACTGGTATAATGTCAGGAGTCATTGGGATGTTATGTGTTATGACCCTTGGATCGACTCCTTTAAGTTCATCCAGGCGAACATGTCCACGTACTCTACAAGAGAGCAATAAGGTCGGCCTCTTCTTGCTCAATCAAGTCGTCAGACACAGGTCGACGAGGCTTCTCTCCTTCCCTAGCCAAGTCAACTTCCTTGACTTTGGCATGTGCTTCTATCGATTCACTCATCTATCCTTGTCTTTTTGCACCCAATAAGATAACTACCATATCCCCTTTCTTGAATTTAGTGAAACACTTTGGTAGGTCTTGGGGTTTATTTTGTTGTTTGACTTCCATCCCTCTTGGTTGTCCTCCCTTTCCCTCCTTCAACCATCTACACCTTAGGTGGACCTACAAGTCCCCTTTGGTGCATTTGGTTTTAAGTAGTCGAGGTATCTTTGGATTTCTCTCTAAGCTTACCTCTCCAATTCTGAGTTGAACTCACAACCCTGGCTAGAGGATAGAGTTTCCTCTGGTGGTCGCAACTCTAAGATCATCACCATTCTAAAGAGAGGCAAAACATTTGGCTAGACTAGCCTTGCTTGTTTGTAGTCCATCACACCTAAGTGATACAGCCAAATGTGATTGCACTCAGTTTTGAAGACTTCTCTTTCGATTCTAAATGCATTGGGTCTCTGCGACTCGGAGTCTACTTTCATTTGATCTATCACTTAGTCATTAGTATCATACTCTATCGTCTCGGCCTCTTCTTCACCACTTCCATTTGAGGGATAGTAGTCCTTGTACTCGTTATTTGAATCTTTACCTCCAAACTACTCATTGTCATCTAGGTCTCTATTCTCTACTCTATCGTCATCTAAGGCTCCATCGCCATTTCGGATCATCATCCATAAGATCTTGGAGCAACTTGAGATTAGCAACTGGGTGACCAACTAGCTCCCTTGTTAGATACTCAAAATTTCCCTAGAGCTCAAATTTCTTAGATGGGACGAGGAAAGGGGTGGGTATTTGCTATCTGTTAGGGTTTTAAGCCATCATACAAAGTGGTACTAATGGCAAGGTCTTATACCCTTTAGAGTCTGAGATGGAGTGGCTTTACAAGACTCCTCAACTTTTCTTGTAGCCTGCTTATAATATCCTTCCTCATCTAAAAATGACAGGTTGGTGGTGGCTAGTGGCTAGCATGTGCATCCAATCTCGCTTATCTTCGGGGCAGGGAATGTACTTCATCAATGTTCCACCCGAATTCCTTGCTTGGGTGTCTCCTTTCAAGATAGAGGAGATGGCATCTAAGTCAATCAACATGGTTGTCTAGGTGTCCATCTCAACTCTAACTTCCTTTGATCTATTGCCTAGGAATATGAGGCCATTACCCCAATCTTTGATTACGCACGTGTTCCTCATCCACCACAGTTAGCCTAGCAAGATGTCATAGTCTACTTTCTTCATGACAACTAAGTTCACCAAGAACTGGATACTATCTTCAAGGGCCAATTCTTCAACATTCCGAATGTCTTAACTTTCATGCCATTAGCCAGAATGGCATTAAACCTTGTGGTTTCCACCAGTGGTTTACCCCAAACCTGAAGAAGTGCATGGCTGAGTACACTAACTCTCGTTCCCGTGTCTATGAATCCCTTTCTTGCGATATCTCATAATACTACCACTAGCATGACCACATGCATCTCCATTGGTGCGCAGATCGGACGCAGGTAGCTCACGTAGTGAATTCCCAAAGGTCCCCAAGAACAAAGCACTCTACTTTTTAGCACAAAAACCAATGTAAAAACAAGCACGACATGAGACAAAAGACAAATTGGGTTGAATCTCCCCCATGCCTTGTGTGAGCGCTTCACAAAGCATGTATTTAATATATATTTCCAATCTTTTTGCTCAAAAATAGCCCAATTACAAAAATATGACAAGCTTTTAGCTTTTGAGTTTGCTTTCTACCAAAAATAGGAAAATAAAGCTAATGGACGGTGCCCAAAGAGTCTGGCACGCCCAATCTCAATGTCCAAATAAAAATAACATATCCAGGCGCATAAGCGCATACAAAATAATAATAAATAGTCGATGTCTCTATAGACATAATCAAAATATAGGCGTGGCGCCTATCAAAATATAGTCGAAAGATCGGAAACCCGCTAGACTCCAATGCTTTCCTCCGCCACTGCTGCTATCTCTACACATCAACTGAAGCATTCACAATCGTTAGTAAAATAACACAATTAAACCGACAAAAGTGAATACCTAGCAGTCTTCAGCTACATAAATAAATCAACTGGTTAGAAATAAATCCTAACCTTAATTTATTACGAGTGCGCACTCTGAACTCATAAACGTTTATTAATTTAATATGCATTTTGCGGAATCACCCGCTATGGAATCACCCATGTACACACTAAATTAATGAAACGCCCGAAAAGGACAGGCGTCCCCATCAACTTCTCGCACAAAGAATCCTCTTTGCGTATGAGCCCCGGTCATCTAAGTTTACGGAATCCACCGTAAAACCTCACGGAATCCACCGTGGAATATGCCTCCTGGCATCATACCCCCGGGGTGGGATAGCAATTGACCTCAATTGCTATTAGCTCAATGTGGAGCTAACAGAGTGGGGAAAGCATTTAAGTCTCTAGCGTGCATCCATTGTGCTTCCTCTACAGGATGGTTCTTAAATTTTACTAGATATCTAGAGTACCTTCGGCCAGTTCTAGTGGTCATGTAATCAGTGTCTATGATGGCTTCTGGTTCAAGGATTTCAGTCTCTTCTTCTAGTAAAGGTGGGTTTTCATAGACAGGGTGGATAGGTAATTGTCCTCTAAATGGTCTCAATAAACTAATATGAAAGGTATTATGAATTTTCCAATGAGATGGCAGTTCTAACTTGAATGCATTGTCATTAATCTTATGAATGATTCTAAATGGTCCGTAGAATCTAGGGGCTAATTTAACAACTGGATGTCTATCTACACTTTGCAGTCTACGTTTCTCTATTCTAAGCCAAACATAATCATCAATTTTGAAATTCATGGCTTGTCTTTTCTTGTTGGCTTGTTTGGTATATGATTGTTGGGCTTTAGCAATCATATCCTTTACTTCATCAAAAATAGTGTTATGCATAACAGCAATATCATCGGCACTTTGTATTCTATTAGACAAAGATGCAACAGGTGTAGATAATCTATATCCATAAATAACTTCAAAAGGTGCTTTCTTTGTAGATGTGTGAGGTGTATTATTATATGCAAATTGTAATAAATGTAAATGAGTATCCCATGTCTGAGGTTTAGAGATAGTGTATGCACGTAAAAGATCTAAAATAGTGCTATTTGTGGCTTCTGTTTGTCCATTTGTTTCTGGATGAAATGCAGATGAGAAATCAATCTTTGTGCCTAGATTTGCAAACAGTGTAATCCAGAAATTATTACAAAATCTAGAATCTCTATCTGAAATAATCACTTTCGGCAATCCATGGTTAGTAAAAATAGTTTTCAAAAATAACTGTGCTGCTTGTGATGCTGTTAAAGTTTTCTTACATGCAATGAAATATGCTTGCTTACTAAATCTATCTACAATTGTCCAAATCATGTCATGGTTAGATTTAGTATTTGGTAAGCCGGTAATGAAATCCATAGATATATGTTCCCAAGGTTTAGATGGAATAGATAAAGGCATTAATAACCCATACTGTTTACCATGATGTCTTTTTATTCTTTGACAAATCAGACATTCAGAAACAAAATTAGACACATCTGCTTCCATATGCGGCCAATAAAAATCTTCAGTTAACATGCGTAATGTAGAAATGATACCTCTATGACCTTGATATGGGGGACAATGAATTTCATTCAAAACAAAAGATCGGAATGGAATAGTAACACACAGTCTCTTTTCAAAGAACATGAATCCATCATTATATGACAATGAATCAACAGGAATGAAATTATTTTGAACTAATTTTTGCCAATCAGAATGAAAAGTAATATCCTGGTGATATGTGTCTTTCATAGCAATCAAAGAATCAAAAGATATGATAGAAATGTTATAAATTGCAGGTCTTCTACTCAATGCATCGGCAACTACATTTTCTTTTCCAGGTTGGTATTGAATGATAGGATGGAAACTTTGAATGAATGATGCCCATTTGATATGGCGGTCAGAAATTTGGGGTTGGCTAAGTAGATGTCTAATGCTTTGCTGGTCAGTCTTTATCATGAATTATGAACCCATTAAATAATGCTTCCATTGTTTCAATGCTTGTACAACTGCTAAGAGTTCCTTGTCATAAGTGGAATATTTAAGCTCAGAAGGTTTCAGCTTAGAACTAGAATATGCTATTGGATGGTTGTCTTGCATTAGCACGGCTCCTATTCCTGATCCGCTAGCATCAGTCACAACTAAAAAGAATGGTCTGTTAAAGTCAGGCAATTGTAGGACAGGGGCATTGGTCAATGCACATTTAAGTAAATCAAAGGATTTCTGCTGGTTTTCAGTCCATTGATAAACAATGCCTTTCTTAAGAAGTTTGGTCAGTGGTAAAGCAAGTAATGAGAAATTACGTACAAACTTCCTATAGAAACTAGCAAGACCAAGGAATGAGCGTAATTCATGTACGTTTTTAGGAATAGGCCAATGCAATATTGCGTCAATTTTCTTAGGATCAACTTTTATTCCTTCTTCTGATACAATATGACCTAGATATTCTATTTCTGTCTTAAAGAATTCACTCTTGTCAGGATTTGCAAACAATTGATTTTCTTTCAGTAATTGAAAAACTAATGATAAATGCTCATAATGCTCTTTTTCACTTTGACTGAACACTAAAATATCATCAAAGAAAACAATCACACAATACTGATATTTTAGAAAAATACGATTCATCATTCTACTGAAAGTAGCAGGTGCATTAGTTAATCCGAATGGCATAACTAAGAATTCGTAATGGCCAAACTGTGTCCTGAATGCAGTCTTAAATATGTCGGATCTATCTAACCTCACCTGATGATATCCAGATTTAAGATCAATTTTACTAAATATAGAAGATCCTTGCAGTTTGTCCATAAGGTCATCAACTCTAGGTATAGGATACCTATTCTTTACAGTGATCTTGTTTAATGCTCGGTAGTCAATACACATCCGATAAGTATTATTCTTTTTCTTGACTAAGAGCACAGGTGCACCGAATGGGGAACTGCTAGGTCGAATTAAACCTCTATTTAGTAATTCTTCTACTTGACTCTGGATTTCTTTTTGCTCTATTTGATTGTGCCTATATGGGGCTTTGCAAGGTGGTTGTGTGCCAGGTATTAGGTCAATCTTATGGTCTTCTGGACGTGATGGAGGTAAACCTGGTGGTAGATCTTCTGCAAAACAATCCTTAAAATATGCAAGAAATTCCTTATGTCTAGGGTGCATATGAGTTTCTTTTGCGTGCAATTCATTCACCCAAATGAGATATGATTTAGTATTCTTGCGTAGTGCACGTTTTGCTTGAGTATGCGAAAGCAGTGGAAACATATGAGATGCATGCATACCAAATAATGTAATAGATTTTCCTTGAAAATTAATATTCATTGTGTGTGTGGAATAATCTATATTGGGATTATGTTGGTGTCTCCATGGCATTCCTAGAATAATGTCGCTAGACTGTAATGGGACAACTAAGAAATTTCTTCTTTCAATATATGGACCAATTTGAATTTCTAAATTTTGAACTTCTTGTGTGCCATTGTACCTAGTGCCTAAAAATGCAGCTTTTATGCGATAGTGCGTAGGTACTGTATGCAATTTCAATTCCTTTACCAATTTTGCTGAAATAAAATCATGCGTACTACCGTCATCATGCAATATAATTCTTTCTTTTCCATGCACCATACATTTCATAGTCAACAATGAATGTAAAGTAGGCATACCTGGTAAAGTGTCGGAAGTGGTAGTAGGATCATCTTCTTCTTCAGTGAAATCCGGCATATCCTCATGCTCGTCTTCGTCCATAGCTCCAAGGTAGTTGATATGTGCTGATGGCTTCTTTGAATGACAATTTGCTGCGAGATGGCCTGGCTGGTGACACTTGTAGCACACGATAGGCTTGGCTTTGGTCACATTATTTGCAATGGCTGGGAGTCTGGGTATATTTGGATTTGCTTGTTGGATAGGCTTAGGATTTGGATTGACAGTGGATGGTAATGCGGGTGGTTTAGGCCAATTCTTGCGGAAAGGTGGTGATGAAAAACGACCTGGATTAAACCTTCTGAAATTTGAATTGAATTGTTTAGATCCATAATTACCGTTTGCTTGGAATGGCTGTGGTTGTCGATCTCTTCCGCGTAACTTATCTTCAGTGTCGTGAGCTAAGGAGATGGCATCTTCAAGAGTAGCAGGCTTGAACATATTCACCTCAGCGTAGTAATGTCCAAGAAGTCCAGACATGTACTTCCGCTTATGGGTCGTCTCTGGTACGTCTTCAAGCATGCGTAGCTGTAGAAGTGCATTCCAAAAACGCTCTGTATACTGTGGAATAGGCTCACGGTCGCGTTGTTGTAGTAAATCCCATTGCTTGATTGCCTTCTCATGAAATTGCGGTGGTAGAAAATTTTGCATAAACTTCCTCTTGAAATCTTCCCATGTAGCAGGACATTCTATGCTCTTGCGGACGACAGTCCACCAAAGTGATGCTCTATCTATCAGATGATTAGTTACACACTTGATTTTATCTTTCTCAGGATAAGTTTCCTCATGGAAATAGTCATCAAACTGGCTAATGAATGATAAAACAGTCTTTCCCTCTCTTATGCCATTGAAAGTGCGAAACTTGAAACTTCGTTTACTTATCTTGGATTCCTTGCGAATGGTTTGTGCTTCAAGAGTGGCGTCGATGGTACGGCGTATCAAATCTTCAGCTTGAGGTTCTTCTTTATCAGTGGACGCTCCTTGTAGCTTTGTCAATTGCGCTTGCAAGGCTTGCCTAGCTCTTCGCTCTTCGTCTAATTGCAACATGATAAGATCCAGCTTTTGCTCCATGGTAGGCTCGGGTAGGTCGTCTTCAGCCATAGGATCATCCATATGTGGGGTAGTCATCCTGTAAAACTCAACAAACCTTTCTCACTCAAAATCAGTTAGCGGGATGAGCGTAGCTCAAATTTGGGGTTACAAGGCTATGTATTTTGGGTATTTTCTTCTTCAATTTTCAGAAATTCTGAAATATTTCTATCTCCGTTTGCTGAAAGTACTTCAACGAACTTGTAGATAGGTAAAACAGCTTGCTGCGAACAACTTTCCAGTTCTGAGTTTTTGCAAACGAACAAGTCTTCTAGGAGTTTCAAGCGTTAGTCAGTTCTGATTTAGTCTGACTTGCAGAGTTGCAGACTTAACAAACTTGCAGGGTTGTTGACTTGCTGGACTTAGCTGATTTGCAGGACTTGCAGTACTTGATTAGTGTCGACTTGCGAAACTTGTCTTCTGGAGTGCGTGACCCGGAGTTTGCAGACTTGTCAGATCTGTGTGTCTTGTCAGACTTGATGAAAGTTGTGTGACTTAGCTTAAGTAACTAAGCTTAAGTTTAATAAGCTTAGTAACTTAGGCTTAATGAAGAAGAAGAGCCGTCAGAAAACGGCGCAAATCGTGGAGGACTTGAATATAGATTTGATGCCGTCGCGGAATTTTCGGACCCCCTCATACACCTCGTGATGAATTTTTGAAATGGTTAAGCTTTCTTCTAAAGCTTAAGTCAAGCTTAAACTTGAAAGAGAAAAGAGATATGAATTTTTTTCTCACTGTTTCTTCACGACTTGTATGTGAGGATGTAGGAGTGGTCCTCCACCGACAGAGAGTGGTCCTTCGCGATCTGACAGTAGAAATAGGGGTTCTTGATCGCCAGAAGTCTGCCTGTATCGACGGTTCGCGACGAGATTGACTGTAGAGGCCGTTTGTTCCTAGAGCTCCGCCTTCGCCCGAGATTGGTAGCGATTGGAAGCCCTTGATCTCTGCTCCGCTCTGATACCACTGGTGCGCAGATCGGACGCAGGTAGCTCACGTAGTGAATTCCCAAAGGTCCCCAAGAACAAAGCACTCTACTTTTTAGCACAAAAACCAATGTAAAAACAAGCACGACATGAGACAAAAGACAAATTGGGTTGAATCTCCCCCATGCCTTGTGTGAGCGCTTCACAAAGCATGTATTTAATATATATTTCCAATCTTTTTGCTCAAAAATAGCCCAATTACAAAAATATGACAAGCTTTTAGCTTTTGAGTTTGCTTTCTACCAAAAATAGGAAAATAAAGCTAATGGACGGTGCCCAAAGAGTCTGGCACGCCCAATCTCAATGTCCAAATAAAAATAACATATCCAGGCGCATAAGCGCATACAAAATAATAATAAATAGTCGATGTCTCTATAGACATAATCAAAATATAGGCGTGGCGCCTATCAAAATATAGTCGAAAGATCGGAAACCCGCTAGACTCCAATGCTTTCCTCCGCCACTGCTGCTATCTCTACACATCAACTGAAGCATTCACAATCGTTAGTAAAATAACACAATTAAACCGACAAAAGTGAATACCTAGCAGTCTTCAGCTACATAAATAAATCAACTGGTTAGAAATAAATCCTAACCTTAATTTATTACGAGTGCGCACTTTGAACTCATAAACGTTTATTAATTTAATATGCATTTTGCGGAATCACCCGCTATGGAATCACCCATGTACACACTAAATTAATGAAACGCCCGAAAAGGACAGGCGTCCCCATCAACTTCTCGCACAAAGAATCCTCTTTGCGTATGAGCCCCGGTCATCTAAGTTTACGGAATCCACCGTAAAACCTCACGGAATCCACCGTGGAATATGCCTCCTGGCATCATCCATGCCCTCCCAAAAAGCATTTTAGATGCAAGGACTTAGGCACCGAGTTTAATGTGAGGTGGGTATGTGCCTGGCTATGGCATTCTCATGCATGTCAGCTACTTCTAGACCGTTAGATCCCTCTACCCATTTCTTTAATTATTGCCATAATGAAGGGCTTTGCCTAAGTAGATCCCCCATTTGCAATGTTACAGGAGCCAATAGCAATGTCATAAGAAGGGAATTGGCTACTTGCCTCTCGTTTTTTCCTACACTTTTTTCCACTAGTCTTGAGCAGCTTGCCTATCATTGTTGGCGTCCAAGTCTTATCTCCATGATTCTACATAATGTGCAGATGCATCTCTTGAGTTTATGCATGTCAGTTATGATATGGGCATACTCACACTAGAGAACTCGTTGATCTCATCTTCTAGGTTTTGCTTAACATCCTTTAGATGCTCTTGGGCTTCTCTCACCCACTCCTTAACCTTGTCAACTATTTCCAATTTGCACTTTGGATCAAGGTATTCCCCAATCTTGGCACTCCCCTTCTCTGCGGTTTTAGGTGTTGAAGTCTCAGCCTCTACATCTGCCACTTGCTTCCCTCTTGTTAGTGTGGTTGCACTATCCATTTTTAGTGTCACTTTGGCATCAACCCTCTTTTTCTTCCTTTGACGGGTCTTCTTTCCAATCGAGGCCACATCTAGGTTGTTGGGTCCTAGAAATGAAATGCCAACCTCCTTTGTTTTTTCCCTAGTCATGACATTCAATGAGATGGGAGTGGCCTCACCATCCATTGTTTCTAGTCCAAATAGCCCCAAGAGCACTAAGAAGGTACAATGGCTGAGCATATGGTTTTTGCCTAGGACATTTGGCATATAAGTGAGTGATTTTGCACTCATCAAGGCATCTCAAATCAGTCTTTTCTTGAGTAGCTTGCTCCCTTCATGTCAATGAGATGAGATATGCCCTAGGTGGCCACAATTCCAGCATGAGATTGGGTCATGGCTCTACTGTCCTAGGCCTCTACCCCTTTCCTAACCTAATTCCATCATTAATACTAGTCTAAATTCCATTAAAATAGGATTGCCCTCATTGTCATACGAGATGTAAGGGTTTATGTATGCCTCATCCCCATTCGTCTCCTCTACATAATGTATTGGAGAGTCACTTGGTGGATGGGTCATGAAGGGTCTAGGTCATACATGTATGCCTATAGGGTTGATGTTCATTCTGGGGACAGTCTTCTTGACATCATTAGCTGTTGGGAGAGCTAATGGAGATCCCCTTTTTAATTGCAGTGATCTGTTCCCCAAGTAATATGGCTAGTTGTGGCAATGCATAGCATCATGACCAAACCTAGTGCAATTGGCACAACGTCTAGATCTAGGATCCATACACTTGGTTCCCTCCACAATGGACACATTGCACATGAGGTCGCATAGGTCTTCTAATCATTTCTTAGAGCTTGGCCAGCTCTAGCTTTATGTCTGCCAATTCTTGGCTCGGGTCAACACCCTTCCCTTTCTCTTAGTTACCCTAGGGTTGGATCTCTCACTAGTAGGTGGTAGCTCTCTTTGAGGTCCTAGAGGTTGCATTGTCTCTCAACTTGTGGCCCTAGATCATTGAGCAAGTCATCCACTTGAGTATGGCTTCCTCAAAGACCCTAGCTAGCACATCCCTTTGCAATTTTGAGTTGCCTACCAAGGCCTTGTAGAGCTCTTCACTCCTAATTCTACTAATGAAGACGATAGAGACCACTCACTCACTAGGTCACTCTACAACTGGGATTCTTTTAAAGAGAGTCCGCATGTAGGTGGTGTAATCTCTCATGTCCTCCTTGTCCTTTTGACTGAGTCAAACAATAAGGTTATCTGAGTATCTTGCCTTAGAGAATCTCTTGACGAAGAGACTCTTGAGAGTATTGAAAGTGTTGCATTTGACATCACATCTAGACTGGTGTACCATGTCCATACTTTATCTCCAAGACAAAGAATGAAGGCTTGCACACATTGAGTAGGGTCCGTTAGGCCATTTGCCTCTCACACACCTACTCAAATTTCTCTACAAAGCTATACGGGTCATTTTCAGGTTAGTATTTGTCAAGTTGCTTGGCAATTATGGGTATCTTCAGTTCGCTCCTCAAATTTGGTGTGATTCCTAGTCTTACTAGCAATGAAGTTACTAGGGCTACTTTGTTTTGCTTTGTAACCATGTTGTCTATTATTCACTTAGTGAGAAGCTCTCTCAATATGAGATCGGCCTTCAGCGCTCTTTCCCTCTCTGCATCGAGTCCTGTTCTATTTCGATTTGGCAAGTGCTAAAATGCATTGGACCTCTTGCATTTCTATTTCCTACCTCAGTCGTTGAGCTCACCGCTCCTGGTTGTAAGCAACTATGCCCTGCAACACTCTCTTGGCCAATCTCTGCTCTTCCTCAAGGTCATCTATAATATCCTTCGTTGGTCTACCGTGATGCTCCATCTTGGTTTGTAAGTCATAACAATTGATCATTTGTTGAATGTTGATTGGGAATTATCCCAAGTTGAGATGGTCACTATCATGGGCTAGAGCTTGGTCATGACATCTTGTCGGCCTCTCAGTCTTGTAGGTTGTCAATCAAATTGGTTGACTCAATTAAGATTGAATCCCTAATTATGCCGGTCTTCTCACTCTTTTGTGATTTGAGGGTTTACACCTATTAGTGGGTTTGTTCAGGTCACTTATCTTATGTGTGAGTTCCTTCTTAGTTTGGCCAATCCTCAAATTCAAGTGCGCTCAAGTGTTCAAGGGGTGCTTTTTTCTATGTGTTGTGAAATTAGACTTTCTACTTTTTGAGTGCACTTCAAGTGATTATTCAAGCACTACATAACTGTGACAAAAACAATGTGATGCAATGCACTTTTCTAGTTTTCTCCCTCAGGCGATCACTCTAATAGATTCGATGGGGTCCTTTAAGACGTCTTAGATGTGTGGTCTTAGGGGCTTGTACAAGGTCACTTCCTAGGTAATCAAGTGGCAATCTTGAAGTCTAGAGGCTCTATGAGCCTTCTGATGTGTCTCGACACCTACTAGGGTGTTGCCTTGCTTTGGGTTGGGCTCTACCTAGCTTGGAATATGATGGGTTACTCAGTTTTCAAGTTTTGGGTGAAAAGGATGATTCTTAGAGGTCTGATTCTGAGAATCAAATTGTCCAATTATGGGCTTGTCTAACTGAGAAAATCAAACAGTCCATGTCCGATTCTTGGTATTCGAGTAGGTTGTCCATCAAAAAGTTTGAGTTGTTTGTCCAAGTCCGATTTTTAGTCCAAGTCCGAGTCAGACCAGCTAATAATGTCCAATCAGACATAGTATTATGGGTGTCCAAATGGACTGACTCAGACTATCCGAGTCCAAGCGTCCAACTCTAGGGAATTGGATTCTACAATGGGTGTCTAATTTTGACAGTGCAAATGGCCCATGAAATGGCCCACGAGGCATGATTTCAATTTGTTTGACCTTCTTAGTTGATGCCAAATGCTAGAAACTTCCAAAATCAATGATTAGATGTAGAGGAAGGTTTTTGTATACCCAGAATAGCAAGAAACCTCTGAATCGGTGCACTCAATCTCTTCTTTGCCTTGAAGCTCCAACACACACACATATGCACACACGCCTACACGCACATACACACACACACACACGCACTCTCTCTCTCTCTCTCTCTCTCTCTCTCTCTCTCTCTCTCTCTCTCTCTCTCTCTCTCTCTCTCTCTCTCTCTCTCTCTCTCTCTCTCTCTCTCTCTCTCTCTCTCTCTCTCTCTCTCTCTCTCTCTCTCTCTCTCTCTCTCTCTCTCTCTCTCTCTCTCTCTCTCTCTCTAAGCTCAAAAATTGAAAATGAGCTCACTTCCCACTTCCTTAGGGTTTTGGACCCCCTCTCCAACACTCCTTACTTGTCTTTTCATCTTCTTTTCTGGATTACAACCCTGCTTTCCTTCGATTTAGGCCTACTATTACACAAAACCCTACTGTGTTTTTCTTTCTCTTCTCCTATTATTTCCTACCTAAATGCCTAATATCCCTACAAATCACAAGCAAACACAAATGCCAATCAAACCAACTCATTTCAAATTCAAAAATCCAAAACAATTACTTGCAATTAAGATCAAATGCCCTCTCTTCCTACCTATCTACCTCAAGCACCGATTTGGGTAAAACCCTCCAATGTTCAATTCAGAGTGCACAAGCACTCAAGGCTCAAATCTCTTTACCTCGGCAATGGAACCAACATATGGGAGCTTTTGCTCAACCACCAAGACCTATGGACTACTTATTGCTCAAGCGTTTCAAGCCGAATGCTAATGGCTACTCTCACATAGCCATATGCGCTCTCAAGCCTATGAGTGTAGTGAGCTTACCTAAATGCTCGATCAAGTATCCTCCTCTCCCAAGTATATCAGTAGCTCCACAATCCAAGATACATGCTCAAGCAAGCTCAATCCTTTGCCTTCAATATCCATGCTCCATAGCCACATGTGCGAGACAAGAGAAGAGAAGAGAAAAGAGGAAGAGAGGGGAAGATCAAGAGCTTCTCCATCATGATCCCTCACCCTCACACAATCACTCCCTCACACTCACACCCTCCCTCTCTCAACCACAAGCACAAGCAAGCAAGCAAGAAGAAGAAGAAGAAGAAGAAGAAGAAGAAGAGCCACTTTTGCCACACACCAAGAATGAGCTTCTCTATTCACTTTTTTGGCTTTTATACATGCTCTCATCCCTTTGGGCACCAATCCCCTTTTTTACATAACCATACATATTGCCAAGGTTCTCTTTTCCTATTCCCTTCTATTTACATTATGCATTCACCTATGCCCATCTACTCTCCTTTATAACTTGGACAAGAGGGAGCCTTGCACTCTTTTACAAAAAAAATTTGGGAGTGCCTTTACATTTTAAAATGTGTCTTTGCTTTTTTGACTTTTAAGGTTGTCCTTGGGCTTTTGGCCTTTTCTTCTCTTATTCTTCTATTGAGCCTCCTTTTTTTGCTTTGCTCTGCATTGTTAAATGTTCTTCCTCTCTTTTTCTCTGTCGTCTTGCACTAGGATTAATGGGATCCCTCACACTATAAGTCCCATTCAACTAGTTGATCACTAATTGTAAGTTGTTTTCCACTAATAATCGACGAATACCACACTAGGTAGATTCAACCCCATAATCAAGGCCTTTTATTCTACCATATTATTCATAAAAGTAATGCATAAATGCACTCCCATTTTCAAAGCTACTCAACGATAAGAATCTTTACTGACAACGCTTACACTTACATGCTTAAAATATCCTCGAGAAGCTTCATCAAAAGATAATGTGTAAACCAATACTTCATTGATATGACCTGCCATGGAAATCAACCTACTCGTACTTATGATAATCAAAGTCTAATCAAGAGAACGGGTGTAAGACAAATACAATCCCTCCTTCCTCACACACTGAACTCGATAGGGATACTAGTAAAAAACCCTATAGCAGTGGTGGCAATAGACCTTAATATCCCACATAAAAGATCCATCCTTCCACTCAGTAATGCGATAACTCTTACTCCACCAAATCATGTTGCCTTGGTGGTAACATTGCTATAAATATGGATGCTTAACATAAGGAATGATTTTCCCCATCCAATAGTCTTGGTACCATCTGCAAGTTTAAGTTGAATCTTGAAGGACCTCCAAAGGCACCAAGCCTAACGTCAATCCATATACATAATAGGACTTCGATTTATTAAAATTTACTTTAGTTTTGAACTCTATCCCTTGCAAATCCACTAAAAGGGCTATAAAGCCATTCTTCCCTATACGAACAATTTTGTAAGGACCATCCCATTTGGGTTCCAACTTACTTGGGAATAATATAAAACCAATTGACCCTTAGAAAATTTATACTTATTGGACCGAAGGTCATGAAGTATTTCCATCCGCTTCTTCCCTACTTCCTGATGTAACAAGGCTTGTAATCTAATCTTGTCAAGATGTGCAAGGAAAATGAGCTTTTCTTGTAACGTTTTCTCTTCTCCCAAGGAATGATTTAGAGAAAACCTTATTGTAGGTAGGTCAATCTCCACCAAAGGTAAAACATGCTCTTCTCCATATAGTAATTTAAAAGGGGTGTAGCCCGTAGCTCTTTTAAACATCCTATTATAAGCCCAAAAAACCACATATAACTTCTTATCCCAATCACGCTTACCTTTGAACACAGTCTTAGATAAAATCCCACAAGTTGCTTACTACTATTATCCACTTGCCCATTATCTTGGTGGTTTTAAGGTGTGATCTTACTACGTTTAATCTTCAGTGCTTCTATCAAAGCCTCAATCACTTTATTCAAAAGATGTGTCCCATGATCATACACAAGCTCCTTAGGTGGACCAAAATGGCAAACAATCTACTTCAAAATCAAACTAATTGTTTCCTTAGCATTATCCTTCATCATAGTGCAAGCTTTACACCACTTTGTAAGATAGTATGTTTCCACAATGATATACTACTTCCACATAGTCGATGAAGGATGTATAGGTCCAATGAAACCAATGCCCCACTTCTCAAATGGTAGTATAGCCATGATAGGAGTCAATGGTGGCCACTTCTTATTCTCCCCATTATCACATCTCTAACTTGTATCACATCTCTTGACATATGCAAATGTAACTTGGAAAATGGACAGTCAATAATATCTGGCTTTCAAGCTTTCTATGCAGTCAATTATCCAACAAAGTGCCCTTCACAAGCGGAGTCAATATACTCTTTTAAGATAAATGGAACCTCATCATTAGGTATAACAAATCAATGATAGACATTGATCCCTTGCATGTCAATATAATGTTCCTGCAATCAAGGAAAATTTCAAGGCTTGTTGTCTAATTTTCCTCTTTTTAGCCTTTGATAAAGTGGATCTAGAATCTCCTATGACATCCTCAAAGGATACTTGACATGGATTACTCCAAATAAACAAACTATTAAAGAACAGTGTATTTGTCAATGGCAATGTCCCATAAAGCATTGATAATAATTGACTAATGATGAAAAGCTATGCACTTATTTAGGAGTACATGGTAGACTCATAGCAATAATAACCTTCATCTTTATAGGATCAGTCGCAATACCAATGGAGCTAATCACATGGCCCAACAGCAATCCATAGGGCACTCCAATGACGCATTTACTTGGAACTACCTACACCACTCGAAAAATTTTCTTAAAATGTTCAGCTATCTCTTCCTTGTGGTGGTTGTCCCCAGGTTATCAATAAAGACTTTCAACTCATGTGGGAAAATATCATTGAAAATTTTATTAGTCGTATGTTGCCAAGACCCTAGTGCATTACATAGGCCAAAAGCTATATATAACATGATATGCAAAGGTACCAAATACAATAATAAATTTCATCTTCAATTCATCTTCCTCTGTGAAAGTCATTTGGTTAATCGAAAAAGAAGTCCATAAATGAATAGATATCCCTATCTGCTACTAACGAATCTCAAATCTAATCAACAAATGGCATTAGATAGTAATCTTTAATTGTATATTTATTGAGCTCCCTAAAATCTACGCAAAGCCAAATTTGATCATTCTTCTTTTTCCTGATAACTACTAGCAAACACCACTCCATGTGTTGTATAGGGAATATCATGCCAGCCTTACATAATTTTTGTAGCTCCTCAAATAAACCATCCCTTAGCTCAAAAGGCATGCACCTCACTTTTTATCGAAACTAGACGGCTAACCTCTGGGAATAATATGCACATCCAACTAGGAGAAATACCTCTCAGCCCATCATAGCTCTAGGAAAAAATATCAAGGATTCTTAGATCCTAATTTAATCAGTCACATGGCTCATCCAATGCACTGCAATCTAGCTCAATTATATCCATATCTCTGATTCTATCTTGAGCTTCCATCAACTCATTCAAAGTCACCTGGTAGACATCTTTTGTAATGGATGTGTCTCTTGTTTCATCGATTAACAAAGTCTCACTACCAACAGGCTCCTCTAATGTATCTAATTCTAGCACAAAGATAAAGATACTCTCTCATTTTAAGGAGAGTTACGATATACATCCACTATTACATTTTTGACACCTCTTCCAAAAATCAAACGACCAGCAAGTATATCAACTTGACAATTGGATTGCAAGATACATGCCCTTCCTAATAACACTTGATGGCTTGGCTGCCTTGCAAACCTAATAACCCTAAAGTCCAAAATGCATTCCACATTGGCAACAGTCACATGGACTTTGGTAATGCAACCTTTCGATTGTCTTAAACTATCATTAGCCATTCAAAGAATTGTGGAGGCATCCTTTTGAATTTTCAATTTCAACACTACCATCAATTCTAAACTCATAATGTTGATGGAGGATCCCATATCTACAATGGCATGATCCATTAATATGCCATCAATATATGATGCCACCCTTGGACAATGCTTTTTAACATGTTCAAAGTAGTAATCTCCCATGTAGGCTATTCCCAAGGGTTTGACAATATCCCCAATGTGAAACTCTTTACGCACTCTTGGAGATAACTTGATCAACTACATGAGATTCACATGAGGCTTTACCTCACAAAGAGTATTGGCTAAATCAAATTCATGATAATTAGCAATAGTTCTGACCATTCATTCTCTTGGTTGCTCAACAAGTTTAGGTGCCTCTTTCTTGGCTTTTATCTTCTTTTTTGGAAACTCCTTATTGGAGTCAACTTTGCCAACAATAGCTTTTAGAGGATTGGCTTCCACATTAGGATTAAGGACATGTCCCCTTATCATCCTATTTAGGGTTTGTCTCAACAGGTTTTGCATTATCTCTAATGCCTTCTTTAACCTTTTATCCTCTTATAATTGCTCATAAATTGGAAGCCTCAATGATGTTAACATGCGCACTTTCAATAAGGCTAACATGCACAGTCTCAATGGTGTTAACATGCACAGTTTCAATAAGGCTAACACCACTACCACTAGCAATTCTTCTATGATAGTTCTCTCTCTCCCCAATATTTGCTTTGGTCCCTCATCCTACTAAATTTATTCCCTTCTACTCAATGATTAATTGGACAACCTTGTTTGCTCCCTTGTTGAAGAGAACTAATTTTACTCCAACAAGTGCTAGCTAGATGGTCAAACTTCCCACATATGTCACATTTGACATTAGGGCCACTCCTCAAAAAGTGTTGACCACCGCACCATTTACAGCTAAATCTTTATGGACCGCCCTCTTTAGTACATCAACTTCCTATCAAGTTTTGTTGCTTCTTTAAAAAATTAACATCTACGACTATTTGTCTATATTTTTTTGTTATCATATCAGTATAATCCTTCATCATGTCCTTAACTTTGCCAAGAACATTTGAAATACTAGACTCATAACCATGATCATCCACTTGCTGTTCAGCTAACATAACCACCTAATTAGAGCCACTAATTAGTTGGCGTGACATTAGGGTTCATCATTTGTCTTCCATTATTTAGTGGAACCATTTGGCTAGCCATTAGCATAGCAACATTAGGAGGATCCAACAGCATAGGTACATTCTGCATTATTCTTCCTCTTCCATTCAAATTGGTCATAGGTATACTAGTTACACCTTGACTTCCATTGGTCAATGCTAATTTATTTCCACGAGACCTGGACTCAAATTCAAGTTAGTCCTAGATGCGTAGGCCACTTGTAAGCACAACTCTACCTCTTCTGCTTGTGTAATACACCAATGTCTATATCAATAAGAGCAACACTACTCAACTGCACTTAGATATTGAAGTCAAATCCATGTAGAAAGTACTATATTTGGGCAACATGTGGAATAGGAATAGAGGTTTGCAGTTTGCAAAACCCTCTTTCAGTTTCTTGGAATAATCTTGAGCATTCTCATGAGGCTCTTAATGTGTTACATTCAAAACACATAGCCAATATTGAACACCTCTCTCAAGAGTAAACTCTATTCAGAAGGTTGCAAAGAATAAATCAATTGTGGTTATGGTGCTAGCTTCCAAGCCATGATACCAAATTGCAGCTCTTCCTTTTAGAGCCATATTGAAAAACATCATGAGATTTCCTTCGTCTTGAATTTGGCAATTGAACATTAACTTTTGAAACTCACTAATGTGAAGTTTCACATCTTCCTCTACTAACGCATTAAAAATGGGTAGAGAGAAAACTAGAGTTGGCAAATCTGGTGTTCTTATAGGTATTGTAATGGGTTGCACCATCATGACAACTAGGTTTGCTCTAGGTATTTGTATGAGTGGGGTTATACTCCCACTTGAAGTAGATAGACTTTTCAAAGAAAGCAGAATGCTAGAGCTTCCTTCTCCCCTTGATGAACTAGCTAGGATATTTATTGGGTCAACAAGATCTCTCTTTCTTAGCAATGTCGAACTACTATGCTTAGAAGGATATCTCATAATTATTTCAACTTGTCGTCTATCCCTTTCAACTCTTTCTTGTCATTGAATCTCAACTTCACGATGTCTATCAGAAAATAATGAATCTATCTCAATGCTCTTTGATATAAACTGACTGACTGGTCTCTAATCAGCCAAAATTCTAAAATCTCCACTTATTAGTGGCTCATAGAAAATGCACCACCTATTGGTACCTAAAATGGACCCAACATTGTCTCTAGGACTCTAGCCGAGGCTCTAGCTTGTGAGCCACATCAACTCACCAAGCCATCCTCACGGCCTTGTGGCTAGAAGCGTCTAGACATCATATACTACTTTAAGAAATAATAGTTTGTATCGGTTGTGCAATCCAATAGTTTGACCCTTTTCCAACCATAGAGGGAATATCCAAACATACAAGTGATCAACACCTTGATTCACATCCATAAAGAGCTCCTCCTCCCCCAGCAAAATGCTATGGCTCCTATGGCTCTCCTACACCCTAGGGATTGGCCCCAAGATGCATTGTCTTACACATAGAATATGAACATAATAGACTCCTCTTATTATATAAGCGTAAAAATCCAAGAGACTATATATATTCCTCACTAAATCGATTTTCCCAAAGACATCGCACTAATCTATAGAAAAGGAAAATCTTACACTCTCGACATTGGTCATCACCTAAATATACAATTGCAATGCATCCAGGAATTTATCTTTTGATATCACGTTTAAATTGCATATGCAAAGTGAATAGCACTCTATGCTCAAATAACTTAACTAAAAACTAGTCAACGTAGAGTACACAAACAATCTTGTCATGATTTCTTTCTAATTGCATCGTGTTCTGTTGCCTAAGGAACAACACTGGGCTAAACATGCTACTAAACCTAATCAAATATACTTCCATTTTAGTCCCACACTTTCTAGTCTCTATATTTAAATTGATTGTGCAAATGTAGGAAAATTTTGTGTCAACTTTTCATAAAAATAAACCCTAACACATGCACTTTAATATATAAATAAATAAAAACTAAGGAAACTCCTTATGCTTCACCTTAAATAAACATTCACAAACATTCTCCTAGTTTTTCATAATTTTTTACACACAAAAACTATTTTCAAGTTTTCACCCGTAGACTAGTACACGGGCCTCGGGATCCCATCTCGAGTCACATTGGCCTCTTGTGCGGGATCCAGAGGCAAGGAATTTACAGCCAGAGCCTCCCCTGGCACCCAAGCGTCCTCCCGCTCCAAGCAGCACCCACGGAGAGACCTCTCATGACGGGTTCGGTCCATATACCCAGCGTGGCTAACAACCCCCTTGGATAGGGCCAGGCAGATAGTCAGAGGTAACTGAACATGCCTCTCCCTCCAGGCTTTTAACCTGAAGCATTAAGTGTTTTGCCTTGAATTAGTTCCTTAAGCAAAGAAGTTCAAACATTGTACCTAAGTGTACAATCATGATGATTACGGTGGTCGTTCGTACGACCAACTGCTAAGGTGTGATTCCTTTTTCCCAAATGCTCCCAGCATTCGATCTTGGATCATTCGCGACTTGGCGAGATTCCAAGGTCTTGGCAAGCTAGGTTGCTTGTTTCCCCTTTATCTTCGGGTTAGGGTTTGTACCCTACCGACCCTAATTATCCTTACCTTAGGTCTCCTTGCAAGATAGATCATGGACAACCCCGTTGTCCTTGGTTGGTCAACTTGCTAGTTATCTCCTAGATCCCTTGTAGTACCTACGTATCTTTATCCTTGTAATATCCCCCGTGCTCCCCCGTGCCTTCCCCCATAAGAACCCCCCCTTAAAATTTTTAAATTTAAGTCAATGTTTTTTACTCTCCCTCTCTCTCCCCCTACTGACTGCATGGTGGGGAGAGAGAGTGAGTGAGTGAGTAAGAGGAAGCTGGGGGGGCATGCAGGCCCCCAAGTGGGAAGGGTGGCGGCCATACCACCCTCCTCCCCCTCTTTAAAAGGGGAGCCTTCCCCTTCCTCCTACAGCGTATCCCCTACCCTGGCCTGCATCATCACGCCCCCCCCTCCACCTTCGATAGAGCGCACCCCCTGTCATCCGTGAACAGCGCCCCCTAGTCATCAGAAGAGAGAGAAGAGGGAGAGAGAGAAGGAGAAGAGAAGAAGAAGAAGAAGAAGAAGAAGAAGAAGAAGAAGAAGGGGAGAGAGAGAGAGAGAGAGAGAGAGAGAGAGAGAGAGAGAGAGAGAGAGAGAGAGAGAGAGAGAGTGAGAGAGTGAGAGTGAGAAGGGGGAGAGTGAGAAGGAGAAGAAGAGAAGAAGAAGAAGAAGAGAGAGAAAGAGAAGGAGAATAAGAGAAGAAGAAGAAGAAGAAGAAGAAGAGAGAGAGAGAGAGAGAGGAGAAGAAGAAAAAGAAGAAGAAGAAGAAGAAGAGAGAAGAAAAACGAGAAGAAGAAGAGAGAGAGAGAGAAGAAGAAGAAGAAGAAGAAGAAGAAGAAGAAGAAGAAGAAGAGAGAAGAAAAAGGAGAAGAAGAAGAAGAGGAGGAGAGAGAGAGAAGGAGAAGAAGAGAGGAAGAAGAAGAAGAAGAAGAGAGAGAGAGAGGAGAAGAAGAGAAGAAGAAGAAGAAGAATTCCTGAAGATACGCCCCTTCCCCTTCATTATTTTATTTCCCCACTCAAAGAGAGGCAGTGAGAATTTTGCTAGGAGAGTGCGAGAACCCCATCACTTGTACACATGTCTTCGAGTATGGCCCTAAAGCGTAGTTCCACAAAGATGGGCGGAACCCTACAAGCGTGGATGGAGGTTCGAATCAAGGTGGCACCGCAACCGCGAACAGTTCATCAGGCATCAAAACCATGGGAGTCACGCCATCACTGCAAACCCAAGTTGTTCCATTATTAAATCGTAGGTTATAATCATCATGGTGAAGAATCATATTCACATGCATCACATTAATTGCGTGTTTGATAATTCCCTAGGTATGAACATAGTTGTGACGTATGTAATGAACAAGATAATCTCCATTGTAGGATGACATCGTAATAGGTGAAATTGATTAGAAATTGCATCGTAAATTACCAAAAATTCTTGCATAAATTATTGCATAGAGTGCATTACTCCTTGCACAAGTTATTGCTTAAAATGCATTTTAGAGAACATTGAAAGAAACAAAGTGCATCTCCATATCGCAAGATGGATTCTAAGGTACATGTAATAACTTGCAGAAAAGATTAAAGTGCAGCTAGACTCATACAATGATCACATAAAGTTAGATCATTCAAGAAGGTTATAGATCGTGTAAATAATTACATAGAGGATAATGTTGAGATTGCATGCATAGAAAGTAACTTTGCATGTGTGGCATAAAATATCCTATGGATTATATCAAAATTGTAAGCACTGAAATGAAGATTCAATGTTGTTTGTAATCTACCAAATGGGACTGAGATCCATGAATC
This sequence comes from Lygodium microphyllum, assembly GCF_053477565.2. Lineage (NCBI taxonomy): Eukaryota > Viridiplantae > Streptophyta > Polypodiopsida > Schizaeales > Lygodiaceae > Lygodium > Lygodium microphyllum. The sequence continues at coordinate 170,153,962 of NC_141136.1, forward strand.
CCATGTCAAAGTCCTTGGTGACTTCAAGAGGGATAGGTAAAAGCTTAAGAACCTATGAGCATTATTAAGAGGGCTTAAGAAGATTATACTTAAGACAGAGTAGGAACTATGCTAAACAGAACCATCCTGACCAACCATGATTAAGGGGATAGACAATCTTGATCAATTAAGATCAAAGATAAAGGTACATAGGTACTTCAAGGGTTCAAGGAGATAACCAGCAAGTTGACCAACCAAGGACAATGGGGTTGTCCATGATCTATCTTGCAAGGAGACCTAAGGTAAGGATAATTAGGGTTGGTAGGGTACAAACCCTAACCCGAAGATAAAGGGGAAACAAGCAACCTAGCTTGCCAAGCCCTTGGGATCTCGCCAAGTCGCAAACGATCCAGGATCGAATGTTGGGAGCATTCGTGAACAAGGAATCACACCTTAGCAGTTGGTCGTACAAACGAACTTTGAGATGATCGTGATTGTACACTTAGGTACATTGTTTGAACTTCTTTTCTAAAGGAACTAACTCAAGGCAAAACACTTAATGCTTCAGGTTAAAATCCTAGAGGGAGAGGCAAGTTCACTTACCTCTGACTGCCTGCCTAGCCCTATCCAAGGGGGTTGTTAGCCGTGCCGGGTATGTGGACCAAACCCGTCATGAGAGGTCTCTCTGTGGGTGCTGCTTGGAGCGGGAGGACGCTTGGGTGCTAGTGGAGGCTCTGGCCGTAAATTCCTTGCCTTCGGATCCTGCACAAGAGGCCGATGTGACCCGAGATGGGATCTTGAGGCCCGTGTACTAGTCTATGGGCAGAACTTGGAGCAACAATCCTGTTGATTGCTGGGATAGCTTTCGGGCATGATACTTGATGTATTCTGGGACTATGATAAATAAAGATTGGATATTTGAAAAAGAAACTTGCTTGACCTTGTTTTTGTGTCAATGCCTAAGTTATGTGAAGAAACCTGTGTTTAAATTGATTAATTAAGGAAGCTACTTTTGCATCTCAAACATAATGTGGTAGGTAATTAGATAACTAAGCAAATCGAAGAACGTGCGGTGGACATGACTTGGGTCCGTCCTATGGAAGGGTGATCCCGTTTAGCTAGGAACTTTCCTCAAAAGATGTGATAACGAGACTATGAAGACTCTCAGTAGAGTTAGGATCCCGATTTATGTTGTTTTAGGGGAACGGAATGGGACTATGCCTTATGGGCAGAGAGGTTGAGCTTTGCATCCCTCTCATTTCCCATTCTCCATGAACCAAGTGCAGCATAAATCCGCTTCGACTCTGTTGTTCCTACACAAAGTAGTTCATCTGGAGCTCGACGCTAGCTATTCCCTAGAGACTTTGCTGATAGGAAGGAAACCCTGATTTCAGGTCGGTCCTAAGTGGGAACGGCCAGACACTTCCACTCGAGGAAGACTCGGAAAGACCTAGATCGCAAACCCTGTGATATACCTTGCGAGTGCCAGGCGGCGCTTTCTAGACTCTCTTCCCGATGGGCTGCTAAGACGTGTCCCACAAGTGGACGAGTATCCTTGATCTCAATTGATCAAGATTGTCTATCCCCTTGACCATGGTTAGTCAAGATGGTACTGTTTAGAACAGTTCCTACTCCGTCTTAAGTATAACCTTCTTAAGCCCTCTTAATAATGCTCATATGCACTAAAGCTTTACCTATCCCTCTTGAAGTCACCAAGGACTTTGACATGGGACTCATGGATCTCAGCCCCATTTGGTAAATTACAAACAACATTGAATTTTTCCAACAACTTTAATGCACGCAACATAATGCCAGGCCTTCATTTCAATGCTTACAATTTTGATATAGTCCATACAATATTTTTTGCCACACATGCGAATGTATTTTCTATGCATGCAATCTTAACATTATCCTCTATGTAATTATTTACACAACCTATAACCTTCTTGAATGATCTAACTTTATGTGATCATTGTATGAGTCTAGCTACACTTTAATCTTTTCTATTGATTATTACATATACCTTAGAATCCATCTTGTGATATGGAGATGCACTTTATTTCTTTCAATGTCCTCTTAAATGCATTTTAAATAAGAATTTGTGCAAGGAGCAATGCACTTTATGCAAGAATTCTCGCAAGATATTTTTGGTAATTTAAGATGCAATTATCTAATCAATTTCACCTATTTTGATGTCATCTTACAACGGAAATTATCTTGCTCGTTACATACATCACAACTAAGTTCATACCTAGGAATTTATCAAACAGCAATTAATGTGATGCATGTGAATATGATTTTTCACCGTGATAATTATAACCTATGATTTAATAATAGAGCAACCTGGGTTTGGAGTGATGTCTTGATTCCAATGGTATCGATGCCTGATGAACCGTTCGCAATTGCGGTGCCACCTTGTTTTGAACCTCCATCCATACTTGCAGGCTTTCCGGCCATCTTTGTGGAACTACGCTTGGGGCCATACTCAAAGACGCGTGTATGAGTGATAGAGTTCTCGCACTCTCCTATGCAAGATTCTCGTTGCCTTTCCTTGAGTGGAGGAAGCGATAACGAAGGGGAGGGGTGTATTTTCGGCAATATAGAGGGGTGTGTGACCTCTCTTTAAGGAGGGGGAAGAAGAAACTTCTCTCTCTCTCTCTCTCTCTCTCTCTCTCTCTCTCTCTCTCTCTCTCTCTCTCTCTCTCTCTCTCTCTCTCTCTCTCTCTCTCTCTCTCTCTCTCTCTCTCTCTCTCTCTCTCTCTTCTTCTTCTTCTTCTTCTCTTCTTCTCCTTCTCTCTCTCCCTCTTCTTCTTCTTATTCTTCTTCTTCTCCTCTCTCTCTCTCTTCTTCTTCTTCTTCTTCTTCTTCTTCTCTCTCTCCCTCTTCTTCTTCTTCTTCTTCTTCTTCTCCTCTCTCTCTCTAATCACAAGGGGGAGGGGGGATGTGGTCAGGCAACGAGGGAGGGGAGGGTTTTACTCCCCTTTCAAAGCCAATGGAACCATCAAATTTATTATCTGAGGATCAGGTCACTGATCTTTCCAAGATCCCCCTCCACAAAGAGCTCCACTTCTCAACCACAAGCCCTCTCCTCTCATTCACTATAAATATGAGGCATGGGGAGGCATAAGGAGACCCCAAGAGGCTACGAGAGAGAGGTAGAAAGAATAATACCCCTCCAAAATATTGTGAGAGAGAGCTTGAGAGAGAGAGAGAGAGAGAGAGAGAGAGAGAAGAGTTACCCCGAGAGGCTGCACAATTCCCTCTATCTTGATTCTCAACTTAGCCATCTTCTCCTGCACTCTCCCATCTTGAATCTATTCCACCTTCTTAATCTCTTGAGTCTACTTGCGAATGATGGCCCCCAAGCAGAGAATGTCACGTGCGGATGATGGCAATCCCATAACCAACAACGAAGCTTCAGGTGAAGGCATCACGACCAACCCAATTGTGGTTTTGGTCGTAAGTAATGTATTTCCAAATTGATAGATGCTTGTTTTGATTCTCGTATGAGATACGTTAGGCCCCATACTATGATGCACGAGTGTAGGCCATTGGAAAGTATAAGTTTTATCTCACCTACTCGAAAGATGGAGTTTGTGAAGTGCATATATCAAGGGAAGTTAATTGCTTATTTATTGGTAGAGTAATTACAAGGAATAATTAGCCAAGGGTTATGAATGGTATAGTCGTCAAAAGAATGACATTAAAAGATTGTGCATACAAGTGCTAGGTTAAAGCATAGTCAAGGGTTACAAATAGCATAATTACTAAAAGAATATGACATTGAGAATCATAAATGAAAAGTACTAGTTTAAAGTTTAAATACTTCAAAAGTACTTAGCCTAAGAGCCCAAATATTAATAAAAACTAGATTCTAGCTCAATGCAAGGCCTATTGGAGTCTAATTACTTGAGATCATCTCGCACTTATCTTATTAAGTATTTACACGTTATGCCTATAACATGCTTGATATATGAGGATAATTTTCTAATTGCTTCATGACTTGACTAAGAGCTAGTACAATAAATTAATCATAAGGGTTAAAACTAATATGTCTTGAGATCCATCGGATAACAATGACTTTTTTCCAATCCAAATTCAGGGTTGGGTTATCAATCAAGGTAAGTGACCTATAGAACTTACATCATGAATAGTGTTTGAACCCTTAACATATGCCCTAACCGAAGGAAGGAAGTGTTAAGAAACATTTTTGCATAGTATTGCTCTTAGATCCCAAGGGGGAGAGAAAATATACGATGGAAATGTTATATCGTCTATTCTTGTATTGGTTGGAAGGAATGCAATTGGTTTTTTTGGTTGATCGAACAACATCCTAAATGCTTTTACATTCAACTGGTTGTTAGTTGTTGTTTGGATGATTATTCCAAGTGCTTGTGATTCACGATAAATGCATGGCAAGGGTCTGTAATGACAAGTTGCCATGGAAATAAAGGAATGTTTTTTTAGAAAATGATATTAGGACTGAATGCCTTGTTTGTGCTTGATTCTTAAAGGATTTGATTAAGGAAGGATATATTGTATGGGTGGATCACCTCCATGATCGCACCGTGGATTAACCCAAAGAGGGCACTGCTCGATTCATGGGCCGAAGGTCGAGTGGTGAAAAGGCCAACCACGGGAATGATGTTTCGCTCCTAGATAGCTTGCGGGTCAATTGGAGCTCTGGACAACCCTTGCTAGGTCTAGAATGGAGTTGAAGACCTCCGTGGCCCCCAACATTTGGGCATGTTGGGAGATCCTATTCTAGATAAAGGATTGAGTTTGTGGTGCCATGTGAATTGGACCAGTAACTTCTACAGGGAAGAAGAGATATTTATGTTGGACAGAAGTGATACATAATTTCTCCTGTATGGGTGGGAGACAAAGATTAACTTGAAGATAAGTTAAGGAACTTGTTTGAACTCGTGTGTCAATAGATTGCTTTGTCTGTTTTTGTGTATGTGCTATAAGTTATGCAAACAAACCATGTTCCCTAAAAGGCTTAATTAATGAAGCTGACTTTAAGTGTCACACATAAATGTGGTAGGACCTAATTAGAAAACTAAATCTATTAAGGGAAGCGGGTGGGCGGAACCCCCGACAGGTCCGTCCTATGGTAGGGTGGTCCTAGAGAACTGGGAGGCTTCTCTTAATATTTTATCGTCATTCGACCTTTAGATATGTGAGGTGCCCACCCATCGGCTTTCCAGGCACTCTTTTAGTGGTCTATCGAGAAATAAATCTAAGCGTCGCTGCCCGGCACTTCTAGGGAATGTTTCGAGTTTTGTCACCTAGGGTTTCCTGAATCCGCCTCGCAACGGAACGTTCATGACCGAACCCACTAGGATCGACCTGAAATTCGAGTTCGTAGTTGTCAAGGTCTCCTGTTAGAATTCTAGCGTCGGATCTTGGACATCCTACTTTACACAGAGATACCCAATCCAAAGCAGACCCATACCACACTTGGTTCAAAGAGAATGGGAAACGAGAGGGATACGCTGCTCAACCTCTCTGCCCATAGGGCATAGTCCCATTCTGGTCCCCTAAAATGGCATGAATCGGGTTCTAATCTAACAATACCTAAAGGTCGAATGATGATAAAAACTTATGAGAAGCCTCCCAGTTCTCTGGGACCACCATGCCGTAGGACGGACCTGTCGAGGGTTTCGCCCACCCGCTTCCCTTAATAGCCTTAGTTTTCTAATTAGGTCCTACCACATTTATGTGTGACACTTAAAGTCAGCTTCATTAATTAAGCATTTTAGGGAACAGGGTTCGTTCGCATAACTTATAGCACAGACACGAAAACAGAGCAAAGCAATCTATTGACAAACAAGTTCAAACAAGTTCCTTAACTTATCTTCAAGTTAATCTTTATCTCCCGCCCATACAGGAGAAATTATGTATCGCTTCTGTCCAACAGAAGTATCCCTTAACTCCATTCTAGACCTAGCAAGGGGTGTCCAGAGCTCCAATTGACCCGCAAGCTGTCGAGGAGCGAAACATCATTCCCGTGGTTGGCCTTTTCACCACTCGACCTTCGGCCCATGAATCGAGCAGCGCCCTCTCGGGTTAATACGCGGTGCGACCATGGAGGTGATCCACCCATACAATATATCCTTCCTTAATTAAATCCTTTAAGAATCAAGCACAAACAAGGAATTCAGTCCTAATATCATTTTCCAAGAAAACATTCCTTTAATCCCATGGCGACTTGTCATCACAGACCCTTGCCATGCATTTACCGTAAATCACAAGCACTTGGAATAATCATCCAAACAATAACTAACAACTAGTTAAATATAAAAGCATTTAGGATTTTGTTCGATCAATCAACAAAACCAATTGTATTCTTTCCTACCAATGCAAGAATAGATGATATAACATTGCCATCGTATATTTGCTCTTCCCCTTGGGATCATAGAGCAATACCATGCAAATATGATCTTAACACTTCCTTCCTTTGGCTAGGGAATATGTTAAGGGTTCAAACAGGTCACTTACCTTGCTTGATAACCCAACCTTGGATTTGGATTGGCAAAGTCATCGTTATCCGACGAATCTCAAGACATCTTAGTTTTAACCCTTATGATTAATTTCTTATACTAGCTCTTAGTCAAGTCATGAGGCAACTAGAAATTTATCCTCATATATCAAACATGTTATAGGCATAACGTGTGAATACTTAATAAGATAAGTGTGAGATGATCTCAAGTAATTAGACTCCTAGGCTCTTAGGCTAAGTACTTTTGAAGTATCTAAACTTTAAAACTAGTACTTTCTATTCATGATTCTCAATGTTGTATTCTTTTAGTAATTATGCTATTTGTAATCCTTGACTATACTTTAATCTAGCACTTGTATGCACAATCTTTTAATGTCGTTCTTTTGGCGACTATGCCATTCATAACGCTTGACCAATTCTTCCTTGTAATTGCTCTACTAGCAAATAAGTCATATGTAACTAGGTTCAATTATCTTCCCTTGATATATGCACTTCACAAACTCCATCTTTCGAGTAGGTGAGATGAAATTTATCCTTTCCCATGACCTATACTCGTGCAATAGTATGGGGCCTAACGTATCTCATATGAGAATCAAAGCAAGCTTCTATCAATTTGGAAATACATTACTTACGACCGGAACCGCAGTTGGATTGACAGTGATGCCTTTGCCCGAAGCCTTGTTGCTGGTTGCAGGATTGTCATCCGCACGGGACATTCTTCGCTTGGAGGCCATCGTCCGCAAGTAGACTCAAGAGATTAAGAAGGTGGAATAGATTCAAGATGGGAGAGCGTAAGAGAAGATGGTTAAGTCGAGGATCTAGATAGAGGGAATTGAGCTAATTCTCTTCCTTGCAGCCTCTTGAGGTGACTCTTCTCTCTCTCTCTCTCTCTCAAGCTCTCTTTTAAGCTCTTCCTCACAATCTCTTGGAGGGGTATCCTTCTCTTTACCTCTCTCTCGCAGCCTCTCGGGGTCTCCTTATGCTTCCTTATGCCTCTCCCATGCCTCATATTTATAGTGAATTAGAGAAGAGGGCTTGTGGTTGAGAAGTGGAGCTCTTTGTGGAGGGGGATCTTGGAAAGATCAGTGATCTGATGCTCAGATCATAAATCTGATGGTTTCATTGGCTCCGAAAGGGGGGTAAAACTCCAAGACGCTTGCTTCGAAAGCTTTTAGTTCATTCCTTCTTCTTTTCTCTGTTCAAAGTGCTGTCCACTGCCTGTGTACTACGATCGCGGCGCGCGCGATTTCGCAAATCCTCTCTTGATTTTTTTCTTTTTATAAAATCTCCAAACTAACTAAAATATCACTTGTCTTTCCTTTTAAATGACATCCAGTTCTAAAAATCTCCATATCTTTTTTTAGGATAATATCTAAAATATCTAAAATATACTAGCTTTGCCCAAAATCTAATGTTTTTGGACCATCCAAACTATACACATTAACCTAGTGATTGATATAACTCATAAGTCTCATTCACGTTGTAATTTACGTGAAGGGTGGCTATGGTCCTTGCCAATTCGAGAAAAATATCGAATTTATGACTCTTGATTTTTCTAAATAAAATATTTTAAATTAAATAAAAATTATTAATAATTAATGTTAGTTAGTCTTTAGTTAGTAATCTTACTAACTTATTAATTGACTAACTAACTTTCAAACTAACCAACTAACTTTTATTGTGCGGAGATATTACAAGATATCATTAGGTTAGAACCCGATTCATGCCATTTTAGGGGACTCAAATGGGACTATGCCCTATGGGCAGAGAGGTTGAGCAGTGCAGCCCTCTCATTTCCCATTCTCTTTGAACCAAGTACAACATGGGTCTGCTTGGGCTTGGGTATCTCTGCATAAAGTAGGATGTCCAAGATCCGACGCTAGAATGCTGTTAGGAGACCTTGGCCACTAGGAGCCCAAATTTCGGATCGATCCTAGTGGGTTCGGTCATGAACGTTCCATTGCAAGGCGGATTCGAGAAACCCTAGGCGACAAAACTTGGAACATTCCCTGGGAGTGCCAGGCAGCAAGGCTTAGATTCCTTTCTCGATAGACCGCTAAAAGAGTGCCAGGGGGCCGATGGGCAAGCACCTCACAATTGGTATCAGAGCTAAACTTCGTAATGACACGTGATTGAGTAATGTATGGTTCATAGGCATATCTTAAACAAAATAATCTAAGCAGTATGGCTTGATTGTTAAGCACCCACGAATGTTGACATGCAAGAGAAGAAATTCTTTCTCATGCAAATTAAGGCATTCGAGTTTGATGGAGAAGGAATAGACATTGCAGTAGAGGCAGAGATATGGATTGAGTCTACGGATGATGATTTTGCTGCTTCGCGAACTACTTCTACCAATCAAGCAATGATAACCAAACTTAAGCTAGTTGGCCATGCTCGATTATGGGTGGAAGCACCTCACAATTGGTATCAGAGCCAAACTTCGTAATGACACATGAATGAGTAATGTATGGTTCATAGGCATATCTTAAACAAAATAATCTAAGCAGTATGGCTTGATTGTTAAGCACCCACGAATGTTGACATGCAAGAGAAGAAAATCTTTCTCAAGCAAATTAAGGCACTCAAGTTTGATGGAGAAGGAATAGACATTGCAACAGAGGCAGAGATATGGATTGAGTCTATGGATGATTATTTTGCTGCTTCGCGAACTGCTTCTACCAATCAAGCAATGATAACCAAACTTAAGCTAGTTGGCCAGCCTCGGTTATGGTGGAAGCAATGGTGCAAAGATCAAGGTATTTCTGAAGCCGCTGTCACTTGGGCTCAGTTGAAAGATGTTGTACACAGACGATGCCTTCCCCCAGCCTACCAGACTTTGAAGATGAATGAATTCTTCAAGCTCAAGCAGTTGGAATTAACCCTAGAAGCTTACTACTCAAAGTTTGTAACCCTACTAAAATACGCACCACCTATGGATATTGCGCAGCAAGTATCCAAGTTTTGCCATGGCCTAAACACTCCTCTGAACCACCATCTTGAAGAAATGTGTCGAACGGACTTGCAAGATGCATTAATCCGAGCGAATCCAATCGTCCAAGAATTTAAATCGAGAAATTGTAGTAAAGATGACTCCTGAGATCTGGGTAAGAGATCCCATATATGTGGAGAAATAGGGCACATCCGTAGGAGATGTCCCTACCGTCAATGCTTCCATTGTAATGAGCTAGGACACATCCAAGCAGACTACCCTGATCTAAGTCCAGAAGACATTGAGCCTCCAAGAAAATGAAGCTACATAGGTGCAGTCTATGGATATATAGAGGAATCAGATGAAGACGAAGACCTAAAACTGACAACACCTCTTCAGGATGACAAGAAATTCTAGAAATTTTGTCGACATGAAATACAACTTGTATTGGAATAAACTTTACTCTTGTAACAACAGTTAACTTGAGTAATATGAGTTGCATCTATTTTGAGCTTAGAACTTGCAAATGATTAGAGATACACTGGCAAGGAATAACAGTTATAAATTGCAATGAATTTTTATTTAGTCGTTCCTTCTCAACTAATATAGATTGGGTCTTATCAGAATGTCAAAGCTTAGAAGTATTCTTTAGTATTACAAGCAAAGCCAATTGTCCATGGAGCTCAGTCCCGAACTAAGAAGAGGACAATCTGGGAATGTAGTTTGCAAGATAAAGGACTACTCCAATCTACTAAAAGAATCCTAGGACACTTTGGTCTAAAGAAGAAAATCCTACCAAGGACAACCAAGAATCTTGTGACCACAAGTGATAAAGCTCCGTGATGTTTCTATTGCAGGGAGTTAGGTCATTTCAAAAGGGAATGTCCAAAGCACCCTAAACATCGATGCTTCGAGTGCCACAACATTGGACATAACTACATCAATTGTCCCAATAGAACTTGAAGAGAACTTGAGCTTACAAGAAATGAAGTTGTACAATCTTCAGTGATCCAGGTGCTTAGGAAAAACCTAGAAGATATCCATGAAATGTAACTACAATAAATGTTCTCTTGTAATCAAGACTCAGATATATCAAATACAATAGGTTGTTTTTATCAAAAGACCGCATGTTTGTGAGTGATCAGAGTAGTACAACGAAAGCATGGTGGGTCCATAACCCACAGGTTCCAAAATGATATCCTCAGTTTCTCTCGAGATGAGGACATCTCGATTTCTCTAAGGGGAGGAGGATGTAATATCTCTGCACAATAAAACTTGGTTGGTTAATTCGAAAGTTAGTTAGTAAATTAATAAGTTAGTAAGATTACTAACTAAAGACTAACTAAGGTAAAAACTAACTAACATTAATAATTAAGGATTTTTATTTAATTAAAAATATTTTATTTAGAAAAATCGAGAGTCGTAAATCTAATATTTTTCTCGGATTGATACACCGTGGCCACGCTTCACGTAAGTTACAATGTGAATGAGACTTATGAGCTATATTAATCACTAGTATTAATGTGTATAGTTTGGATGGTCCAAGATATTATATTTTGGAAAAAACTATTATATTTTAGATATTTTAGATATTATCCTAAAAAAGATATGTAGATTTGCGAAATTGCGTGCGCCGCAATCGCAGTCTACAAGCAGTAGACAGCACTTCGAATAGAGAAAAGAAGAAGGAGTGAACTGAGAGTTTTCTAAGCAAGTGTCTTGGGATTTTACCCCCCTTTTGGAGCCAATGAAACCATCAAAATTATGATATGAGCATCAGATCACTAATCTTTCCAAGATCCCCCTCCACAAAGAGCTCCACTTCTCAACCACAAGCCCTCTCCTCTAATTCACTATAAATATGAGGCATGAGGAGGCACAAGGACACATAAGGAGACCCCGAGAGGCTGCGAGAGAGAGGTAGAAAGAATGATACCCCTCCAAGAGATTGTGAGAGAGAGCTTGAGAGAGAGAGAGAGAGAGAGAGAGAGAAGAGTTACCCTGAGAGGCTACACAATTCTCTCTATCTTGATTCTCAACTTAGCCATCTTCTCCTACACTCTCCCATCTTGAATCTATTCCACCTTCATAATCTCTTGAGTCTACTTGTGAATGATGGCCCCCAAGCAAAGAATGTCACGTGCGGATGATGCCAATCCCATAACCAACAATGAAGCTTCAGGTGAAGGCATCACGACCAACCCAATTACGGTTACAGTCGTAAGTAATGTATTTTCAAATTGATAGATGCTTGTTTTGATTCTCGTATGAGATACGTTAGGCCCCATACTATGATGCACGAGTATAGGCCATCGAAAAGGATAAATTTCATCTCACCTACTCGAAGGATGGAGTTTGTGAAGTGCATATATCAAGGGAAGTTAATTGCTTATTTATTGGTAGAGCAATTACAAGGAAGAATTAGCCAAGGGTTATGAATGGTATAGTCGTCAAAAGAACGACATTAAAAGATTGTGCATACAAGTGCTAGGTTAAAGCATAATCAAGGTTACAAATAGCATAATTACTAAAAGAATATGACATTGAGAATCATAAATGAAAAGTACTAGTTTAAAGTTTAAATACTTCAAAAGTACTTAGCCTAAGAGCCCAAATATTAAGAAAAAATAGATTCTAGCTCAATGCAAGGCCTGTTGGAGTCTAATTACTTGAGATCATCTCGCACTTATCTTATTAAGTATTTACACGTTATGCCTATAACATGTTTGATATATGAGGATAATTTTCTAGTTGCCTCATGACTTGACTAAGATCTAGTACAAGAAATTAATCATAAGGGTTAAAACTAATATGTCTTAAGATCCGTCGGATAACGATGACTTTTGCCAATCCAAATTCAGGGTTGGGTTATCAATCAAGGTAATTGACCTATAGAACTTACATCATGAATAGTGTTTGAACCCTTAACATATGCCCTAGGAAGGAAGTGTTAAGAAATATTTTTGCATAATATTGCTCTTAGATCCCAAGGGGGAGAGCAAATATACGATGGAAATGTTATATCATCTATTCTTGCATTGGTTGGAAGGAATGCAATTGGTTTTGTTGGTTGATCAAACAACATCCTAAATGCTTTTACATTCAATTGGTTGTTAGTTGTTGTTTGGATGATTATTCCAAGTGCTTGTGATTTACGGTAAATGCATGGCAAGGGTCTGCGATGACAAGTTGCCATAGAAATAAAGGAATGTTTTCTTGGAAAATGATATTAGGACTGAATGCCTTGTTTGTGCTTGATTCTTAAAGGATTTAATTAAGGAAGGATATATTGTACGGGGTGGATCACCTCAATGATGTTTCACTCCTAAACAGCTTGCTGGTATGTTGGAGCTCTGGACACCCCTTGCTAGGTCTAGAATGGAGTTGAAGACCTCTGTGGCCCACAACGTTTGGGCATGTTGGGAGATCCTATTCTAGATAAAGGATTGAGTTTGTGGTGCCATGTGAATTGGACCAGTTACTTCTACAGGGCGGCAAAAGAGATAGTTTTGTTGGATAGAACCAATACATAATTTCTCCTGTATGGGCGAGAGACAAAGATTAACTTGATAAGTTAAGGAACTTGTTTGAACTCGTTTGTCAATAGATTGCTTTGCTCTGTTTTTGTTACTGTTCTATAAGTTATGTGAATGAACCATGTTCCCTAAAAGGCTTAATTAATGAAGCTGACTTTAAGTGTCACACATAAATGTTGTAGAACCTATTTAGAAAACGAAAGCTATTAAGGAAAGCGGGTGGGCGGAACCCCCGACGGGTCCGTCCTATGGCAGGGTGATCCCAGAGAACCGGGGGGCTTCTCATAAGATTTTATCGTCATTCGACCTTTAAATATTGTTAGGTTAGAACCCGATTCATGCCGTTTTAGGGGACCCGAATGGGACTATGCCCTACGGGTAGAGAGGTTGAGCAGTGTATCCCTCTCGTTTCCCATTCTCTTTGAACCAAGTACGACATGGATCCGCTTTGGCTTGGGTATCTTTGCATAAAGTAGGATGTCTAAGATCCGACGCTAGAACGCTGTTAGGAGACCTTGGCCACTAGGAGCCCAAATTTTAGGTCGATCCTAGTGGGTTTGTCCGTGAACATTCCGTTGTGAGGCAAATTCGAGAAACCCTAGGCGACAAAACTCAGAACATTCCCTGGGAGTGCCGAGCAGCGACGCTTAGATTCGTTTCTCGATAGACCGCTAAAAGAGTGTCGAAATGTCGATGGGTAGGCACCTTACAAAATCTCAAGTCTTTTTGGCTTGTAATGTAGCCATCTCCTCATCCATTGATGCATCCCAATGAGCATGACCAACAGCATCCTCAAAACAAGTGGGCTCAACATCCTCAACTAGTTTCACCATATAAGCATAATGATGAGGTGCATAGCCTTCAAAGCCAAACCTTTTAACAAGGTATCTGACCCTGATAGATCTGCATACCTCCGAATCACTCAATGGAACCTTTACATTACTATGAGCTCTCTGTACACCTAGTGTCCTGACTGAAGAAATACCAAGCCCATCATCCAAACTCTCTAAATCACTAGAATCTCCGTCAAATCCCAAATGACTCGTAGATGCATCATTACCATCCAACACTTTCTTCTTTCCTTTGTCCTTCCCTGCAACACTTATAGATCCACCTGAAGATGTGGGGCTACTCCTTAGCCTCCCAAACCAAGGGCTCACTGTAACGCATACTCATTAATAGACATTTTTCCTTTCTTCAAGGCATTCAACTCTTGCTTGAGTTGTATCTTTTGTGCCTTTGTATTTACTAAAAACATATTCTCAAAGATTTTCCAAGCTGCACGTGAAGTTTCTGCATTCCTGATATGTCCCAACATCGTATTATCAATGATTGCAGATAACCAATACATCACCTTTTTGTCATTCTCATTCCATTCTTTTCATGCTTTTAATTCATCTGCTGCTGTCGGAGGGATACCCAACTCTGGCTCCTTTTCTTCACCTGAAACAAACTCATAAAGGCCCTTTCCAATGAGGAAGTTCATCACACAGAACTTCCATGAAGGGTAGTTATTATTGTCAAGCTTCTCAATAATGGGATCTTCTGCAATCTTTCACAACACATACACAGCAATACACCAAGCAACCTTTTTCATTGATTGCTCAATAGTATATGTAATCTGCAACCTGGTTGCACATAAACCTTACGTTTACTTCCTGCAAACACCTCAAAAATTACAGATTTGAAATCTGTAACCTGTGCACCCACTTTCGGTCAATATAGCTGAAATCACAGTATATCTTAAAACTGTTGTCCGCAACCTCGCGGCTCTAAAATGGGGCCTGAAACGGCCTCAGATGCCCAAATTAATTTGTGGAAAAGACCTAAAGGGCTTACCTGTAGAATACATAGTGCTCTGCTCGCACACCAAATCTCACAACAATCTGAGATTTTCGCTCTACCCTGCTTCCAGTGCCTCCACAGGCACTATCAAAGAGAGAAAGTGGAAGAATGGGAGAGCTTCTTACCCATTGTGTGCTTGCTTGAACCTTTCTTCTTCTCCTTCACTTCAGCCTTCAAAATCAGCCTCTCTCAATGGCGCGGCTTTGATACCATGTCAAGAATCACGTGATGGGGGGATTTGCTTGAGCTGCTATGCCAAACACACACTGTATACACAAGAGGAAGCTCACTCAAGAACACAAGAAGAGAGATGGAGGCCAAAAAGTTTTCTTGCGGATTTTTTCTTCTTCTTCCACACACTATACAATGTACACAAAGTATAGATAAGATACAACATAAAGGAAAGTGGCCTACTAAGTCAAACAGTGTGTAACCGACTACACTAATCGATTGGCGCTATGTCTTTGCCAGTTGTAGTAGGTAGGTGTAACAAACTAAATATAATAAGTGATAA
The DNA here is from genome assembly GCF_053477565.2 of Lygodium microphyllum. Lineage (NCBI taxonomy): Eukaryota > Viridiplantae > Streptophyta > Polypodiopsida > Schizaeales > Lygodiaceae > Lygodium > Lygodium microphyllum. Next base: position 170,169,273 of record NC_141136.1, read on the forward strand.
GTCAGTGACCATGTGAGTATCATAATGACCACCAATGTGCTAAGTGTAGACGTGCAGACCCGTCTAGCCAGGCGGTCCATCATCAATGTCCACACGTGTTGAGCTTGCCATCTCAACATGGCCTCCCTCCCTTCATCTCTCCCTCTCTCACATATAGACACATAGTTGTGATTGTGAGGATATTCCATCAGGGGACTAGTAGAACCCCTACTTCTCCTCACGTGAGCAAATTACACTATTTTAAACTATTGATAAGAAGGAAGTGAAGTAGAGTTTAAATTGAGATCCTTTATGAGATTCCAATCCAAAGAGTACTTGGCGCACAACATTAAAGTCAAGTGGATATTGAATTACTTTTAAGATAGAGGCAGAAGTTAACTTTATCAAGTTTCTACCTAAGAAAGTGAGGATGTAGTTAATCACATCTAGGCTAGAGAAAGATCCCTGATGTGGCCTGTAGATTTTCCTATTTAACCATTGAAAATGCTAGTATTTTTCCTTCAATTATCCATGAGTTAGGATAGAGTAACTAGAATAGTATGGTGGAGAACATTAGCTAAGAGATGATTAGGATGCCCAAGGGGCTCTAGCACTCTAGGCATAAATCCCTTGGTTATCTAGGACTAGTCTAACCCCTTGCATCCAAGTCCAAACATGATTTAGCTCAACCATCTAACTTTCACAAACTTTTTTATGTATAAACTTGAGTTCCACAATAACTCTGCAAAGCAATATATGAGATATGCAATTATTCCACAATGCCTTAAGGTTGTTATTTGCACATTTTGCTTTATTTCAATCCCTTACCCACAATAACTCTACAAAGCAATATATGAGATATGCAATTATTCCACAATGCCTCATGCTTGTTATTTGCACATTTTCCTTTATTACAATCTCTTACCCACCATGAAAATCCTATAGCTCCTTGGCTATGGAAATGTCATCCAAGTGGTGATGGACTAAGGGAGCCAAATGATCAGATGCAATAGACCATCCCATGAGCACCATAGGAGCTAATAAAGCCTCCCTAATACTCTTGCCACATGGATTGAGAGGCAAAGAGCACAAAAAATACATAAGGAACTATAAAAGCTCCATCTAAATTTATACATATCGAGTTCAAGTTCGAAGTAGTATGAATCAAACATCTCAAAAATATGAGGACTATCTAGAAGGTAAAAGTTCTATTACCGTTAATGTGTAGCTAGCAAAAATGTTGCATAATTAGTAAAGAAGTATCGACATTATGAAAATTTTAAACTCAAAAATGGGCCTTTTAGGAGGTTTGTTGACTCGCTCTCTCCCCTCAAAAATGGGGCCAGTGTGAAATTTTTGCAAATGAACTCCAAATTTGTCAGACATTGGATATCTAGAATGTACACTTCGAGCTCTTTTCGTTGATCTATAGTATACTATGAGACTCTTCATATTTCAAAAGATTTCAAAATGATGTGACATCCACCCTCCATAACACCATATTAGAGAATTTGGAAATCTCCCAAGTTCCATTTCTCAATAAAAGGTAAAGATTTGACCATGTGGCTAAATCTTAATTAATTATTTGAAAGTTAGACTTGGAAAGACTATCTATGTATTACCTAAGGTAGAATCCACACTAAAGTAAGGAAACAAGATTTGACCATTGGCCAAATATTAACCATATTGAACATTCCCAAAAAAATATAAAATTTCCAAATTCTCCAATATAGTATTCCATGTGAAAATAAGCAAGAGGGGGGAGAGGTGAAGAATTCAAGAGCACACACACAAAAGCAATGGAGACTTGAGAACATAAAGAGATAGAGTCGAAATCTTCTTCTTCTTCTTTCTTCTTTTTTTACACAAAAGAAATGTCTACAACATGATAAAAGACTAATATGAAAGTACCACAACATATGTACATGTGATCACTAAGTGTTAATCCGCTAAAAAAAGAAGAGGTGGTACAATAAATGTGTCATAACCAAGGGTGGATTACGTAGGTATAGTCTAGCTATAGAATCAATAGTGTATCCTCATATCGGTTACTTAACATGCCAGTGAGTAATATCCTACCACATCACCAAGGCATGTAGTGGATGCAAGCTCATGTAGAGCTTGATATCTCAAAACCATGGATGTCACATCAAGGGGTCACATCAATTTGGAATCTTTTGAAATATGAAGAATCTCATAGCGTTGTCAAGAAGATTTGTGCATAGGTCGGAAAGACACAGAGCCTTTGTGAAGATTCAAGGAAGGAGGAGGAATACATCAGGAGCAAGGTGAACAATATGAGAAAGTGTGAATATATTAAGCTTTAAGAGCAAAGACAAACCCTGACACACTATTCAAAACAAAGTATCCTTTTTCATGTAATGCATTGAATATTTAGATCAGCCCCCCACTTCATCAAAACCATTTTCCTCCTAGGAGTGATGGTAACTAAATCCAAAACCTTGCTATTCTCTATGTTTTAAAAAACAAATACATCAAAGCCCCATCAAATATCTCATCTTTCTCTTCACCATGGTATGCAAGAAAATCACATTTTCACGTTGAAACTTTTATTCTAAAATTCATAGTATATGAAACGTTTGTCATGCAATCTATCAATACTATTGTGATTAGCATCCTACTCTCAGATCCCAAGCTTGAAGTTGGTGATGTTCAGCTTTGGGACTCAGTAGCCTCACGGCCAGCTACCATATGATTTTCTTTAGCTTAGCTGTGTATTAGTCAACAAGTCGCCTTGTTCACTGAACTGCAACTCCTATATTTCATGCGAGACAACCATCTTTCAAAAAAAGGAAGGTGATGAGAATAATCATGTGGTCTTCTCTACCTTTGGCCTTCTCTACATGTTCTAACATACTTCCCGCAATTAGCTCCAATATCTCCCTTTGTGGCTTGAACACCCCTCCTTATTAGTGTGGACCCTAGATATGTTGGCCCTGCCCTATCATTATCATAAACATCCATAATTATGTATCTCCTTGCTTTTGCTTTATCCTCAAAGCACAAGTGCATATGCACCAGAGAGCATTGAATGCAGGCACATACACTGATCCTCAAGCTACTCTCAAGCCCTTCATGGCAAAGGTTTTCATGCAGTGGATGAAAATTTGCACGACAACGTACTATAGATCAATAGAAAGAGCTCAAAGAGTACATTCTAAATATCCAAAGCTCCAACAAAATTTGGAGTTCATTTGCAAAAAATTCATTGTGGCCCCATTTTTAAAGAGAGAGTGTGAGTCAAACCCTCCTAAAAGGCCCATTTTTTAGGTCCAAATTTTTCCCAATATTAGTGAGATGTTGGCTTCTTCTAGTTCGGACTAACAAAGTGTAAATACAACTAGCATTAAGTGTTATCTACACAACTGAATCTTATATATAAATCAACACAAGTCCTTCTGACCTTGGACATTCTAAAAATTAAGGAATCTTAGAACTTACATATGTGATCATCAACATTTAATGCTATCAATTAGGATTGTATCATGCATACAAGTGGTCAACATGTATGTAGTACTTTAACCAAGTTTTCCTCTTAACCACACTTAGATGCACACTACTAAAGCTAGAAAGGTACTTTGTCAACCACAAGAGTAATTGGAGCATAATCTAGGAAATTTCTATGCCCAATTGGGTTTATCTACCCATAGGTTACATATAACAATCCAAATTTTTGCAATGTCAAAAGTTGAAGAGGATAATTACATATAAAGCTATGCATTTCAAGAGAACATATGGGATCTTCACTCGTTATGAAAGAGGGAACCATAATTAAGTCACCTTTCTCATATGATTATGCATAGTGTGAGGTAGAATAATAATAGATTGACCCTATATTGACCTCTTGCACATTATCTCTAGTGATGATCCAAGTATCTATGTGATATCTTTGTCTATCACCTTGTACAAAGATTTCATATACACCATTGAGAATTGAGGCAATACCACACATTGGTGTATGCCATGAGACTCACAATTATAGCAACACATGATTTGCATTTATGAATGCCGCTAATTTACCATTCCCATGTGTATTAGAGGTATACATTCAAGTTTTGTGACCTATGTTTAAGTAAATGTTGCTTGGATCATGCTTGACAAGATAGTTGTCTCCAACCATAGCAAATAAGCTTGAAGATATTTGGTTGTTATAAGTAAATATTACTGAGATCGTCCTTTCTTCTAGTAGTAGTTTTTATGCCTAAGTACCTCATATGGATCGATGCAATCCAAAGTAACCATGAACCACTTACTTGCTCCCACAATGGCTTGCAAAGATCTTAAAGGTTTGTTTCTCCACAAAGCTAGCATTTTCCATTTAAAAATATGAAAATGTTTGAAATAGATTTTTGGTGTTTATATTTGGAGATTCATGTAGTTATACATGACCACTCAATGGTTTAAACATATTTGTATATCTACAAGACAATGAAAAAGTTTTTCTAGACAATTTCAAACTTAAATAAAGAGCTCACTCTCAACTCCACAAGCTCAAATGCTCAAAAGGGTTCCTTGTAAAGCCTAGGTGTACCCACTCAATGTATATGTTGAGCTAATGAATTATTAGCCATATTTGCAATGGAGAATGGTTCCTTTTCACTCCTATTTACATCAAATCACATCTAGGGAAAGATTCACAAACCCTTCTTAATGTATGGGAGGCGAATCCTTCTAAATTTAAAAAATATATGAGATAATGAGACTATTTAAATATATGTTAATCTCTTATGTGTTAACATCTAAGCTTGGAAACTGCACATCAACATTAATGATGGAAAGATACTAACATACCACATGTCACCTATATACTATTTTTAGGGTACCTAGCCTTATGTTTGACATGAATAGTAAGTGGGTGGATCTTTTATCCTATCAAGATCTCTCCACACTCAATTGTCTTCCTATCTCACACGTAGGATGATCTTAACATAGATAAGAAAGATAGGGAAAGGTTGTGAGCTTAACATATGTATTGTTGCGAGATTGTTGCTACCAATCTAGTCAAGATGATGGGATCAATTTGGCCAGATCTTCATATTTTGCCTTCAATGACCTCCAGCTTCAATGGTCAATACCTCCAAGACTCGATGGTCCAATAGTCTCTAAGCTTTCCAACTCCAAGTGGTGGATCTAAGCTTTGATCTCCTATTATCAATAAGGGAGAAGAAGAGAAAACAAGACAAGAGAATAAAGAAGGATGCCCCTTCTCCCACAATCATGTACTCAATATCCCTCCCCTTACTCAATTTCACACTCTCAAGTGTTATGTAAAATCAAAAGAGAGAAAAGATTATATAAGTAATGGAGAAGATTGAATATTTGAGATACATGATGATGATCTTTGCATTAGATTTTAGACTTTATAATACATTTATATTAGGTTTAGGGTCTTTTATCTAATCATAATTACTTGTTTAGGTTGTTTACTATCATAGCCTTGGCCTTTACAACTTATCTTAAGATTTCTCTATTTTCTAATTTTTCATATAAATTGTTTGGAACTTCTTAAAATATGGTTTTTCTTAACTAGCCTTGAATGCTTAATCCTTTTGCATGCTCAATTGGTTAGAGCCATGAAACCAGCTATAGGTAAATTAACTATTAATAGGTTGACTTGATGTCATCTCCACCTTCCTCCAACTTATCACCTTTGTAAAAGCCTATTTAGGGCTCCAATTTTAGCAATGGCAACTTCATACCCAATGATTGATTTTGCAAAGAGTGGTAAAAACTTAAAATCTCTTAACTCTATAGTGGCATCTTCTTTGTATGTGTTACATGCATGTGACAACCATCTTGCTTCTTTCTAGATTTTTGTTTCTTTTAAGCTCCAACTATAGAAAATCGAGAAATCTCTTAACTTTATGATTGCATCTCCTTTGTATAGCATTACATATATGTGCCAACCAACTTTCTTCTTTTTTGCATTTGTATTACTTTTAGGATCTACATATAGTCTAATCATCTATGTAGGTTCTTTTTCATTAGTTTTGCCTTGGAAGGCCACTTGGCCCTTTTGATGGTAAATGCCAATCTAAAGGAACCACCGTTTTAAGATCTAGCTACAGCCAATTGCCAAAGGAGTTAATGATGGTTAGCTTTATTTGAATATTCTTAGTCATCCATATTTCTATTAAAACAATGAAAATCCATAATAATGCTCAATGGTGACAATCAATACCTTTGAGAGTAGCTACTATGGAAAGAGGCAAAATGAATGATGCACCAATTAAAGAAACATCATTTGGGATAGGCAAAAATACATGTGTGTGTCACACATGAACGTTAAGTGATTTCATTGATGCACCTCTTTACAAATATAGTTCTATGTCCTAGGTTGTAGGCAATGTGCAATGTTCCTTCATGTTGGTGCATTATACCTTAATAGAAAGAAGTGTGTACATTGGACATAGATACTTGGAGGGACACTAGAAATAATGTGCAAGAATTTGAGGGATACAATTCTAAGTTTTTGTTGGACTACCATACACAATGCATAATAGAATGAGAAAGAGTGGGGATTTTGCCCCTTCATTTATAAGGAGGAAAAATTTCCTTAAATGGAAATGGAAACTTTTAGCTTCATGTGATTTACCAAAATTTCAAAGCTTCATGTGATTTGCCAAAAATTCAAAGCTTCATGGAAACTTTTAGCTTCGTGTGATTTATCAAAATTTCAAAGCTTACCTTAAATTAAGTGCATGTCTACCAATGTATGTGTTCCTTTCAACTCGAAAATAAATAATAATGATAGAGACTAGGAACAACAACTAGCTAAATAAATCTCTTATCTACAATATCTCTTCGCGCGCACACAACTTCCTATCTCAAAGTTAGGATCCTCCTCATTCATGCTTCCTATTAGACACAATTAACCAATACAATTCTCTTTTTTAAGAAACCCACCTAACAATATTCCTAATGCAATTTTAGTCAGTGTGGTGAAATAGAATTGGACTTGATCATGATCAAATCCTAGCCTCCAATGATATTGTCCAGCTCCAATGGTTGTTGTCTCCGAGCCTTAACACTCCAATGGTCTCAAATCTCTCCAAAATAAATGGTCCAAATTCTAGTTCTAATATTTGATCTCTTGCTAGCAAGAAAATAGAAGAAGAAAGAAGATTTATTTCTCACACTTTTTTATACTTTGATTAAAAATTCACTTTTGCAGTTTTATATAATATAGCATTTGTCTTGTATACTTTTATAAACTTAAATTTTTGGTGGTGAGCACGTGAACTTTGAATTCGTGAACACATTTTTCCATGTAAGAAGGTTCCATACAATGAACATATGCATAGAACAGTAATATTACTTGTATTACTACATGAGTGCTAGTTGTATGCCACTTGACGCTTATGTTTAATTTAACATGTATGATTAAAATATGAAAAAACTTACACATTTTAAAATGGAGTCTTTAAATTTGGAAGTGGAAAAAAGTAATTGCACAAACAAGTTTGCCTCAAAAATTTGGTCACTCTACAATTTTATGGCATGCTAATCATTGTGTAAGGCAAAAGAAATTAGGACTAGGAAATAGATTTTAATTTGCCTTTTTAGTAAGGGAGGGGCTAAAAAAGAATTGGCTTTTTTGGGGGAAAAGGGATGCTTCACAAGCCTAAAGTCAAATTAGAGTGATAACAAATGAAAAAAAATGTGAAAGGCATGTTGGGCGAAAAACCATGGATTCTTAACTTTGAGAGAGAGAGATCAAGCCCTTAAGAGGCACCTAAACCTGAGAACGAGAGGATTCCAACTGCGTAATCTATTCAAGGGGAGGTGATATCTATTATTTGCAATTTGCAATCTTCTCTAGTACCCTAACATGATGGCACCTTCTTTTTTATTGTTATTGATTTTATGTTCAGTAAACAGCTAATATCATATCTCACATAAAGTTTGTTTACACCATCTCCCACTTTTAACTACTTATTGTAGCTCATGTTTCTACCAACTGTGTTTGAGAATTGATCCAAATATCAAAATGACTCCAAATTTCCTTTTAAAAAGTTTAGTATTGTTTGTACCCTTGCTCTTCCTTATGCAATAGTAGACCCAATTTTAGAGGCCATTCACGTGCATTCATGACGTTCGCATCTTGAAGATGCCCTGAAGAGACATAGGAAAAGTACTCATGCTCCCACCATCAATGAGCACATCACTAAAGCTTAAGCTCATGCCAAAGCTGAAGTGCAACTTGAGGAGGCCATAGAACCCGAGTAATCCAAAATAGTAGTTGTCCCACATCAACCCAAAGCCACAGTGATCCACATAATGAAAGATGAAGAAACAAAGATAATCAAGTTTGGGTGGTCCAAAAAGGCACATAAAAGTGTTGTTTTGGATTTAAAATTTGTACTAGTTAAGAAACAACTAAATAAAAACCTAAGAAACCATGAAATAAAATTTAGAATATTTTTGCTTTTTAGAAATGTGACATGAAAAATCAAAAAGGGTAGTGCATGCATGATATGATCAAAAAAGTGTTTTAAAGTATCATTTTATGATTGTGATGTGACTACTTTTGTATTTCGAAGTGATAGTTATCTTAGCATTAACATATGTGCTTATCACAGCCGAAGCGAAAAGAGATTATGATGGTTTAGTTTATTGAACCCCCGCACCAACGCACCTCAATTATGCTCACAAAAACCACCTTGGGGGATAAGGCTCCTATGCTCTTGCATGAGCTAGGTGTCTTAATTTTTAGTCATCAAGCATTTAATAAGGCAAAGGGCCAAGTGATAATTGCCCCCATTATGTAGGATGACTTTAGAGGTTGAAGGAAGCTTAGGACTCTTAAGCTCATAAATTCCCTGCAATTGCAAAAGGGTGTGATTACATACAGCCCAATCTTGTAGGGTTGAAAGGTCCCATCCTATGTGGGATTGTTTTCTCGTGGGGCATAGAGATTTTGTCCCACTCTTGTGAGAGTGATGGTTCTCTATACCCTTCATAAATTAATGAGAAATATTGATTTTTCAAAGTATTTATCATATACCAAGACTTTCAATGAACTTGCGTAATAGATTAATAAAGGAAAGCTACTTTGATATGTCAAACAATGAGGTGGCATTCCGTTCTTAGATACTGTAAACAAAATCATTGAGAAAAGTGATGATTCTTAGGTGGGCGTTGACTATTGTTACGCATGACCATCCCATACTTTTCTTTTGAAGTAGAACCAAAATTTCTATTCCCACTAAGTTTGCTATTTCTTAAGGGGAGACTAGGTGGTAGCATTCATGGAATCAAGTTTCGATTGACTACCAAAGGATTTCTCTTGGTTTTTAGAGGAGGAATCTCACATGATTAATAAGGCTTGCCAATGAATCTTTATGCCTTGCTGATCTTTTATGCAAAATTGTCTCCCACGAGACCACGAAGTGCCACCTTTGCTTCTCTCCAAAGCTCCATAGAAGAGATCTCATGATCTTCACTTTCTCCCGTTGAGATTTGGAAAAGGACATGTTTACTACCACAAACATAACTACAAAAGATTATTTTGTATGATACTATCAATCTCCCCACAAAACTTATAAATAGGGCCACAAATATTGCAATCTTTTGCTCAATTTTGTTTATGATAAACAGCATCTTCATAGAAGAAGCTGGCCCTAAACATGAGGGAGCATCCAAGTATCTATATACATCTACCTTCAAGACTTTAAACCCAATATCAACAATCCAATCAAGCGGGTCCTCTAGAACAAGACATAGCATTTGGTGTAAAGCTCAAAAGTACTAAGAACTACTTCCACATTCTCTTTATTTGCTTCAACTATACTTGAATTGTCATCTTCAAACAATTGCTCCCCTTTTGGGAGGAGGAGAACCCTAGTGAGACACCCCTTTGCACCTTATAATCCAACACACAAAGCAAAGAATCTACCACAATGGCAAACAACAATGGGGCAAGGTAACAACCCTAACTCACCAACCTTTTCAACTCAAACACATGGGAGATGAATCCATTGATTCTAATCTTGGCAAAGGTGTTCATGTATGAAGTTGCTACCGGTTTGCAAAGTCCGGCCACAAAACCGCAATTTATTAACATCTAATATGGAGCCCCACCTCAGCCTGTCATACATTTAGTAGAACTAACTGCCCCTAGAATTTCTTCTTCATGTTCCACAGCTACAAGGATATTGAGAATAGCATCCTGTACACTTTCAACCCCACACTAATCCAGTCGATGCTTTTTGTAGTCCTTTGTCAAGTAAAAATTTGATCCTATGTGCAATTGTTTTGGTCATCAGCTTGTAAAGCATAACATTTGACATTGTTAGCGAGTGCCATTGTCCCAGCTGAGACCTCACCAACGACTTGGGAAGTATTTGCCCAGCCTTCATACACAGGTTGGCAAAGGAACACTGGTTACCTCTGAATCAGTGTACATCACACACATTGCCATACAAGGCCCATGGCCGGTGTTTTAAAATTATAAACAAGGCATGCTTTCTTGATTCAGTTGACATCATATGCGTACTGCACATTGCTGTACAAGGCTCCTAACCATTGCCATAAAAGTATATTATAAACAAGGCATGCTTTTTTCATAACAGCTGATAAATATATCTCACCATGAGCTTCCATTCTTTTCAACTTCAAGATGCGATACTTGAGGGGGCTTAAGTGGCTTCAAGCAACAATACTGAAAGAGTTGAACATCTCTTTCATTAGTAATGGCAAATTAATGAGCTCATGACACATGTGGACTTCATCTCTGACATGACAACCACTAAATTCATCTCTGCTTGCAAATCTATGAATAAAACCTTAGTTCAATATCCATAAGTGGAATAGGGAGAGCACTTAAGTGTACATCCTCAACTGTCAGTTGCATTTCGAGGTTTTCAAGACACTCCATGGTGATATTTGACTCAAGCTCAGTATTACCGTATACTATGTACCAGGTCCACAACTGGCTAATTGTCTTTTCCTCTCTCCCACATGTATCTTGACACTTGTTTGGTCTAAAGCTTTATATTTCCAAACTTTTCCCAAAAACTTTTCCGTTTGCTTGGCCAAGTATTTCAGTTAGCCATTTAAACTTTTCCCAAAAACTGCACTAACTGCATAGCTCAACTTCCAAAAATGGTGTTTAAATGGCTGATTGGAATACTCATACGCTATATGTGCTTGGAAGTTGGACCACTTTATCAGCCCTACATGGGGATAGAATAGCTTAGAAGCCAAATAAAACCCCCCACTTCAGTCAGACCTTCACACAAGTCTGAGACAGCATTTCCTGCCCCTACTGGAGTTTAAATGGCTGACTGAAATACTTGTAAGCTATATATGCTTGGAGCACAGAATTATCAGCCCTATGTGGATAAAATAGATTAGAAGCAAAATTTTTGAACCCACCACTTCTGTCAGGGCTTCACATTATTCTTAGATACCATTTTCTGCCCCTTGACAAGAACCCTTACTTTGACAGCCATATTGTTTTGAATTGAAATCCATCCATCCCTTTTATACCAACAACAATCAGCTTGTTTCACATGTAGATGGACAAATCTACCAATCTAAGACATGTCTTCTGTGAAGCCAGTTCATGTGGCAACGGGTATGACAGCTTCCTTGCTTCACATGTTTGGTTGGACAGAGCTAACCAATTTAAAAGAACACAATTGCTTCAGTGAAGTGGCAAGAGCTCCAACTTCGAGACACTTTGAAGGCTGAAACTTGTCAATTCCCAAAACCTTACCTTGACAGCAGTTTAGGTCCACTACATCTATCCCTGTTATACCAGCCAAATTAAGTGAGCAAAGCTTCTTCATAAGAGCCATTTCACTTTTACATAGAAGGGGGAGTTGCAGAACTGTTGAGGAATAACTTTCGCTTAAAGCATTAGAAGACTCGACTAAAGCTTCAGCTTAGGAAAAGAATGTGGGACTAAACAGCACATGTACTAAAGCTAAGAAAGCTCGTGAGCAAAGCAAGACTAGACAGACTAGGCAGACTAAACAGCACACGTACTAAAGCTAAGAAAGCCCGTGAGCAAAGCAAGACTAGACAGACTAGGCAGACTGAAAGATTTTGAATCTCAGCTTGTTAAAATCTCATATCTCAACATTACAGAAAGTTCTTTAAAAACCAGCCTTGGTAATAACAAAAAAGCAGCCGCAGAAATGAATGCAGCAATTTCAGATGCCCATAACAGTAAAAAGAACCTAGAATTTCCCTGTTAGACCTCAAGCTAGCCTAGTTCATCTTTCGGATAAGGGCATTGACATAGTCTTCTCTGTTCCCAGCATCACCTCCTTCAATGTAGTGATTGCGTTTCTTCTTCAGACCCCCAAGTGGTGCACTCAGCTTGAAAGGCCACAGAAAATTGTTCGCTTCTTTAAAGTGGGGACCAACTGTATAAATCTCATGCAAGAGATCCTCAATACAAATGATGCCATATTTTCCAAGAACCTGTAAAAGGCGGGTATATATCAAGCATGGAAAATGACAGAAAGCCTGTTCTAAGACAATATTACAATCAGCCACCTGTTCAATAATAGAGTTGTCTGTCAGCGCAACTCTGCGCTTATCCACCTTGCCAAACCCTCTCTTGTAGATCAACTCTCTAACACTCTTCAGGTTTGGGTATCTGAGATAATCAGGAATGAGACCATAAAAAGACATGTTCCTGTCAGCAAAAAGCATATTGAAATCAACTACGCAGATTGTTAATTCATAGCTACATTTAAATACCCGTATGTGACATAGGGTTCCACCCTCCGGAGCATGTTTATGGTTGCCTTGTTGACTTTCAAGAACACACCATTGAAAATCTGCACAGATGCATATAGCCTCAAGAGGTGGTACTACAAATGTATACTGACCCACAAAATTTAAAGCTCAGATTAAACCCACAAAATTACCTGTCTAAGCCGCAATAGCTGCAGGATCTTCCTGGTCTTAGGATGCATATCATTGATACTGAAATAAGTCAATGATAAAATGAGAAAAACAGACTTTTCAGAATCAAAAACAATGGGACTAAAGTCCCACAGAATCCTAAGGCTCATTGAGATACACACTTACCCCCTAATGCGGATCACAAACAACAACTTAGCCTCAGGGTCAACATAAAAGCCCCCCTTTAGCTTGGCTTCTCGTTTCAGTCTGATGAGATCCTCCTCCTGCATAGGTTTCAAACTTCAATGTAAAGTTACAACTGTATATGAGCAACTTGCAACAGTTTGTAGTGATTCTGGAAAATACCTGCTGTCTGTACTCTTTGATATACTGTTCAGCTCTCTTAAATATAATCTTCCTATTTGCTGTGCTCTTCAGCTTAGCCTCCTGCGCCTGCTTTTTCCTTGCTAAAGCCCATTGTTCATCACGTTTGCGCTTTTTCAAAACAGACTCGGGCACAGTTACTGGGGGGGCAGTAGCTTCCTCTGAGCTCATGGTGGAAATCTGGAGTAAAATGAGCTTCTTCAGGCATAGGTAAGATATAAGAAACAAACTTCCCATCAGACAATCAGTAAGAACAAACTGTGTAAGCACCACCAACAGGCTTTTCTTTTAAAAAGCTTTACAATCCAAACAGGGCTGCACACTAGTATCATCAAAACGAGCTCATATTGTGTTACAAGAAAGCACAAATGAAGGCATATTGCATAAAAGATGAATTTGGCACCAGTATAGTCTAGCTGGTAAGCCACAAATTTGCACTAATATACACATTTGACTATGGAGAAACGCTTAATTCCATCCATCCAGACAAATCAGATGGACATAGCAAGCTAACTTTTTCAACATACCCTAGCTCAGTACAGTAAAAGGGTCCCATGGCCACTCAAAAAATTATCAAAAAGAACTTCCCAGGTTCTCACTTCTCCGAGTAACCCAAACCAATGACCCCAATCAACAGGCCTGCCGTAAGCAGCATGTACAGCAGCCCCATCCAGAGACAACCAATACTAAGCTAAGCTTCAACATTCTTTAAGAGAAGACTCAGCATGCCGCATGGGGGAGAGGTCAGCTTACCACCAGAGATCAGTTTACAGAGGTATGCACAATGTCATTGGGCAGATGAAAAAGAACAACAGTCCAGTATCAGGGTCCATGGCCACCCAAAAAACTTTCCAGATGTGCTTCCTAAGTTTCCACCTCTCTTAGTTACCCCAGTCAACAGGCCTGCTGTCAGCAGCATGTACAGCGGCATCAACCAGAGACAACAAATAATATGCTAGGCCTCAACACTCTTTCAGAGAAAACCCAGCATACTGCGCAGGCAAGAGATCAGTTTACAGAGGAATGCACAATGTCATCAGGCAGACAAAGAAACAGAGCCAAAAACGTAAGAAACCACTCAAATCTCTACGGCCAATGACCCCAGTCAACAGGCCTGCCATTAGCAGCGTGTACAGCAGCACCAACCAGAGACAACAAATAATATACTAGGCTTCGACACTCCTTTAGAGAAAACCCAGTATACCGCATGGGCAAGAGGTCAGCTAACCACGAGATCAGCATGCAGAGGAATGCACAATGTAATCGGGCAGATGAAGAGAAACAGAGCCACAAACGTTTGAAACCACTCCAACCTCAACGGCAAATCTGCAGGCTTTGTGGTCAAACGAAAGTCTGACAGCTAACGTCTTTACAATAATCTTTCCTGATCAACGGGTCCATGGCACAGCCCAGAAGTGAAGGGAAAAAAGAATTAGTTCGATCATCCATAATAGTAGTCCAGGCAACATCCATGTCAACTAATGGCCGCATTAGAAAATAACCAAAGGCCCTGACACAATGAGGGCCACAAGAAGGAAGAACATAATGACCATCTACCGATATGAGGGCCCCGTGAATTAAGGCTCCCGCCGTTTCCTTGGAACACAGAAGAGCGGCCATGGCGATGGATCCGAGTCCATACGAGTAAAATCCAGGTCCGTAAATGACCCGAAAACCTGATACAAACTCGGTGCACAAGCTGCAACACCATAGCCAGCTTCCATGGTATCCACAAACAGCAAAACGACTCGACAGCTGCACAAGAAAATATCAAGCACAGGGATACGCGCAGACGCATACACACAGACAAGCACAGAGTACAGGAAACCCTAACCTGCCTTTGCGAAGAAGACGCCCCTCCCTCTTTCGTTAGCAGCAACTTCACTGGAAAAGAAGAATCCCTTGCCTAATTTCCACTTATATCATCAGAAGGGTTCCTTTTTGACCTAGAAGGGAATTTGCATAATGTGAGCCACCAACCAATCAACCATTACTACAAAACCACCTTGTACTACAAAAGTTTAGACAATTTCCCACTAGAATTCCTGCATTGTAAATTGCAACGATACATGAGCTTTTACGAGGGAGGGACCACGTACCCAATAATGTGCAATTGGGGGCATGAGGTTGTGGTAACCTAGGGTGGGGGCCAACATGCCCCTATCTACAAACTTCACCTAGCTAGATATGCATGCCTCCCAAGCAAACACTCAAGATGTTGAACATTACAGGGAAAAACAAGGGAAAGAGACCCTTTCCCACATGGTAGAATGTCCAAATGTTATTTGACAGACTTACTTACAACTTTACGATAATGTGCAAGTACTAGGTCCTATTTAGTTTGCCTAGTTTATGCAAGAGATAAATATGAGCCCATCCCCATGAAAGTAAATTGACCTATGGAACTACCACTAGGGTTGTGTTACCCATATCAAGGAGAGAGAAGAGACTAATAATGAGCCACCAATGCCCTCACACCATGTTAGCATGAAATCAATTGAGTTTACAAAGTACCCCTCTTTATGGGGTAGTTGATCGATAAATCAATGTCGTCCTTTGACTAGTCAACTAAATTGCAATTATCCATGCATTAGTCAAGAACAACTCCCCCAACTTGATTATGTAAGTAACCTAATATAGTTCTAAGTCTTCACAAAAACTAAGTTTTAATATAAAATGATGTGCAAATCATACAAGAAAAGCCTTCGAGATCTAAAGAAGTTTCTAAAAGCTAACAAGATATCTAGTTATAAACATGGAAAATACAAATAATTTGATTCTTTTTAGGCATTAAGGCTATAGTTTGATTTAAATATCCTTTCTAAAGTTTACAGCTTTTGTATCTACTACTAAGCTATTTTATCATGAACACTAGTCACTCTACCAACCCTTCATGCCTCAACTTGTCATCTAGCAATCTATAAGTGGCAATACATTCACTTCATCAATGAGTTACAGGACTATAACATAACACCAATAAGATGAGAATGCTTATTTGCAACTATTCATGTAATCCAAGCTCTATCAAGGAAAAGTCAATGGATGGGGATATCTTGTACATGCAATACAAGTTATGCAGGGGGAAAGAAGTGTCTGCCAAGTGTAAGAGTGTACACAAGAATCTAGGAGTTACACATAAATGAAGATGGATTGAGTTCTAAGAAGAGGAAGTACATTAGCATTATGTTTATGTATTTATGTGTGCATCCGAGGACGCCTGGGAACGTTTACTTGTGAGTAATGAGCATTGCATTCATTTGGGTCATCCTCTCCCGTACAAGTCAAGGTTTAAGGTCATTTCTTTCATTAAGAAAGGCGAGAGAGGTAATTCTCTCACTAAGAAAGACGAGAGACATGATCCTCTGGAAGTGAGGAGAAAAGTAATTTTCCCTTTCTAAGGTCTAAAATGACACAAGCTTTTGTGTGGAATTCAATCTTAAGGTTGAGGCCTAAGGAAATCTAATGAACTCTCCTTATCTATGGCTCAAGGTGGTTGCATGACCACAAGTTAAAAGTACAGTTTAAAGAGTTATTTTTTCCTAAAATAGACATGGTAAATCCATTTTTAAAATATCTCGCGATAGAAATACGATCTCTAAAAATGGCCCACCTAGGTTATCGAAAACAACGACATCTACAACTTTTGTGTTGGACGTTTTTTCATCCGAGCAACACGCAGAGAGATATCTCGAAATTGGTGCTAGAGAGTAGGTCCTAAAACAGCCACATCTTGCATGAAGATCAACCTTTCCAATCTTGGCACTCAAGTCTCTCTCCAAGAAGAGAAGCTCTTAAAAGCCTATAAAAGAGGAGGCTCTCCTTGGGTGTGGGAGAGGTGAATGAAGCATCACTTTGCACACATCCAAGAGGAGAAGAAAATGTGCAAGAGCTATGGAAGCTCTACTGAAATCAAGTTCCAAGAGGAGAAGAGAATGTGCAAGTATTGCAGAAACTCTACTAAAATCAAGCTCCAAGAGAAGAGCCCTACACATATTGTGTAGGAGAGAAAGAGACTCAAGAAGGATCAAAAGGTGTCAACTTCCAAGTTATGCAAGTGTTAGCCAGTTGTATACCGTGCAAGGAACCGTGATCTTATTCCCAAGATCTACAAGTAATAACTGCTTTATGTGTAACGAAGGAGCTTGCTCCTCGTTAATAACATAACTCCACAAGGGGGGGACTGGCCCATCTTCCAGTCCCTAGTGTGTTATCAATCTCTCTCTCTCTCTCTCTCTCTCTCTCTCTCTCTCTCTCTCTCTCTCTCTCCACCTTTCTTTTCTCTCATATGTTATCTCTCTATGCCAGCATAATATTTACCATATTTATTTTAAGTATGTAAGAAAGTCGAGCGTGTATCTCGGATCTTATAACAGTGGTATCGGAGCAAGTCTCTTTGCTTTTCTCAAAGTAAAGGTGACCCTTGTAAGAAGAAGGTAAAGATGATAATTGATGAAGTGCTTACAAGTGAGCAATTACAAGCTCAATTGACAGAGTGTTAACCCTCAAATGAACAAGGTGGAAAAGCTAGAAAATCTAAAGCAGAAGACAAGGCCAAGGCAAAAGTAAAAAAGAAGACGAAGGTGCGCCAAGAAGAATCCGGAAACACAAGAAGTGCAGAAAAGTCCTAAATCAAGGAAAAAGGCGCATGAGAAAAAGTGAGAGTCTTTATTGTTGTAAAAAAGCGCAAGGCGCACCAAGATTTATTTTAAGAGTATTGAGCTCTCACCCATGCAATTTGTACATATAGACAGGCAATGGAAAGGAAGCTAAGAAGATAGGAGGACAATGGGAAAAAGGGCCTAGGCCACAACAGCCATATAAAAAAGGGGATAAGGGGATGACCGCCCAAAAGTGATTTAGGGTTTTGTATATAAAGTTGAAAAGTGAATGAGAAGCTCATTCTTGTGTATGGCCAAAAGTGGCTCTCCTCTTCTTCTTCTTCTTCTTCTTCTTGCTCGCTTGAGCTTGTGCTGAAGAGAGGGAGTGTGAGTGTGAGGGAGTGAGTGTTTGAGGGTGAGGGACTGGGGAGGAGAAGCTCTCCATCTTCTCCTCTTTTCTTCTCTTCTCTTGCTCATGGCAATGGAGCTTGGAGTAGGGAGCTTAAGGATGGAGCTTGCACTTGGATCGTGGAGCTACAGGAGTGCTCGTGAGAGGAGGTAACTAGATCGGGCATGGAGGTAAGCTCACTACACCCGTAGAGATGGATGGCGCGTCGGCTATGTGGAGGTAGCCATTAGTGCTCAGCTTGGAACTCTTGAAGCAAAAAGCGGTCCGAGGGTCTTGGTGATTGAGGGAGAGCTCCCACAATTTGGTTCCATTGCCGGGACCAACAAATTCAAGCCTTGAGCGCTTGCACACTTCGAATCGAGCATTGAAGTAGGGTTTTCCCCGAACTGGTGCTTGAGGTAGATAGGTAGGAAGCGAGGGAGTTTGAAGAGGTATTCTATCTCATTAGCAAGTAAGTTTTTGGTGTTTTGGATTTGGAAAAGTATATTGGAGTAGGATAGGTATTTTCTTTGTGATTTGGATGCATTAGGGTAGGAAAAAACAAAAAAAAAAGGAAAAAAAACAAGCATTGGGGTTTCTGCTGTCATAACAAGGCAAGAGGATTTGATTTGCTTGCTAATTTGCATTTTGGAGTTTATTTGCTATTCTAGGTATATAAAACTCTTCCCCTCCACCGATAGCTTTGATCTAGAGGTGCGGGCAATAGGCGGTGACCTAAATCATGTGATTCAAGTGATTTATTATTGCGCCGGCCAAAATCATGCCGCGTTTGGCCCGCCATCCGAGTGACAATGATTTTGGGCCGAGTCTTAGAATCGGCCCTCAGCACAACCGAATCAACCATTTGGCCCATCTTACTCACACGCCCTTTGCTTGGCCCGTCTGAATCAAGCATTCGGACCAACTTGATATTCGACCCTCGACCTTGCCAACTCGGCCCACAGACAAGTTGCTATTTGGTCCTGGGCCCAACCTGACTCGGCCCTTGGCCCGCTCGACCACTTGGCCCTCAAACACCCACACTTGGACCTCGTGCAGTCCTTTACCGTATGGTACTACGTGAGTGTAGGGAGGGGGGTTATTTAAGGGAAGAAATGTACATTTTATAAGGTAAGGTCCCATAAATAGGGGATAGATAAGGGTATTTTCATGTATTTCTTACACACAGGTGACGTCTTCTTATTACTACTAGTGAATCCCCCGTGACTTGGACTGATCGAATTTGACATTCAAACTAGTTACATTCGGCCCTCAACCATTCTGACAAGCTAAATCGAGCATTCGGCCCCTGCAATTTGGAGCTGTTGGGCCGAATTCGGATTTTTTCAAATTTTAACATGTAGACCTTAAAGGTAATCGAGAGACCATATAGAGCCAAAACCACATCATAGGTCTATCACTAGGCTGAAATCTAGAGAAAGTAGTTTAAAACTTGGCTATAAATGGTCCTTCAAATTGCGCATGGTATTTACCGTAATGGCCCTACGGGCCGGGGGGGACTGGCCCCCCAAACCCCCGCAGAGGGGGTACCTTCCCCAAGTAGATTGGAGAGAAAACGTGCGCCGCGACAAGTCCTCCAAATTAGATCCTAGTGTAGTAAGGGCTCTACACAAGCATGGATTCTTAGTTGCAAAGGAGCAACCAAAGGCCCATACTCGAATAAAGACAAACAGAGACCCTAGAACCTCAATGGGCCAATCTAGCCAACGAGGGCAAAAAGGCCACAATGCAAAAACACGTATGTGTTACATTCGGACTACATATAGTCAAAGTGGAAGGCAGCAACCTCAAGCTACAATTGCGAGGATGACTAGATATGACAGTCCTAACGATAGATGCACCTTGAATAGCATTGCACAAATGATCCAAGATATCAGTGGAGAATCCACATCTGGTCGTGCAGTTGGGCTCTAAAGGGCATTTGTCAGAAGGCATTTATAAGCCAAGACCTGAAAGACGAAGACATAGTACCACCACCTTATCTTAGGGTCAAACTCACCACGAAAAGAGAGCACACTGTCGATGCTTTGATTGATGAAGGAGTAGATTTTAATATCTTGACCTATGAAGCGTGGACCCTACTAGGCCAACCAGAGCTTACACCAACTAATGCAACTCTTAGTCCTTACGGGGGACACCCACAAGCACTTATAGGGAAGTGCAAAATCCTTGCGACAATTGAAATTGAAAGCTTGTCTAAGCTATTTTATGTTCCTCCAAATAGTGCTAATTGTGAAAAGGAAACCCTCCTAGGAAGACCCTTCAAAAGGGCGACCAAGTGTGAGGCCGACTATGTAGCACAGAGGATATACTTGACACTACCGGGTGTGAGGATAATCTCAACCTTTAGCAAGGGTGACCTCATTAAACCTCGAGGGAAAGACAAGGAATATTTCGACGTGCCAAGCAAGCCTAGTAATGAGAGCAAGGACTTGTTGAAAGAGTTGGTACAAGCGCATGGTGAACAGAGAGAATAAGTGAGCAAGGCCATGCTTGAAACAAGAAGGTCAGGAGACAATGCCATGGACCGGATTTGGACTTACAAATATTGTAGAAGACCATAAAAGAAGCCCAAGCCTTAAGAACGAAGGTATCGATGGAGAGCTAGCACAATGGCGCAATGGATATCCAAAGCGTTGCTACGTGCTCAAGGATATTACGCAGGTAACCAATGGATTTGGGTGCCAAAACCCCGGGCTAAACCACCTTTGTCACAGCTGAAGGCCAGATTGTATCAAGAGCAAAGAAGCGCAGGAGGAATCTAAACGAAAAACCAAGTCTCGAGTCAAAAACATTGGAGTGACCGAGCCCCTCATGATTGAAATCAAGAAACCAAACGGGACTAATCGAAGGGTAGATCCTCAGCCTAGCGTGCTTGACAAGAAGATATCAGATGTAATCATTGAGGGTACGCAAAAGCCACTAGTGCCCAAGGAGCCTTTGATTCCCCAAGTGGATAACAAGCATCATAGGCACAATATTGCTCATGGCAAGGCTAAATGCTCAACAAAGCAAATGGCAGAATCATCTAATAGTCACGAGCAAATCTCCCAGCCAGTGTCAAAGCCACTTAGGAGTCCCAAGTCTCCTACACCCTCTTTCCCTAAACGAACGCAGGAAGCACAACAATAGTTGTCAAGTGCAGCTACTCAATCCCAATCCCTATCTCCATCTAAGCTTCCAAATGTCCAAGAGGTCGAACTTGACACCACCAGTAGCTCTCGGCCCAAGGATATGCCTCTGCAATCTATTGTGACTAGATCAACTGAGGCTTAATCTGCACAAGTGAATGCTCAAAGGGCAATAAAAGACACACCCACTTTCAATCTACCTGATGAATTTACATTGTAATCTACTAACAGTAGCCAGTCCACTGAACTAGCCGTTACTATTTCCAATCAGGAATCACAGCAGTCACAGCCTTTGGCCGTGACAATGCCCCTTGCGGAACATGTCCTTAGCCATTCACCGATGGAAGAGGTGTCGCAACCAACATCCTTGATATCTCGAGCACTGCTAAAGCACCTAAAGCCTAGGCTTGAGGAGAAACCTCTCAAAGGTGTGGCCAAGGAGATGGTGCATCTGACCAATCAATCTAGCAAGGTTGTTCAACACGTTGCAGCTAAGTCCCATGAGAGCATACCAGAGAAAGAGAGTGCTAAGGCCCAACCAAGCATATCAACGGTTGACCTAGTTCAGGGTCCCGAGTCTTTGAGAAAGACACCTTCATTGCCCACAAACAATAGGAGAACACAACGAACACAATGGCAATTACAAGTGGTTATGGACACCAAGAACATTGAGACCAAGAGCAAGGAAAAACTTGGGAATAAAGCATCGAGTCCACCCACTAAGGACCCATTGCTGTCTCCCCTAACAACGGTGAAACCTTAGAAACATCCGTGTGTTCTGCTAAGTCAAAGCAACCATCACCATCAGTTGTTGCTCACACCACTCAATCCACCGATAACAAAACTTGCATTGACCAATCAAGAGTGGATACAACATTATCACAACAGTGTGACAAATCTATACCAGTCACATCCAAGGAGAACCATGACGCACAAAAAAAGCCTCAAGAGAAACATGGAAACCCTGAGGACATAAGCAATCCTAGAATTGACCAATCTTGCTCATCTGGGCATGAGCGCCCAACCATGCTAAAGCGTAGGCAAACTTCTAGAACCTTGCATGAGATAGCAATCGAGCAAGCCCTCATTGAACATAGAAGTGTCGCAGAATGCTTAACTAAGTTGGATGTTAAGCTCAAAGTGTTTGCACGTGTCTACGTCTTAGTAGACATGGGTGCATTCCCTAGGGGGCATCTGAAAGAATACCTACCATTTTCCCTATCTTGGGAAGAGCAATAACATCTTGATGAGCACTATGATAGGCTCCTGCATGAATGCATGTGACTCATCTCTAATGAGAAAGCCGACGAACTACGCTTAACTGTGACATTCAATGATGTGCTCTGCCAACCAAATCTCTTAGAGATAGAGCAACTAAAGTGACAATTAGAGAGTCGAAGTCAATTTGAAAAACATTTGTTTGAAAATGGCATTACAATGGCCGAACTAGAAGCCTAGATTATGACAGTCTTAGAGGAGCAATTGGCCAAATGGCAGTCTCAAAGAGACCCAACCTATGTGGCGCCAACTTCCTTTCGACTACTGCTGACTGCCATTCCGGGTATGGACTTAGCCGAAACTAGCCAAGAGAACTCTATGACTAATAAGGTTCTCACTGAGGAGGAGTTACATGTTGCCAATAGACTCAGAAAAGGTACCATGCTACTCGATGTTGTAAAATATCTATTGTTATTGAGTAAGCTACCACGAGTAGTGGATGCGTGTGCCACACTTCAGTACAATCCTAAGTTCTACAATTGGTTTTTATCCTCACGAAGTGACATGGATTCGTAAATATGTACATAAATGAACAATGCATTTTGTGACTGTGAATAAATAATACCTAAGCGAGCTCACATACAAGCAATGATAGTCAAGCACAGAGAGAAAAGTTTGGGTTGGACAGGCTAAGCTCCTCAGGTCCTCCTCTCACCACACGTCTAGAAGTTGTGTGACTGTTTCCACCTCCACGTGGAAGGCATGTAGTGGCGTGCAAATTGGATGTTGTATGCGTATGTAGCAAGCACTGGAAGGTCCCCAAGAACAAAGAACTCTACCTTTTGCTCAAAAACCAAGAAATAAAATTTGCATGACATGAAGCAAGAAAACTCATTGGGCACAATCTCCCCCCATGCCTTGTGTGAGCGCTCCACAAAGCATGTATTTTATATATTATTCATCTCCAAGCTAAAAAATAGCCCAAATTTACAATTAGCATGCTTTAGCTTTTGTGTTTGTGGTGCGCAGATCGGACGCAGGTAGCTCACGTAGTGAATTCCCAAAGGTCCCCAAGAACAAAGCACTCTACTTTTTAGCACAAAAACCAATGTAAAAACAAGCACGACATGAGACAAGAGACAAATTGGGTTGAATCTCCCCCATGCCTTGTGTGAGCGCTTCACAAAGCATGTATTTAATATATATTTCCAATCTTTTTGCTCAAAAATAGCCCAATTACAAAAATATGACAAGCTTTTAGCTTTTGAGTTTGCTTTCTACCAAAAATAGGAAAATAAAGCTAATGGACGGTGCCCAAAGAGTCTGGCACGCCCAATCTCAATGTCCAAATAAAAATAACATATCCAGACGCATAAGCGCATACAAAATAATAATAAATAATCGATGTCTCTATAGACATAATCAAAATATAGGCATGGCACCTATCAAAATATAGTCCAAAGGTCGAAAACCCGCTAGACTCCAATGCTTTCCTCCGCCACTGGTGCTATCTCTACATATCAACTGAAGCATTCACAATCGTTAGTAAAATAACACAATTAAACCGACAAAAGTGAATACCTAGCAGTCTACAGCTACATAAATAAATCAACTGGTTAGAAATAAATCCTAACCTTAATTTATTACGAGTGCGCACTCTAAACTCATAAACGTTTATTAATTTAATATGCATTTTGCGGAATCACCCGCTATGGAATCACCCATGTACACACTAAATTAATGAAACGCCCGAAAAGGACAGGCGTCCCCATCAACTTCTCGCACAAAGAATCCTCTTTGGCTATCGGACGCAGGTAGCTCACGTAGTGAATTCCCAAAGGTCCCCAAGAACAAAGCACTCTACTTTTTAGCACAAAAACCAATGTAAAAACAAGCACGACATGAGACAAGAGACAAATTGGGTTGAATCTCCCCCATGCCTTGTGTGAGCGCTTCACAAAGCATGTATTTAATATATATTTCCAATCTTTTTGCTCAAAAATAGCCCAATTACAAAAATATGACAAGCTTTTAGCTTTTAAGTTTGCTTTCTACCAAAAATAGGAAAATAAAGCTAATGGACGGTGCCCAAAGAGTCTGGCACGCCCAATCTCAATGTCCAAATAAAAATAACATATCCAGGCGCATAAGCGCATACAAAATAATAATAAATAATCGATGTCTCTATAGACATAATCAAAATATAGGCATGGCACCTATCAAAATATAGTCCAAAGGTCGAAAACCCGCTAGACTCCAATGCTTTCCTCCGCCACTGCTGCTATCTCTACACATCAACTGAAGCATTCACAATCGTTAGTAAAATAACACAATTAAACCGACAAAAGTGAATACCTAGCAGTCTACAGCTACATAAATAAATCAACTGGTTAGAAATAAATCCTAACCTTAATTTATTACGAGTGCGCACTCTAAACTCATAAACGTTTATTAATTTAATATGCATTTTGCGGAATCACCCGCTATGGAATCACCCATGTACACACTAAATTAATGAAACGCCCGAAAAGGACAGGCGTCCCCATCAACTTCTCGCACAAAGAATCCTCTTTGCGTATGAGCCCCGGTCATCTAAGTTTACGGAATCCACCGTAAAACCTCACGGAATCCACCGTGGAATATGCCTCCTGGCATCAGTTTGCTTTTGTCCAAATAAAGAATAAAGCGGTTGGGCGCCCAAAGAGTCGGGATGTGTCCAAATACAATGTCCAATAACGAATATTTAAATTGTATGCCCATGCACACACAAAATAATAAATATATGTCAAGCACTTTAATAAATAAAGCGCGTCAAAAATAAATAGGCACCACGCCTAAGATACGCGTCTATCAAAAAGGATAATTTCTTCTAAATAACTTGAATACATGCTATCACCTAGTGCTTCCCAGTGCCACTACCTCCTGCTCTACACATCAACTGAAGCATTCACAATTGTTAGAAAATAATAAAATTAAACCGACAAAAGTGAATACCTAGCAGTCTTCAGCTTCTTCAAAATAAATAAATAGGTAACCTTAATTTAATACAAGTGCGTACTCTAAACTCATAAACGTCCATTAATTTAAATATGTATTTTGCGAAATCACCCGCTATGGAATCACCCACTCACACAGTAAATTAATGAGATGCTCGAAAAGGACAGCCGTCCCCATCGACTTTTCGCACAAGGAATCCACCTTATGTACGAGCCCCGGTAATAAATATAATTTTACGGAATCCACTGCAAAACCTCACAGAATCCACCGTGGAATATGCCTCCCCTGGGGTGGATTGTCTTCAATTGCTATTAGCTCAATGTGGAGCAAGCAGTGAGGGGTAAGCACTTAGGTCACGAGTGTGCATCCATTGGGCCTCTTCAACAAGATGATTTCTAAATTTCACCAAATATCTAGAATATCTATGACCGATTCTAGTGGTCAGAAAGTCAGTATGTAGAATAGTCTCAGGTTTAAGGATTTCAGTTTCTTCTTCTAACAAAGGAGGATTGTCATAAACAGGGTGGATAGGTAATTGGCCTTTGAAAGGTCGTAACAAACTGATATGAAAAGTGTTGTGGATTTTCCAGTGTTGGGGTAGTTTTAGTTTAAAGGCATTGTCATTGATTTTGTGAAGTATTTTGAAAGGTCCATAAAATCTAGGAGCTAACTTTACAACAGGGTGTTTCTCAACACTTTGTAATCTTTGCTTTTCAATTCGTAGCCAGACATAATCATCAACTGTGAAATTCATAGCTTTTCTTTTTTTGTTTGCTTTTTTAGTATATGATTGTTGGGCTTTCTCAATCATATCTTTAACTTCATCGAAAATAGTAGCATGCATATGGGCAATATCATCAACAGCTTTAACTTTGTTTGATAACGAAGTAAGAGGTGTAGGCAATCTAAATCCATAAATGATTTCAAAATGTGCTTTTCATGTAGCTCTATGTGGTGTATTATTGTATGCAAACTGAAGTAAATGTAAGTGTGTATCCCAGGTTTGTGGTTTTGAAATTGTGTATGTACGTAAAAGATCCAAGATTGTGCTGTTTGTAGCTTCTATTTGTCCATTTGTTTCAGGATGAAATGCAGATGAAAAATCAATCTTTGTTCATAAGTTAGTAAACAAAGTAGTCCAAAAATTATTGTAGAATCTAGAATCATGATCAGAAATAATAACTTTTGGTAAACCATGGTTAGTGAAAACAATTTTCAGAAACAATTGAGCAGCTTGAGATGCAGTTAATGTTTTCTTGCATGGAATGAAATATGCCTATTTGCTAAATCGATCTACAATAGTCCATATCATATCATGATTAGCTTGAGTGTTAGGCAGACCAGTAATAAAATCCATTCAAATATGCTCCCATGGTCTTTCAGGGATTGGTAAAGGCATTAACAAACCATACTACTTACCATGGTGTCGCTTAACTCTTTGACAAATTAAACACTCAGATACAAAGTTAGAAACATCGGATTCCATCTGTGGCCAATAAAAATCTTCAATCAAGTATATAAAGTAGAAATAATACCTCTATGGCCTTGATATGGGGGACAATAAATTTCATGCAACACAAATGATCTAAATGGAACAGTTACACACAACCTTTTCTCATAAAACATAAATCCATCAGCATAAGATAGTGAATTAATTGGAATCCATTTATTGGCAATCAATTTATTCCAATCAGCTTGAAAACTAGGGTCTTGGCCATAGGTATCTTTTATAGGGATAAGAGAATCAAAAGATATCACATAGATGTTATGAATTGTCAGTCTTCTACTTAAGGCATCGACAATAATATTTTCTTTTCCGGGTTGATATTGGATAAGTGGATGAAAGCTTTGAATAAATACATCCCATTTAATGTGTCTGTCAGATATTTATGGATGACTAAGAAGATGTTTAATACTTTGTTGGTCTGTTTTAATCATGAATTCAGATTCCACTAAATAGTGTTCCATTGACTTAAAGCTTGTACTACAGCCAGCAATTCCTTATCATAGGTAGAATACTTGAGTTCAGAGGGTTTAAGTTTGCAGTTGGAGTAAGCTATGGGATGGGAATCTTGCATGAGGATAGCTCCTATTCCAGATCCACTAGCATTAGTGACTACTAGGAAAATTTGTCTAGTAAAGTCATGAAGTTGCAATACAGGAGCATGAGTTAAAGCATGTTTCAGTAAATCAAAAGACTTTTGCTGATTTTCAGACCAATGATACACAATACATTTCTTTAATAATTTTGTCAAAGGTAATGCAAGCAATGAAAAGTTTCTCACAATTTTTTTGTAAAAGCTGGCAAAACTTAAAAAAGAACGTAATTCATGCACATTTTTAGGTATCGGCCAATTCAAAATTTCTTTTATCTTTTTAGGATCAACTTGAATACCTTCAAATGAAACAATATGTCCTAAGTATTCAAATTGTGTTTGGAAAAATTCACTCTTTTTAGGATTAGCATATAATTGATTCTCCTTCAGTAATTTGAAAACCAAAGATAAATGTTCATAATGCTCATTTTCATTCTTACTGAAAACCAATATGTCATTAAAAAAAATAATGACACAATGCTTATGCTTTAAAAATATGCAATTCATCATATGACTTAATGTAGCTGGTGCATTAGTTAATCCAAAAGGCATAAGGAATTCATAATGTCCAAATTGAGTTCTAAATGCAGTTTTGAAAATGTCAAATGTGTCAAGTCGTACTTGATGGTATCCAGATTTAAGATCTATTTTACTAAATATTGCAGACCCTTGTAGTTTGTCCATAAGATCGTCTACTTTAGGAATGGGATATCTATTTTTGACAATGATTTTATTCAAGGTATGATAATCAATGCACATCCTATAAGTGTTGTTTTTCTTTTTAACTAATAGAACAAGTGCACCAAATGGAGAACTACTAGGTCTAACGAGTCCTCGTTTAACAATTCTTCAACTTGATTTCTTAACTTCAATTTCATTCACCTAGATTAAATAGGATTTGCTACCTTTTCTTAATGCACGTTTAGCCGGTATATGACTAAGCAATGGAAAATGATCAAAAGTGTGCATACCATGCAATGTGATTTGTTTCCCATAAGAATGAATCTTCATTGAATGTGTGGAATAATCTATATTGGGATTATATTGATGATGCCAAGGCATGCTTAGAATAATGTCACTAGTTTGCAGAGGCACAACTAGGAAATTTCTACGTTCAACATAATCACCAATTTTAATTTCTAAGTCATGCACTTCCTGTGTTCCATTGTATCTAGTGCCTAAGAATGCATCCTTGAAGAAATAATGAGTAGAAACAGTATGTAATTTCAATTCTTTGACCAATTTTGTAGAAATAAAGTCGTGTGTACTCCCATCATCATGTAAAACAGTCTTTTCTTTACCATGCACAAAACATTTCATCATTAATAAAGAATGGGGATTTGGTATATCTGGTAAAGTATTTGAAGTAGTGCCGTTATCGTCATCGCCTTTCGTGAAATCTGGCATTTCTTCATGGTCTTCATCTTTAGTTGCTCCCAAATAGTTAATATGAACAATTGGCTTTTTGAATTGACAATTCACCACTGGATGTCTAGGTTGATGGCATTTATAACAGACTATGGATTTGGCTTTAGATACATTATTGGTAATAGCAGAAAGTTTAGGAATGTTGGGAGTTGCCTAAAGAGATGGCTTAGGATTTGGATTTGTGTTTGATGGTAAAGCAGGGGATCGTGTCCAAGATTTACGGAATGAAGATGGAAGAAAACGGTTTTGATTGAATCCGAAAATTAGAATTGAATTATTTTGTACCAAAGTTACAATTGTTTAAGAATTGTTGTGGTCGCTTCTCTCGTCCTCAAATTTTGTATTCAGCATCATGGGCCAAGGAAATTGCATCTTCGAGAGTCGTTGGCTTGAACATATTCACTTCCGCATAGAAGTGACTAAGTAACCTAGACATAAACTTGCGCTTGTGAATCACCTCAAGTACATCTTCAAGCATTCGTAGTTGCAATAAAGCATTCCAAAAATGTTCAGTATATTGAGAAATATGCTTGCGATCTCTTTGTTGCAAAAGATCCCACTGTTTAATTACTTTTTCATGGAATTGGGGTGGAAGAAAATTTTGCAAAAATTTCTTTTGGAAAGTCTCCCAAGTAGTAAGACAATCAATGCTTTTGCGGACTACAGTCCACCATAAGGATGCTGTATCCACTAAATGATTGGTGACACACTTAATTTTGTCTTTTTCAGGATACTATTCTTCATGGAAATAATCATCAAACTGGCTGATAAAAGCAAGTACAGTCTTTCCATTGCGTGACCCAGTGAAAGTGTGAAATTTGAAATTTCTTTTACTTATCTTTGTTTCTTTTCGAATAGATTGTGCTTCAAGTGTCGCATCGATCGTACGCCGTATAATATCTTTGGATTGCGGTCCATCTTGATCGGCAGTAGATCGCTGCAGACATGCCAATTGAGCTTACAAAGTTTGACGTGCTCTTCGTTCCTCTTGAAGCTGCATCATAATTAGGTCCAGTTTTTGCTCCATCGTTGGTTTCGATAAATCACATTCGGCCATAAAATCTTCCATATTTTGATCGGTCATCCTGCAAAATTTCAAACAACCTCACACACTCGAAATCCTATTAGCAGGATGAGAGTAGCTCAAGTTCGGGATTACAAGGCTTGTTTTTTTTTTTTTTAAATGAACAGCTTTTTATGATCTGTCTTCTTCATAGCTATGGAAATTGATGTTGGACTTTCTCCAAGAAAAAACTTCGTCCGTTTAGACTGTGTATAGCAATATGTGTGTTGGAATTTGGCTTTGTCAGAGCGTAGATGCAAATGGGGGCTTATAGAGAAGTTAAAAAAACCAACTTATGAGTTGTTGTGTATGAACTCCTACTGTGGGAGGATTTTGGACTTTGAGAATTGAAAGCTTTAAAGCTTAGAAAGCTTTAGGCTTTGACTATTGAGCCTTAATGAAAAACGTTTTCTACCTAGTTTCCAACGACCAAGATGTCAATATATATTAGACGGCGCCGTCGAACGGTAGTTCATCTTGTCGCCGCAACGTCGTGAGTTTCCAATTGTTAAGCTTTTTTTTAAAAAAAGCTTAAGTGTTAAGCTTAAACACTTATCAAACTGAAAGTCTCTAAGAAGAAATAGACTGAAAATTTGGAACTTCCCGGGTGGTCCTCCGCCTGTAGAGGCTGGTCCTTTGCGATCTAACTATGTAATAGAGGGTTATTCGCTGCCAGGGATGTGTTGGTATTGACAGATTGTCGCGAGACTGACTGCAGAGCTTGATCGTTCCTAGAGCTTTGCCTTTGCGCGAGATGCTAAGCAATTGGAAGCCCTCAATCTCAGCTTTGCTCTGATACCACTGGTGTGCAAATTGGATGCCGTATGCGTGCGTAGCAAGTGCCAGAAGGTCCCCAATAACAAAGAACTCTACTTTTTTCTCAAAAACCAAGAGAGAAATTTTGCATGACATGAAGTAAGAAAACTCATTGTGTATAATCTCCCCCCATGCCTTGTGTGAGTGCTCCACAAAGCATGTATTTTATGTATTATTCATCTCCAAGCTAAAAAATAGCCCAAATTTACAATTAGCACGCTTTAGCTTTTGTGTTTGCTTTTGTCCAAATAAAGAATAAAGCGGTTGGGCATCCAAAGAGTCGAGTTGTGCCCAAATACAATGTTCAATAATGAATATTTAAATCATACACCCATGCACATACAAAATAATAAATATATGTCAAGCGCTTTAATAAATAAGTGCGTCAAAAATAAATATTGGCTCCACGCTTAAGACGCGCCATCTATAAAAAATGATAAATTCTTCTAAATAACTTGAATACACGCTATCACCCAGTGTTTCCTAGTACCACTGCCACATGCTCTACACATCAATTGAAGCATTCACAATTGTTAGAAAATAATAAAATTAAATCGATAAAAGTGAATACCTAGCAGTATCAGCTACAAAATAAATAAATAGGTTGGAACTCAGTCCTAACCTTAATTTAATATGAATGTGCACTCTAAACTCATAAACATCCATTAATTTAAATATGTTAAGTGATTCAATCAAAGTTAAGGAATAATAGGCTCTGAAATCAAAACAAAGGGACTTCATGGGGCTATGTTAAGCGAGCCCAAGGTCAATGACCACTTGGTCAAGGAAAGAGGGCCTAAACAAATGCAGTCGGAAACTTCATACCTACAGAAAGTAATTCAGGAGTACCTAGGTGTTTCCACTGTAATGAGCCAGGTCACTTTAAAAGACAATGCCCAAAGCTTGGCCAAAATCCTTGCCAAGGATAGTACAGATATCAAAACCAAGGTTTAATTGCAAAAGGAAAAGCATCTGCTATAATTCTTAAAGATCTTGAAGAAGAGGGAAACCCAACTATGGAAGTCGATATGGAGAGGGCATCAGTTCATGCCACCTTCCATAAGAAAGGCCCAAATCGCCAATTTTTAGTAATTCAAACACCAGCAAAATATGAGGGTAAGTCCTTTAAAATTCTGATTGACTGTGGAAGCACACACTCTTTCATGTCACCAAAGTGTACCAAGAAATTAGATATAGACACAATACCTACATCTAGGTTACTTGTGGAACTTGCTAAAGGAAAAGAAATCATGTCTCCTCAGCAAACTTGCAAAATGACATTTAGCCTATGAAGCAATCTCTCTGAAATGGGATTTAGGATCATGAATTTAGGGGCCTACGAATGTCTATTGGGTATGGACTAGTTAATCCCCAATGACGCACATATTCAGTGTAGAAAAGGCCATGTGACTTTTCAAAACCTAAAGGGGGAAACAGTGATGACCCAAGGTGAGGCACGAAAACCCAAGGTTCAACTAGCTAAATCATCTCGCATAATAAAAGGCTTAAGAAAAGGACTACTAGTGTATCTCATAAAATTAAGTAAGGTTGAGCATAATAAACAAGACGAGGGAGAGCCATATTGGCTGAAGGAATATGATGACATCTTCCCAAAAGAGCTGACTAAATTACCACCTCGAAGAGAAGTCAATCATGGGATCAGACTTGAACAAGGAGCCACTCCAATTGCTAAGAGTCCATATAAAATGTCTATTCTTGAAGCAATTGATCTGAAAGAGCAACTCAAGCAGTTACTGGATCAAGGATACATTAGACCCAGTAATTCACCATGGGGAGCCCCAGTACTGTTTCAAAAGAAAAAGGACAGAACTCTCTGCCTTTGCATTGATTACCGAGGTCTAAACCAGGTAACAATCAATAATAAATATCCAATCCCAAGAATAAGGGCTACTTGATAGGCTGCAAGGGGCGTGAAACTTTTCCAAGATTAATCTCCAATCTGGTTACTACCAAACAAGGATCAAGGAAGAAGATATCCCCAAAACTGCCTTCAATACCACGTATGGTCATTTTGAATTCCTTGTAATGTCTTTTGGTCTAACTAATGCCCCTGCTACATTTAATAGATTAATGCACGACATTTTTCGACCTTATCTTGATGAGTTTGTCCTAGTCTTCTTTGATGACATCCTAACTTACTCCAAGAGAGACGAAGACCACGAGCTGCAATTGTGCATTGTGCTGGACACCATGAGGACGCACAAGCTCTATGTGAAGAAAAACAATTGTGCCTTTTTCAAAAGACAGATGGAATATCTCGGATTCATAGTATCTACTGAAGGAATCTTTGTAGATCCAACCAAAGTTAGAGATGTTCAAGAGTGGCAACCTCCAACAACAGTTAGGAAGTGAGAAGCTTCTTAGGACTGACTGGATGGTATAGAATTTTCATAAGAAATTATGCCCTAATAGCTGCACCTCTCACTGATTTGCTGAAAAAGTAAATTGCTATTGTGTGGATGCCCATTGAGCAAACCAATTTTGAGCAGCTCAAGAAAAGTTTGGTAACCACCCATCTTAAAGCTACCTGACCTAAGTCAAGAGTTTGAAGTTGTAACAGATGCAAGTTCTCTTGCACTAGGTTGTGTGCTTATGAAGCAAGATCATCCAATAGCCTATTCCTCAAGGAAACTGAAAATCCATGAGAGGACTACGCCACCCATGATCTCGAGTTGTTAGCTGTGATCCATGCTCTCAAATTGTGGCCACACTATCTGCTTCGAAGCAAGTTTACTTTGGTCACTGACCACAAAAGTCTCAAATGGATCTTTACTCAACCAGACCTCAACATGAGGCAACATTGGTGGATTGAAGTCTTGCAAGAATTTGATTTTGAAATCAAGTTCAAACCTGGGAAAGAGAATGTGATTGCTGATGCATTAAGTCATAAAGCTTTTTTGAATGCACTTATCATGGAAGAGCCATCTAAAGGAGAGACTTTAGCTACCATGATATCGATGCCTAGCAATCCAGTCATTGAGCTAGCCAAAGAAGAGGTAGACAAGGATCCTAAGTATCAGCTAATGCTTAGAAAAATCCTAGTTAAGGACACTGATCCTAAGCTCAGAGTCAAATACCAAAATTTCAATGTGGATGCTTGATGTGTCTATTTTAGAACAAGGCTCCGCATTCCCCTCAGTCAAGTGCTGAAAAAGAAGATATTATGGGAAGCCCATGACTCCTCGTTCTCAAGACACCCTGGCTAGCAAAAACTCTTAATGTAATTAGGAAAAGTTACTACTGGGAAAGACTGAAGCATGATGAACTCAAATATGTTACTGAATGCCTAAGTGCCAGCGGGTGAAAGTTGAGCGTGTCAAAATGCCAGGTAAGCTCCAACCACTTGACATTCCACAGATGAAATGGGAGTTCATCAGTATGGATTTTTTAGGTTGCATTATTCAATCATGTCGGAAATTGTGTTTTATTGCACTCTAGCATGTTTTAGAACGAACAACTTGCACAAAAGATTACACATTGGTGCACATTGAAATCAAGGTTTTTATTGATTGTGTTTGTAGTGCATTCGATTTATGCACTAGCATTGGCCTGCTTGAGAGGTAAAAGAAACTGAAAAATGGGTTATCGGAACGATAAAGTTTAGTCATCATTAGGCGAAAATCATACTTTTTGCATTGCGAAATTTGCAAAATTGGAAAGGTAGGTGTAAAGGCTTGAATCAAGTTCATGATGATCATGGGTTGCCACGAAAACGGTTAAGTATGGTTGGGCTGTTGCAATACTAAGTCGAGTATTAGGCTCCTCTAAACCTTTAAAGAGAAGTAGCTTGCATTTGCATTAGGCCTGATAACTTCATGTCCCCCGCTCAAAAGAAAAATATAGGTCTCTATTTATGTTTTACATAAGTGCATTGAAATGAATTCCCAATAGTAGAAGCTCTGCATTGCATCATCATCTTAGAAAAGACTCGCATCTAGATTGCGTGGCATCATGATCAGTTTCAGTTGCACCGCTAGGGATTCTCTTAAAGATAGATATAAGATGCGCTTATGAAGTGCTAAACTTAATTGCTCAAGGCAGTTCAATAAGATGAATCCTATATGATACTTACCTTCTGTTCAAGGAGGGTATAATTCAATCATGGTGATTGTGGATATGTTGACAAAGGTCACTCTCTTATCCCAGTCAAGACCAACTACAAAGCTTTAGATATTGCACGATTGTTTGTGAAAGAAATCTTTAGGCTTCATGGATTGCCTAAACGGATCGCTAGTGTCCATGACTCTCTGTTTACGTCACATTTCTGGAAAAGCCTATTTGAAGCTATTGGATCCAAAGGAAGAGGTTGAGGATTTAACACAAACAGCAAAAGTTGGATGACATGTCATTATTGTGGTAAAGCTGGCCATATTGCTAGTGAATGTTTTCACAAGAAAAGAGCACAACAGATGCATAATGACCACCACCAAAGTCAATTCATGAATGAAGATGATGAAGAAGAAGAAGATGCTTTCGCTACCATCAACAACTCTGACAGATTGTTCTAAGGAATTTGTTCCCATAGTAGATCTCTATGTTTCCCTTAGTGGATTTGATTTGTAAAAACCCTTGTCAAATATGTAAAGTCTCAAGCTTTAACTTGACTAGGTTGCCTATGAGCTAGTCTCCCGGGCCATGTTATCATTGGGGGGGGGGGCAAATGTCAGCAAGTCTAGGGACTTATCATTTGAGGGGGATGTTGAGAGATAGACAAATGATGTATGCTCCAAGAAGAGATGGCATGAATCCCATATGCACAGCGAGGAGAGTGGAACAATTCAACTACTATAAAGCATTGTACTTGACAATGGAATGAATATGATATCATGATTCTTTGTACTTTCACTTAGTATCTTGTCAGTGCCAATTCATTACACAAGATTGTTTTTATGAGTCCAAGCTAATCTGTCTTGGAACCTAATTCGTCTTGTGTAATAGCCTATCTCTCTTTTGTCTATGACAACATGAACATAGTCTTCATCTTCCAACCTCCATAGCTGCCATGCTCTAGATCCGTGATCTTCAATAGGGGTAGTCAAGACAGGGTATGGGAATCCCCACTCTTATCACTCCCTTTTTCCATCGCTTGACACTAGTTGCAATGCTTTGAATGCGTAACTAAAAAAACTCTATTCTTGGCCTAATGCTCGTTTTCTCCCTTCCATCTCTCTCTCTCTCTCTCTCTCTACACACACACACACACACACAATGTAGTGTTTAGGAAGAATATTCCTCCTTGTTACTCAAAACAATGACCATGGAAAACAACCCTTAATATTTTGGGTAAGGCTATTATATAGCCTTAATATATCATTGTTGTTATCATTTGCATTTGATGAGTCTAAAGCTCCTCCTTCTTTGCTTGCCTTCTCTTAATTTTATCATCATTTTTTATTTTAATGCCTATTGGTCTTGATTGACTATATAGTGAATGTGTCTTTTCTTATATAAGGTCTCAATTGATCATATAGTGAAGGTGTTTGTCCTATGATGGTCTTGTTGAAGTTCAATTTGAAGATGAGAATGAGAATGATCATTCAATTAACAATGTCGAGAACATCAAGTTAAAATGATAATTGATGTTGACATCAAAAGAGATGGTGAATGATGGCAACAATTCATGAAACGAATGGATAATTATATGAGTTATTAAGATTTTTGGTAACCTTGTCTTTGTTTTATCTCCTCTTTCATAAGCTTGCATTCTCGTGTGGGAGGCATGGGGGATATCACATTCTCTCCCCCTTATAGAAATCAAGACGTCCTCATCCTGAGATAAACTAGGGGTTTTGTTATCTAGGGATAGTTGTACTACTATAGGACCTATGGATTAGGACTAGCTGCATGTCCTCGTTGCTTCTACTTTCATTATAGTACGAGTATTCAAACTTCAAAGAGATACAAGGAATTCAAGGATAATTTTATTTGAAATATAATGTGGCTCAATTTTCATTAAAAGAGGAGGGCCCATTACAAGTATAAAGCTTATTATATCTTATAAAGACCTTTCTAAGGTTTATATTCATCTTTGAAGGTTATCGCAGGCTCTTAACCTTCATCACTATCTGATGGTTGAGGTAAATCAAATGTTGTACTTGTACAACTTTGTTGTTTCTTTACGGGTTCCTCATCTTCTTGATTCGGTCTATGGCAATCAACTTGAATATGCTCTCGATATGCTCTAGCTCATTGCAATGGAAGCATTGATGATTTGGATATCTCTTTTAGATGTGACCTATCTCACTGCACTTATGGCAATTTTTCCCTTAGTCCTTTGAGTCATTGTGGTCTTTTTCAATGGCCACCAACCACTGAGATGTAGTTATCTTCAATAAGCTACTTTTTGTTTAGCCCAATCAAGGCTTTGGCTCATATGAGGGCATCTTGTAAGTCAATCAGCCTTAAGGACTCTAGATGAGTATCCAAGGGTTTATTCAATTCATGGCAACATTTGGCCACCTATTGGTTAGTGCCCATATGTGGGGCATATTTTTGAAGTATTATAAACCAAGAGTAATAGGCCTTTAAGCTTAATCCCAACCAACACAAGGTAAAGAACTCATTCATCCTAATAGAACAATAGTAAGGTAGCAAGTATCCATGCCTTATGACCCTCTTGATTTCTTCCTAGCTTTCACTCATTCATCTTGTTAGAATGATAGGAAGGTAGCACATGCACTTGTTCTTCCTACCACATCAAAATAATTTCGACCTATACTTCAACCTCAATCTTGACATTAGATCCTTTTCTTGTGAACGTAGCTGGTTTGATTTGCTTTAGGAGAAATTTATTCTCTTGCATCTTGATAGGTTAAGGAGTAGGTGTAACGTCTTGGGTTTGCAAACACACAAAGTTACTCTTGCATAATTTATTCAATGGTCAATTTAAAACTTTACACATCCACAATAAATTAATTTAAAAAAATGTTAAGTAAACATTGATCTTGCACAATGAATGCACAAATGGAAGGAAAAATAAAGGAATCTTTATTACTCATAGTTGCCATAGGGAAAAAGGCAATAAAACAACGTAAGAATATTCCAATCAAGTAGGGATTATTTTGACTACAAGGCTTTATCCATGCACTACAAGGATTTGAGCTTATAGCGACGGCGATTAGC
Organism: Lygodium microphyllum; assembly: GCF_053477565.2. Taxonomy (NCBI): domain Eukaryota; kingdom Viridiplantae; phylum Streptophyta; class Polypodiopsida; order Schizaeales; family Lygodiaceae; genus Lygodium; species Lygodium microphyllum. The sequence continues at coordinate 170,207,420 of NC_141136.1, forward strand.
AACGGCGGGTAGCGACGTCGCTATTTGCGTTTGCGATGCAAATAGCGACGGTCCATAGGGAAAAAAAAGGGCCAAAACCGAGCGCGGCTTTATTTTGCGTTTTCGTGTTTTGTGTTTTGAGAGCGAGAGCGAGGGAGAGAGCGATCGTCGTGAGAGAAGGAGAGGAAGAAGACTTGCCGCTGCCGCCGCCGTTGTTCGCGAAGGAGAGGAGGAGCCTTCATTGCAAAGAGGAGCCGCTCCACACTCGCCATATCTCATCGGTGAGTCTCTCTCTCTTCTTCTTTTGCTTGTTTAAGGTTTAAATCACTTTCTCTTTTGCTTGTTTAGGAGAGGAAATGAGAGAGAAAGAGATGGAGAGGGAGAGGAAGGGGGAGGAAATGAGAGAGGGAGAGAAAGAGAGGGAGAGGGAGAGGGAGAGGGAGGGAGAGTGCATTCTCTCTCTCCCTCTCCCTTTTGCTTGTTTAAGGTTTAAATCACTTTCTCTTTTGCTTGTTTAGGAGAGAAAATGAGAGAGAAAGAGAGGGAGAGGGAGGGAGAGTGCATTCTCTCTCTCCCTCTCCCTTTTGCTTGTTTAAGGTTTAAATCGCTTTCTCTTTTGCTTGTTTAGGAGAGGAAATGAGAGAGAAAGAGAGGGAGAGGGAGAGGGAGGGGGAGGAAATGAGAGAGGGAGAGAAAGAGAAAGAGAGGGAGAGGGAGGGAGAGTGCATTCTCTCTCTCCCTCTCCCTTTTGCTTTTGGAGAGTGTATATTGTGAGAGGGAGAGGAAATGCAAGAGAAAGAGAGGGAAAGGGAGAGGGAGGGAGAGAAAGAGAGAGAGGGAGGGAGAAAGAGAAAGAGAGGGAGAGGGAGAGGGAGGGGGAGGAAATGAGAGAGGGAGAGAAAGAGAAAGAGAGGGAGAGGGAGAGGGAGAGGGAGGGAGAGTGCATTTTCTCTCTCCCTCTTCCTTTTGCTTTTGGAGAGTGTTAGGACATATTGTGAGAGGGAGAGGAAATGAGAGAGAAGGAGAGGGAGAGGGAGAGGGAGAGAAAGAGAAAGAGATGTATACTCAAATGGATAGCTTTATGGAGATGTATGTCTACTCAAATGGATAGCTTTTGCCTACTCAAGATGTAGTCCACCTGTATGTGTATATATTGGAACGATAACATATCCATGATTATGGTAATGGTATGCACTTTGCTTTTTTTATGGGTACCATTATATCGACTCCTTAAGAGGGCTAAAAATTAGTCATGCACTTTATAAAGTCTAATTAGGAGATTTAAGATGCACAATAATAGACTTATCGATAATGGTATGCAATGTGCTTTGCCATGGGCCACGTACATTGGTGACTCTTTAAGATGGCTTAAAATTGGTCATATCCTTCATAATGTCCAAGTAGAGGATCTAATTGTGATATGCATAATTCATTGTTTTTGTATTAACTTCATAGGCATAACAAATTAGTAATCATGCCAACTAGTCAACGGAAGGACTAAAAGAAAATGATACCCTAGCTAATGGTCATTATGGTACTTCATCAAAATGAACCCAAAAGTATTGCTATAGAAGAAGAATCCCTTAAATTGAGCATAGGATATTTTCTTCAAATGTTATGACTATGAGTAGAATTGATTGGAACAAATTTTATAACTATAGTTGATAAATTTCATAGATGGCATTGATTTTTATACATGGACCTAGGACAAAAAAACCACATTACTAAGATGCTTTTTGTTGAGACTGATTTATTATTAGACTAAGAGATCCTCAATGATGCTCATAAATGGATTACTTATACTCAAAGCCCTCTAGTGCAGTTGTATAAGTAATCCTAGTAGAGCCCCTCTAAGATACTCAAAGTATATAACCTAGAGACCGTAGCTAGGTATATAAGGTATAATGGTTGCACAAGAAGACACCTCAATAATTGACTGATCACCACTAAATCCCAAAGAAGAATCGTGTTCCATCCCCTTCAACTCTACATTCACCTCGTGAATAACTTCATTAATCATAGCATCCTTGTCACCCATCTTTTTGTTGCAATGATGAAGTAACATATTCATCACTTTTCCTTTTAGCATCCAAGGCATTATCCAATCTTTTAGTCAAGTCCAAACATTTAGTCTTCGACTCATGAACCTTATGAACCAATGCTTTTTTTTTTTACAATAATGAATAATTATCTACCAGGACAAACAAATCCTTGAGCATGGTATATGGCCGAGATATAACATCAATAAATCTCTCAACTACTATGTCCCATGCATTCTTTACATCAATCAGTAAAGCATTTCTTATATCTTGAAGTTTAGATTTCAACACAATGGATGCATCGATATCAACCGTAATGTTTTACAAAATTTACTTCTCAATCTCTTGCAGAGGCTAAAACCTCTCAAGCAAGAGCTTATGGTCAACTTGCAACTTGACATACATCTCCAAAAAGCTATCCATTTGAGCCTCGTTTGTTGTAATGTAGATAAGATGGAAAATGAAGAAGGTCTTATTGTTCAAGATTGCGAGTCGTATCTTAATCAGCGTGTCCCATGTCCTTGCTCTTGATGTAAGTTAGCAATTAGACGAAAACGTCGATTGTCTATAGAACACGTACGACGATTTGGAGAGTTTCGATCTGAGATCATTGATAAGGTGATTGAGGATTTTCAGCAAATGGTAATTTGAAGTTAATATCAATCATGCATTGTACTCGCAAGCTAATTGAAAACCATATACAATAAGATTGGGTCTTGTTGGCAAATTTTCTATCCAGGGAGGTGATGTCTCGTCCCAAGGGGGAGTGCACCCTTTGTGGCCAATTAGAAGAGTTCGTGGGCGTGCGATGGATGGAGTGCAGGAGCCAATCCACCACTCGCAAGGCCAATCTATACCGTCAATGCTAGAGGAGACAGACAACCTTCCAGACCTACCTACAATCTTGGAGCCTGAGATGGAGGCAATGATCGATGCATTGATTCCCATGGATGTCGAGACTTTTGATCCGCTTAGAGAGGAAGCATCCATACCATTATATGATGGGTGCCGAGTATCTCGGTTGAAGACACTGCTTGCACTCTTAAGTGTGCAAGCAAAATATGGGTGGAGCGATACGAGTGTGACCGAGTTATTCAGGTACCTTGCACATAGGCTTCATTGATTTTTTTTTTGACACTATTATTACAAACATTTGTGCTTTTTCAAGGTATTTTATGATTTTTTTCAGGTCATTGAAATATCATATATTACCACTTGCAAATACCATGCCTAAGTCTCGTGATGATGCACGACATGTTTTATGGAAGCTTGGCATGGACTACAATAACATCCATGCATGTATCAACGATTGCATACTGTTTCGAGAAGAATACGAGACTATGGAGACATGTCCAAAGTGTGGTGCTCACAGGTATTGATAGGACTTGCAAGGGCAAACCATCCGTAAAAAATTTCTCAGACACTTTCCGCTCATCCCCTGCATAAACCACATGTTTTGTACGTCCGGCATGGCGAGCTTGACAACGTGGCATGTGCAGAATAGGTCCACGGATGGAGTTCAACGAATATCAGCGGATTCGCGTGCATGGAGCCACATTGACTCTACCTTCCCAGGCTTTGCGCGAGAGCCAAGGAATCTTCGGCTCAGTCTCGCAATGGATGGCGTGAACCCATTCGGTCTACGGTCATTACAGTGTGTGGCCTATAGTCCTTGTCAACTACAACATCCCTCCATGGCTTTCTACGAAGAAAGGACATCTCATCCTTAGCTTGCTCATCCCAGGCCGCTACAAAGTAAAAAATATGGATGTGTATCTTCGTCCATTAGTCAATGAGCTTAAGATTTTGTGGGAGGAGGGGGTCACTGTGCAAGATATGAGCAGGCGTGATGGTTGGCAGCCAGCCAATATTCGAGCCATTCTCATGTGGACGATGCATGACTTTCCGCGATTGGGAGAGTGCTCAGGTGAGCAGGCCTCCGTTCTCGCTGGTAATATCTATATTTTATCTCATTCAATCAAGTATTCACTAGGTCGTGGTGTTGGAACAGGTCTGGTTACCTCAGCTTATCATGCGTGTCCATTGTGTGGGCCATAGTTAGACTCCCGAAGGTCACGAACCATGAAGAAGATGGTATATCAAGGACACGCCGCTTTCTTGCCGGAGGATCATGAACTCAGGGAAGGTTTCCTTGGACGACCTCCAACACGTATGAACGCCGCAAGCTGGTACGAGCTGAAAATGGTCCAGTCGGAATTACATCCAAATGGAATGCGACGGTTCTCAGTTTTCTACGAGTTGCCATATTGGACCCACTTACAGGTCAATCACTTGTTGGATCCCATGCATATTTTCAAGAATGTGGGCAGCTTGCTATGGGACCACATCACAGGAAAGAGAGACACTATAGGGGCACGAATGGATTTGAAGGAGGTAGGTAAGACGGAGGCGCTTTGGCCACAATCGAGTGCTGATGGTCGCGTGCAGCTTCCTCGCGCTCCTTGGGTTTTGTCCACTAAAGAAGAGCGCATTGTGAAGCAAGTAATCAAGTCTATCTGCACTCCGACGGGTATGATGCGTTCTCTCAGGTCCGCATTTTCTAAAGACAACCAATTGTCGGGGCTAAAATCCCATGATTGGCATAAGATATGTCAGGTTTATGCTACGAATGGATTGTAATTAGCGTGGGCATTTTGCAATTTGAAAAGTGGCCATTATTCATAATGCTTTCTCATTTGTGGCAGTTTGTCCTACCGATCGCGATCGCAGGATGCCTTACTCCAAAAATTCACGGGGCCATTTACAAGTTGTCAACTTTGGTGCAATGGATCTCACGGAAAGAGATTAAGACATCCTCTATTGAATCCGCGAGGCGGGGAGCAGTGGAGATGGTCTGTCTCTTTGAGAAATACCTGCCCACTAGCATGCTCACGATACAAATCCACCTTCTTGTGCATCTTGTGGACGAAGTGGAGATTGTTGGACCTGTCCATACGCAATGGATGTTCTTCCTGGAGTGCTTCATGAAAACCCTGAAAGGCTTTGTGCGACAACGAGCTTGGTCAGAAGGTAGCATGGCCGAAGGTTGGTTGGTGTTAGAGGCGTTAGTGCATATTTCACAATGGCTACCAACGGTGGAACCAGACAATGAAATGCTATGGATGCTGAAGGACGATGATAGACTGACTGGAGATGTGGTGGTTGGAAATGGGGTAGAAAAAAGAATGGATGCCTTAATGAAAGAGAAGGTGAATCGCTTTTGTATGCTGCACCATGCCTCCATGGAGACGTGGCTCGCCGAGTACCAGATTGCAAGGCAAGATCAAGAGGAAGCACGAGCTGAATTCCGACATAGTATGCGTCATCGACCGATTCGATATCGTGAAGGCATGGAGGAGATGCCGTGGTTTATGTCAACGCGATGGTTGCATGAGTCTTGATCGCAGCATCCAGCGAAGGGACAGAGGTCTCAATGGAGGAGTGGGAATTCTCGAGGGGATGTAGTCCAAAGGTGATGAGGGTTTTAGAATCTGTCGTATCTAAATTTTATATGCGATATCTAATTTGAGTGTTTCAATGTACATTACAAAATGTATAGTGCAGCGTGGTTACGCGGACGGCATTTTCGCGTGGAGCGTATTGACAAAATGCGCTCCACAATGGACTGTGGTGTTATGGCAAGGTTCGAGCAAGAGAGCCGACGACGAGCAATGGATCCAAACACGGTTGTGGATAAGATGGAGTATTTTGGGAACTTGCAAAGTATTATTACGGTGGATTACCATAGCTTCTCCATGATACTATTCAATGTGCAGTGGTTCAAAGTGGTACTTGGAGGAGCTGGAGCAACAGTTCGATGAGGTCCATCGGGATTTCTCGAAATAGATTTCGAAAACAAATGGATGGATTTGCGCGACACCTTTGTGTTGCCGACCCATTGTGAACAGGTGTATGGAGTCATTTGCTTGCTAATTATATTACGACATGGTTTATGTCACAATGGTTAATCACTCTCTTGTACGTATTTGTGAACATGTAATCTTCTATCCAAACCCCCGACAACCTCGATGGTGGTATGTTATACCTTCAACTCCCCGAAGTGCGAGAGTATATGATCAAAGCGATGTTCCGAGCATAGATGAAGATAATATGCAAATAGAGGGGTCGATATTGCAAGGGGTGGAGGCCGTCGAAAGCTTGGAGCCAGCATCGGCTAACAATGATGGAAATACAGGAGTCCAAGAATTTTTTGAGAACGAGGCAAACTCATTCTTTTGTGGTGACATGTCTATCGACCTTCCAGTGTATGTGGAGTTGTGTCAGGAGATTAACATGGGACCATAGGATACTTCATACTTGCAGCATCCACTTACTCAATTCGTTGACCAATCTCTTATAAAGGTACATAAGATATGCATTTTAAGAGAGATTTTTTTAAAATGATTTATATTATTGTGCTTTGTATAATTTAAATTGATTATTCTAACATCATTTTTTATCTATGCAGGTGATATTTTCAGGATGAGTCGAGGGATGAGCGATGAGGAGTTGCAGGACATCTTCGCACGCATGTCTCCAGACCAGCTCGCGAGATTCAGAGAGATGGCAGACCAGGAGCTATCTCGTTCTTCGTCAAGGTGCTCTGCCAGATCTACTTCAGTGTGATCGGATGCTTAGGCTTCGAGCAGACGATCTTGACGCTCATGACTTGGGCCAGAGGGAGGGAGTGCATCGGGATTAGGGGGATGCTGCTATGGAGACACGGATGTGGTGTCTCTGTCTTGTTGTTCAGTTGGAGCTGCGTCACCTCTAGGATTTGTCACACCTGTGGGGACGTCTACTCCAGTTACTCCAGCTTTTGCGCAGTCGTCAACAGTGGCACCCCTTTGGGTGCCACTGCGAGAGAGATTACCCTCGTCGGTACACCGGATGTAGAGGGGTCTCCTAGATATGCCCAGGGGGGTGGACGCAGATGGGAGAGGACCCATCTTAGGCAGACTCCTAGGGGTTATGGATATCTGGTCGATAGTGGGCCAGGAGCCATCATCATGAATGATGAGGGGAGGAGGGTGATGGCTCGCATGAGAGAGTTGTGCCAACAAGTTTTTCGGCACAACGTCCTAAATCATTGGAAGAACATACCGGAGGGGAGCAAGGACTACATAGTAGCATCCTTGCACGAGGAGTTTCCGGTGCCAGCTGCAGTAGATAGATTCTCTATGGGCTCGATGATGGATTGCATGCATGCATACATGTCACATAGACGATCCGACGCACGCAAGGCAATCAAGAGTGGGGCTGCAAAGCCCAAGTGGTTAGATGCAGACGACTGGCGCTGACTGAGGGAGGAGGCTACAGATTCTCTAGGACGTTGGAGTCAGCAGTGCGAGGCGGCGAGGGCACGACTCGAGGCCGGAGTGGTCCATCATCTTGGGAGTGGTGGCCATAGGACATATTTGGAGAACTTTGTAAGTTTTTCTTTTGTTTTTCTTGTTTGTTTTTTTGAAATATTCTTTGTACTGACAATCATGTTTCTAACAGCTAGCATTTTGTTTTCTTTGTAGCGCTCCATTACAAATCGCGATTCGATAGGCCTTGAGACTCGATATGCAAAGAGGCATGGTCTCAATGCATTGATCGACCGATTGTATAGACGCGGCGGCCCTGTAAGTCACTCATCTTTCTTGTCCGTAGTTACCATGAGATATTTGAATGCATTATTGTATGATGGATGTGTTGTTTCTTTTTTTGCAGAGTCCGTTCGATGCTCCTTTGCGACAAGATGAGCTTTTGGGGGACGAGGATTTGTAGCTCGCCCTTGGATCCTTGGAGCTCACACACCTTTATTTTTTAGTCGCCTGATCTATGTAGACATTTTCTATGTATTAGTGATATCCTGTCATGATTGTACCAATCGCTTTTTATGCGATCATGTATTTATTTCATGTATCAGTTTTATGATTTCAGTATACATTCTTTTTGTTTGCAAGCGCTTTGTATACAGTAGTGCAGAAACTATTTTGTATGGCTCTCATACAGCACATAGTGATATATGAGCTGCCCTGCCACAAAATTTTTTTAATCCATGTTACTGTCGCTATTAGCGTTGCAAATTTACTGCTCGTGTCGCTATTGCCATCGCTATGCGCATCGCAAATTTACTGGTTGCATCGCTATTGGTGTCGCTATTAGCGTCGCATTTGCGACGCTGATAGCAATGTTTCTATGGCGTCGTTAATAACGACGCTTTTTGCGACGACGAGGACAAATTTTGTTGTTTGTATTTTCGTCGCTTTAAACGTCGGTATAAGGTCTATATCTTGTAGTGATGGAAGCTAAATACATCAATGGTTTTGTAAACATTAGGTTCAACATAGATATATAAGGTTTGATATTGGGAAGGAAGGTATGGGTAACCTTCTTTATAATAATTGTGGGCATTAGGGCAGTCTAAGATAGCAACATGCTTAGACGGAATAACTTGAATCACTTGCTCATAAATGTAGCAATTTTGTTGAATCTACCATCCATCTATGTGGAGAGTTGGATTTAATTTAGATTATACAAAAACAAATAAGTAAATGACCTTGAGACTATCCATTCACTAAATTTGCTTCAGGTTTGTTTGGCTATAAGCAAGATAATCATTGGTGATGAAGCAGTGCATGACATTACCTACCTAATGCCTTTCACCATATAGTGAAGATGGATCATAAATTCAATCCAAGATATGCATGCATTGATCTCTCCTATCCAAATTTAGAGAGTGCATGGTTGAAGTGAACATAGCACGTAATACTGAGAATCTTTGCCAAGCTTAATCACTCTAAAACAAATTCCACCATTAATTAGCTTTAAATCATTTTGCATAAAGGTTCATTAAAATAAAATTTTACCTTAAACAAGCTCAAACAAGTTTGTATAAGCTTTATTATCTATAATTTCTATTCCACTTTGATACCAGGTATAACATGCATATATCTAAGTACATTTGATGGCACAATTTTGATAGCCCTCAAGAAATAGACCTAAGTAATGCCATCAAAGACTCCCTTGGAATATTGTGGACTTTACTACCTAGGATTGCTCAAGTCTACCTTGTAGATGAAGACATGTCCCATTCCCATAAGGATCAACTTGAAAATAAGGTTCCTAATATGAAGGGTCATTTAATAGTTTGTCTAGTATTAGTCATGGGCAGTTGCTTGTACAAATCAACATGAACCAAAGTGGACCTGTGTCACACTTGGTTCAAAGAGAGTGAGAAGTGAGTGGGAGCTAATGCATTGACCCCTTTGCCCCATGAGGCAAAGTCTCACCCCACTCCCATAAGATGTTGCAAAGCTAGATTCTAAGATAATCTTTCTATGATGGTCAATGTTTTCAGCTCTTCCTACTTAGTTCTAGTCTATGACCTTTAGGGGGGAAACCTCTTGGCTCACCAAGTCCAACCTACCATACAACAAATCTATTGGGGATTCACCCTCCCACTACTAGGATGGGTCAATGTGAAATGCCTAAATCACTGGGCTTCTGTAGAGAAGATTCATACAGAAGAGAGGCAAGAAATCTTGAAAGAAAGATTGCAGTCTGCAAAATAGAGACATAATAAATATTGTAATTCAATTTCAGTGGAGTATTTGATCCAAATCTTATACACCTTAGAGAATCTGGTTCGAACAAGTTTGAGACAATAGCTCATGATATATTTGTTGAGATGATAGCTTAGCCTTAGACAATAGCTCAACCTAATACTTTGCATGTATCAATTAAACTAGTGTATGTATGATCCAAACTCAAGACATAGACATGTTTGGTAGGAACAAAACTTGTATATACATAGATTTCATTCAAGACAAAGCAACTCGAATAAATCCAAAAGCTCTTTGCTAGAGCATTTAGAAGACACTTATTTAACCAAAAATAAAATCTTGTATAAATACCTTTAGCAACAAATCAAGAAATCTTCAAATCTATCCATACTATGTCTCATTGGAATAACTATAGGTGGAAGAAGCACCATGATCAAGAGATCTCTAACTATCAAAGCTATGGATTGCAACATCCAACCTATATACTCCATATCACACCAGTGATCTATTGTAGATTAGAACACAAAGGTCATCAAAGAACTCTTTTCCATTAATTCATGGACTCTCTTGGTGATTCTCTATTATCCATTGCTTGAGAGCCGTCCATAAAGCACACAAATCAAGAAGAATCATGGATAATAGTAGTGTTGCCCATATTATGCCCTCTTTGTTGCATAAACCCTACCTTTCATTACTTATAGTAGTAAGAAAATAAAGCTTCAGATCCATCCACAAAAAGCCACTATATTCGGATCTTCTAACTATAGTAGATGGTACCCAAATCAAGTAAAATTTCCATGTCAAAGTTATGAATACTAGTTCTACTTCATGTTTCCTTGTATACTAGTAATAGATTGTTGTATTTCAGCCCCAAAAACACATCAAAGAGCACACATCCTTCCAACCCTTGCTCTTCTTAGGTGTTACCCTTGTTATGAGCTAATTGAGAGCCCTCATTAAAAGAATAAGCTCTTTCTTTCCCTCCATGAGACCTAGTGCTCTCTACCTACATGGATTGAACCCTCCACGAGAGGTCTCTTTCTTCCTATGATGGCCAATGTTTTCAAATCTCTACCTACGATGGTCAATGTTTTTGACTCTTCCTACTTACTCATAGCCTATCACCCTTTGGGGAAATCTCATCTCATGAGACCACCCTGCCATAGAATGGATCCATTGAGGATCCACCCTTCCACTTGCCCTTTTTAATGGAATTGCTTAGTTGCTTAGTTACCTATCATGTTTAATTGAACACATAAAAACAACTACTTTAATTAGCATGTTTATATAAGGTTCATTCACGTGATTTGACACAAATACAAAGAAAGGTCAAACAATTTTTAGAAAATAATAGCAACAATGTATTTATTTGCACCTTATCTAAGGTGTACTGCCAATTTAGCATTTCATTCTTTACACCAAGACTCGTATCTAAAGAGCCCAAATATTTGTGTCCAACTCCCATGGACACAATCCATAATCCACCCTTTATCTAGAATAGGAACTTCTAATGCTCACAAACATTAGGCCATAGAGGTTTTTCTCTCTCCATTCTAGACCCAATATGGGGTATCCAAAGCCTCCCTGACCTACGTGATACTATAGGAGTAAATCTTGCCTTCTATGGTAGTCTTCTCATCATTCGACCTTTGACAATGTATCAAGTACTGGTCTTCTAATAGGTATCTTGCCTTTATAGATGTCCTTTTTTGTAGTGCGATCATGGAGGTGATCCATTTGTGCATCAAACCCTCATCAACAATCCCTTGGAGACAAATATAGCTCTTTCCCTTAAGGGATTCTCAAAATTCAATAAAAAACAAGGGAAATAACCTCTCTTTCATTAGAAAATCATTTCTTTTCCCAAAGCAATAAAGCATATATTTTAAAAAATCAACAAAAGAAAAAGAATTCATTTGAATGTTTCACGAAAAATGTAGTTTACAACATATTCCTTGAAAAAAGTGTAGTTTCCTAGAAAATCAATACATAACTCATCAATGCAAAGAGATTGCCCAACCATGAATTCTTACTTATGAATCTAAATTAGCTTCAAGTGTGTTTATTTTCCCCCTTTGAATGACTTTCCAAAACCATTGGCTTTCTTCTTTCAATAATCTTCCAATACCATTGGCACTTCCATCTACTATTTAGTTTATGACACCAATACATTAGGTCTCTTATCATGATTTTTCAAGGAGAGCATATTGTTTAACTATAATTTCTAGTAGCCACCTCATTTAGGAAAAAATAACAATCAATTCCTAATGTGCATTCCATTATATATATACATATTAAAAGTTATGTCATAACTTCCCCTTTGAAAAGTGTAATAAGTTAATACAATTAAAATAGCTAATTGAATTCATGGGTAGAAATTACTCTTACTCATTGTTACAAGTACTAACAATAGCCAAGCTAAGGATAAGGCTAGTCTTTTCCAATCAACCATTCTACTTAATCATAATCCCAATGATGATATAAAGCATCGCTAATCATTTGATCCACTTAATGATGAGTTATTCTTTAGTGATTACTTTTTATGCATGGACCCAAAACTCTTTTTGTTGGAGTATGTTTCACTTCATAAATACATAATCCATTTTAAGACTTTAAGATGATGTTGAGGCACCTCAAAAACTTGTGTATCAATTGGGGTTATCAATACCCCCTCAATTGCATGTCTCAAACTTGAAGTTCTCCTTTTAGGTTCCCTCAGGGTTGTGGATAGTTCTTCCATGTACCAAAGCTTCAAGCATTTGTATGAATGAAACTCCCAATTTTTTTGCTACTCAAAACAATGCTTTGAATGGGTGACCCAAAAACTCTATACTTGGCCTATCTCTTTGCAATGTAGTGTTTAAGAAGAATGTTCCTCCTTGCTACTCAAAACAATGATGATGAAAAACAACCATTAGCCAAAAGGTTAAGGCTATTGTATAGCATCAGTATATCATTGTTGTTATCATTTGCATTCGATGGGTCTAAGGCTCCTCCTTCTCTGCTTTTCTTCTCTTGATTTTCTCACCATTCTCAATCTTAATGGCTCCTAGCTCCAACTAACTGTATAGTGAAGGCATCTCTTCTAGTGGTCTTGACTGATTGTATAGTGAAGGTGTCTATTTTGCAATGGTCCTATTGAATTTCAATTTGAGGATGACAATGAGGATGATTAGTTAGTTGACAACATTGAAGATGTCAAGTTAAAGTAGCAGTTGATGTTGACATTGAAAGCGATGGTGAATGGCATCAACAATTTGTGAAATGAATGGATAATTATATTAGTTATTAAGGTTTCTAGTAGCCTTAGCTTTGTTTTATCTCTTTTTTTTCATAAGTTCACATTCTTGTGTGGCAGGCATGGGGGATATCACATTCTCTCACCCTTAGAGAAATTGAGATGTCCTTGTCTCGAGAGGAACTAGGTCCATTGTTCCCTAGGGACAATTGTATTATATCACCTATGGATTAGGACCCACTATGAGTCCCCACTACTTCTACTTTGATTCACATGAGTACTCAACTTCAAAATGATACAATGAACTTAAGGACAATTTTATTTACAATATATTGTGGCTCAATTTTCATTAAAAGAGGAGGATCCATTTTAGGCTCAATGCTTATTGCATCTTTTAAGGACCTTTCTAGGGTTTCTATTCGTCTTCAAATGTTACAATGGGCTCTAAGACTTCAACAATATTTGATTCTTGAAATAAATCGGATGTTGAACTTATAAAACTTCATTTCTCTACTAATTCCTCATCTTCTTGATCCAATATGGGGCAATTAACTTGGATATGCTTTCAGCTCTTTAAAGCTGTCCTCCACTATTGCGTCCCAAAAGAAATCCTCTTGCTTACTGGCCGATGTAAGATGTGCTACCATATGTACATAATTCTTGATAAAATGATGGTAGAAAGATGAAAGCCCAAGGAATCCCCCCAAAGAAGTTGAGTTTGTTGGAGTAGGTCAATCCTTCACGCATTGAACCATCTTTGGATCCACCATAATTCCCTTCTCACTTACTATATGGCGTAGGTACTCTACCTCTTTTGCCATGAAAGTACACTTGGACTCCTTTGGAAATAACTTGCGCTACCTCAAGAATTCAAATACTTTCTTTATGTGCTACAAATGGTCTTATTTGCTTTTATTATAGATTAAAATATCATTAAAAACACAATGATTGTTTTGTAGAGGAAAGGCTATAGTATTTTGTTATTTAAAGCTTGCAAAGTGGCAGGTGTGTTGGATATCCCAAATGGCATTACTAAAAAAATGATAGAGAACTCTCTCCATGTGAAATGCTATTTTGTATTAATCCCCTTCCTTCATTCGTATTTGATGATAAACCAAACGAAGATCAATCTTATTAAACACCTTGGCATCTTTGAGCTCATGTAAAAGGTCATCTATGCTAGGAATGGGATATCAGTTCTCGATTGTACTCTTATTGTAGTCAATAGACATGCAAAAGGATCCATCCTTCTTCTTGAAGAGAAGCCTAGGAGAGGAAAAAGGGGATTGACTTAGCTAAATAAATCCCATTTCCAACAACTCTTTTACTTGTTTTTCCACCTCTTTCTATTCACACTTTGACAATGTAGAGGATGGCTCGTTGATGGGTTTAGTATCAAGTGCCAAGTCAATTGGGTGATCCACTTCCTGCTTTAGTGGTAGAGAAGAAGGAGGATAAAATATATATCTATATTATTCCAATAGTTTGCATAGATAATGTCCATCTCCTTGGAAGATATTAGAGGGTTGAATCTCATCCACTTTTGATAAGAGAAGTGTGAAAATGCATGACATAGCATTAATCTCCTTTCAAAGCTTCTTTGGACTAATCAACTCTACTCCTTTATTCTCAATCCCATGTAGAACTACTTGCTTTCCTTTCCACTAAAATTCCATTTGCTTATTCTCTAAATCCATAGAAAAATTTCCAAGGCATCTAAGCTAGTCAAAGTCAAGCACAACATCAATGGGTCCCATTTCCAAAGCAATAAGATTGACTAGAGTGGTACATGATGATGATAGAACAATTGGAGTGCATGGACACACTTACTTGCTAATTTCATGAGCCCCATTAGCCATTTACACATGCAATGAAAACTCCATTTCTTCTATAAACAACCTCAACCCATTAAGAGATTTAGAATTTACAAAGCTACAAGTGCTCCTCATATCTATAAGAATGTGAACAACTCGTCCATTGTTGATCCGTTTAGTTAATGTGTGCTATCCCCTTTACGTCTTGTCCATGCCTCATGTGAAATGGAACACAATTTTAGAGAATATATCTCATCCAAAAAATCATGTGATAACCACTAGGGTCAACAAAGGGAAACCCATCCATGGGATCATAAATTATCATTACTACTCACCTCATTTTCATTTGATTCTTCACAAGTAGAAAAAACCTCTACTTGAAGTGCATTACTATCATGTGTCTCCTCATTTGAATCATCTTCAATTATCATGATCACCCTAGCATTCTTTGCTTTGTATTTTGATTGATAGTCAAAAGTCCACTTCTCTCTGCACTTGAAGCATAAACCCTTTGGAAACATTTTCTTCACCTTGTCATTTGCAATGTGCTTTTCTTGAGCATTATTTGTTGAAGCTTTGGCACCAAAATTTGACCTCTTGTGCTCCATTTTTACTTTAGAATTGGACCTAAAATTTTAACTTTGTTTTGATCCATAGGCTATAGGAAATGTTGATATCTTGCTATATGTTTTTTATTGTTTTCAATCTTACTTAAATCCATCCCTTAGCTATCAATGGGATAGTCCTGCCCTTATGGACTGATTAAGCTAAAATGAATTAGCAGGATCAAGTCCAAAGTTATATTTGTTGAGTGCCCCATCAAAGATACCATTCATATACATGGAAAGGTTTAGAAATTAGTTAGAATAATCCCAAATCGATTGACCTCTTTGTTGGAGTGAATACGGATATCTCTCCAATTTCTTCTTCTCCAAAGGTGATACAAAAACCTTAATCATTACTCTCTTGAAAGATTCCCAAGTTAGGAATACTTGCCCAATCTTTGCCACATATTGCCACAAAGTATAGGCACATCCTTGTAAGTCAAGAGCTGTGTACTAGATCTTAGACTCTTCCATGCATGGGTACAAAGTAAAGTATATTTCCAATTTGCCAAACCACTCCTCTAATTCCATAGGGAATAGGTTGTCACCTTTGAAATTATGGATGGTTGTCTTTTCCTTGTAATCTTTATCATAATGATGTTGTTGCCAATGCATGATTGATTGTCCATTATTATGCATCTCAAAAGATGGTCATCTATTCACATTATGATTCCAAGATCCTTGACCAATAGGATGCTGCCCAAAATAATTATTCCCATTACCATGCACTTAAGGCTATCCAAAATGATTAGGTGTCATTGGTGGCTATCCAAAAAATTAATGTGGATTTCCTCGAACTTGGGGCTAACCAAAAGAATGAATATTAACATAGGGTTGTTGTTGTCCATAAGAATTAGGGCCTCCATTTACATGATTATTTCCAAAGAAATGTTGGAGCGCAAAGGAAAGATGTGCACCACTTGATTGGCCATGTGAAAATCTCGTTTCCTCAAATCTTTCCTTGTGTGGGGATAATAATTAATTTAGGTATATTTGGAGGTGGTCCATAGAATGATTAATTGAAAGGATTGCACCATTGGTACTCTTCTTCTTGACTTGGATGCACACACACTCCTTCAAATTGATCATGCGCCTTGGAATTGATTTGTCATTTTTGTTTATACTTGGATTGAAAATTTTGATTATATTCCCTTGCTCTTGAAGGCTCTCCAACCTCAAAATTTACATTTTTTTCTTGATTAGTGGTCTTAAGGATTGGATTTTTAGGAATAGGAGAACTTTGTAAGTTAAAGGTTACTGTGGGTATCATCTTCTCACCAAACAAGCCTATAAGCTTATTAAGTTTAGTGTCTAAACTCATGCTTAATTGTTGTATTCAATCCTTTATTATTTTAATGTGATTGGGTAAATGTTGATAGTTGTTAGATTTGTGAGATGCATGGGATACATTGATCTCTTCAACCTGATTAGCATAATGAGCATTGTGGCCATTGATTGCACTAATATCTACTTCATCATGTTCGTCATGTTCTTGATCCATAGCCTCTTGAGAAAGCTCTCGCTCATTGTGGTATGCCCTCAACTCTTTTTGAATGGTATCCAATATTGGATCTTTCATTTTATTCTTGGCCGTTGTTGTGCCGCATGTAGACATAGTGTGAAAAAATCTCGAGTGTAATGTCATTCGGCTTTCTTATTGATCTAGAGAGTCAATGTCATCTAAGTCATTAGTGTCAATGTCCATAGCATGGATGGTCCAAAAGTATTAGATTTTTGGACAAAACTAGCATATTTTTTATATTTTGGATATTATTTATTGTAAATATCCTAAAAAGCTATGGAAACATCTAAAATAGGGTGACATGCAAAAAGCAAGTTGCTTTTTCAACCAGTTTTGAAAAATTTATGCAAAAAGCAGGATTGGCGAAATTGGGCGCATCGCAATCGCATAACATGCAACAAATAGCATTCCATGGGAGAAGAAGAAGGAGTGATCTGGAATAATTCTGACCATGTGTCCTAGAGTTTTACCCCCCTTTCAGAGCCAATAGAACCATTAAATTTGCGGTCTAAGCAGTAGAGAAGAAGCTATTGTTTGATGCACATTTTTGGTCTACAAGGGAGCTCCAAGAGATCTAATGCTTGGAGATTGCTTTAGAAAGTAGTGCTAGATAATGAATTTCAAGTTCTATCAATACATAGTGCTTTGATTCATTGAGCTTTGTCTTTATTTTGTATACCTCTTGTCTATTCTTTTTCTTCTGTCCTATCTTCTCTTCTCTATTTCCTTCTATCTTTGATCCCCGATGGATAATACGACCTTTCGACTAAAACCCATCCGACATTGGTAAACCCGACGTGAAAGGTAATTAGAAGGAAAGACAAGATGGGAGAACCTTCGAGTACAATTTCTAGTAATGTTTTGCAACAATTAGTGTTGAATATAAACATGCTTATGCAGGTACAACAACAACAATAGGTGATGCAAGCTTCTGCTCAAACAGTTAGTGCTGAATATGAACATGCTTATGTAGGTACAATTGCAACAATAGGTGATGCAAGCTTTTGCTCAAATAGAAACTGTTGTGATGAATGCTCTGCAAAGTAGTAGAGCGTGATATGAAGTTGTTCAATTGTAGGAATGTATTTGCATATGTGCATACCTATGCTCAAAAGATGAAATTCTTTGGGGTGGCTCAACTTGCATGGAGCTAGTATTTTGTACGGGTTACTATACATGAATTAAAAGCACGAATTATTGAATTGCACATGTAAAATGCTGACTAGGTAGCTTTCAAGAAGACACTCAATGAAGAATTTTACATTGAAGACACCAATTTGATTACACGCAAGACTTTCTAGGAATGGGTTCTACAACCCAATAAGGGTCTTGTAGCTACAGAATTATTAAGAGAATTTAAAAGTCGATTTGAGCAGTTAGATATTGCAGAATAATAAGCTATTGCAAGTTAGAAAATTAAATTATTTTTACAAGTAGTAGATCGTGAGCTTCAAGAGAAGTTTGATGATTTGCTAGAGGATCAGACTACATAGATAGGTCTTAAAACAAAGTGGAGGCATTTTAAGGAAGCTGTTACTACACTAGTGAAAAAGTATAGAAGAAGAGAAAGATTGCATGTCTCTAGCTTGCCCAATGTTATGGGAAAAACAGTTGATGTATCTAGTAAGACACCCACTTTTGTTGCTGAACCTATGGTTGTACCTTAGTGTTCCCACTATTAGGGAAGATGTATTAGATAAATTGGTCAAAGGCATGCGGGATCTTCAGTTGAAGGTCACAAAATTGGATGAAAAAGGACAAGAGGAAAGGGGATAGGCAACAACCCCTAAACCATGGAAAAGATATATGTGGTGTGATAGTTTATAACATGAGAGAAAGGATTGTGTTTCTTTTAAGGAGGCCTTGGCATGAGAGCTCATCTTTTGGAAATATGGAAAGATCCATGCACAAGAAATGGAATTGCTCTTGCTTTGAATTTTGGAAAGGGAGGTATGCAGAAGTTGTTGGAAGACTTGGCTGTCCAAAATACTTACGCGGATATACATGCTTCTATTTTGGTCTACAATTGGATAGAACGCCTGGCCAAGTGATGGTTATCTACAGCTGGATAGAATGCCTAGCCAAGTGATGGTTGGTCCAAAGGCTGCAATATGGACACATGCAATTTTCGTCTATAGTTGGATAGAATGCATGGCCAAGTGATGGTTGGATATAATGCTTGGCGGTGCAAAGGCTGCAATATGGCACATGCTTTGCATGCAGCTGAAAAGAGAAAAGTTGCTGATAATGAAATGTCTCATGTAGGGCAAAACATTCATGACATAACTGGTTGGGAATCACCAATAGATGCATATCCAGTGTATCCATATTTAGCAAAGGTGCAAAACATGGATGTACTTGTGGAAGAGAAACGAAAGAGAGATGAAAATAATGCAGGGATATCTAAAAGAGTGACAAGAAGAAGTGTGGACTAGTCTAAAGCTACAAATCAGCCACCTCCCAAGCATGTTACAGAAGAGGTCAATCAGGAGCAAAAAAAGGATGGTAAATAAGAGGGCAGAAAGAAGGGCATGCATCCAGGATATAAGTTGTAGTTTGATATTGAGATAGCCACAAATCTTAAGAAGGTTCTTGAAGAATAGATCTTAAACAGTTGGGTGGAATTCACCTTGGGAGAGGTGCTTGGCATCACCAAGCAGGAATTTCATGATGAAATCATTGAATAATTAAGAGAAAGTGTCAGTTTCTTGGTGATATCACTAGTGCATTGCTATTAATCAGTGGATAGCATGTGGAAAAGAGAAGAAAGTGGCTGAAAATGCATTGTCTTGTAGCAATATGCATTGTGGAGTAAGGCAGATGCAATAATATGGGGGAAGAGACTCTAGGATTTATTCCTCGAAGTCATTACACAATAAATCATTGGGGCAAGGCTACCATTTAAACGGTATTGAAAATAGGGGAGCGTGAAACTCCTTGTGTTGCTTTGCTTGACTACGGGCCTAAGATTAATGTCATCGAGCATGGATTGTATGAGAGTGGTGCATGGCCCATGGACACTAATCATGGTTGGCATATGAGGGCTATGCTGCATGTCCTAATGTAAAAGTGACGATTGGTGATGTACAAGATGAGCAACACTTCTTTGTGTGCAATATAATTCCTCATATGCAGTGATTTTGGGACAGCCCTATATTACAAGAGTACACATGGAAACAAGGGTGCTTGATGATGGTTATGCTTATGCAAGAGTTAGAAGTAAGGATGGGAGGAAAGCAATTCAATTTCTTACCGTTTGTGTTAATCATCCTAGGAATGGGGATACGCTTTGAGAGTCTTCTTTGCCTCCAAATGCAAGGGAATTCAAAGACTTGCATTTTCATCAAGCATTGGCTGAGAATTGGTCAATACCTCAGTATATTAACAAAGAGAGACGAGTGGTCGGATGAGGAGTTTAAGAAGATCACGAGGAAAGCCTATGGGTTTTTCATAAAAGATAGATACTTGTGGAAACATGCTAAAAAGAAATAGGGCATGCCATTGCGAGTTTTGGGTGATAGAGCTTCACAAGTAAACGTTACGCAATAATTTCATGAAAGCTTATGGGTTGTACATAAAGGTATTTTGGGCACTTTTGCAAAGATCAAAGAAAGATATTGGTGGCAGGGCATGTACAAGGATGTTGCTTACTTTGTGGAAACATGTACGACATGTCAAACGTATTCATTTGTGATACATCGGGATGGATTGCAGCCCACAAATCCCTTGTCTCTTCATTTTAAGTGGGTGGTGGATTTAGTCACGATGCCTATAGGTCTTTGGCAAATGAGATATCTTGTACTTGCCTATGAAGTCTTGACTAATTAAGTGAAAGGGAGATCTCTACATACTAAGACAACAAATGTAGTGTGTACTTTTCTCTTAGAAGAGATATTTTGTCGGTATGGCTGTGTGGGAAAAATTACAACAGATAGGGTGAGCTGGATGTAGATGAAGCTCATAATTTCTTTGCACAATTGGGATAAAGCTTGCTTTAACTTCAGCTTACACATTAGATAGTTGGAAAGAAAGTCAGAAGACATAGAGACAACACTTGCAAAGTTAAGGGCAGCAAGGATACAAAACAAGAAACCATTTGACAAAAGACATAGATTGAGGCCAAAAACTATGAACGATGGGGATTGGGTATTGGTTTATGATATAAGTTTAGATAACTAGCATACTGCCATGTGTAAAGTCTCCAAAAGATGGTTTGGACCTTATGTGGTAAGACATGTGTTTGATAATGCTACTTATGCATTAAATGAGTTGGATGGGACAGCCATAAAACTTCCGGTAGCAAGGGAAAAAATCAAATTATTCAAGAGGCAAGAATCTACTACCTATGAGTTGCGAGAATTGGAAGAAAATAGTGGCCATGATAAAGGGCCAGCCTTGGAAGATGAAGAAGCAAAGGATATGGTTGTAGAGGATGAGGAGATTCAGAATTTGGTGACAACTAGGGCTTTGCCATATACTGAAGGATGTGTGGATTCAGAGGGGGTGGATGTCGTGCTACTATGCAGACACAGTGTGAAAAACTCTAGAGTATAACATCATCCGACTTTCTTATTGATCTAGAGAGTCAATGTCATCTTAGTCATTAGTGTCAGTGTCCATAGTATAGATGGTAAAAAAATACTAGATTTTTGGAAAAAACTAGCATATTTTTAATATTTTTGATATTATTTATTTTAAATATTCTAAAAAGCTATGAAAATGTCTAAAATAAGGTGACGTGCAAAAAGCAAGTTGCTTTTTCAGCCAGTTTTGAAGATTTCATGCAAAAAGCAAGATTGGCGAAATCGAGTGTGTCGCGCGATCGCAATTGACAGGCAACAAATAGCACTTCGAACTAGGAGAAGAAGAAGGAGTAATCTAGAAGAATTTTGATTAGGTGTCTTGGAGTTTTACCCCCCTTTCAAAGCCAACAAAACTATCAGATTTGTGGTCTGAGTAGCAGAGAAGAAGCTATTGTTTGATGAGCATTTTTGGTCTACAAGGGAGCTCCAAGAGATCTAATGCTTGGAGATTGCTTCTGAGTAGTGCCAAATAAGGAATTTCAGGTTCTATCAATACATAGTTGTAACGTGTCCACCTATTCGCTCATAGGACATGTCTTAGCAGTCCATCAAGAAGAGAGTCCAAAAAGCGCCGCCGGGCACTCCCACGGAATGTCACAGGGTTTGCGATTTAGGTCTTCTCGAGTCTGCCGCAAAGCGGAAGCATTCCGGCCATTCCCACTTAGGACCGACCTAAATTAGGGTTTTCCTAATGGTCAAGTTCCTAGAAAGTAACTAGCGTCGAATCCCAGACGGAACTACTTTACGTAGAAACGTCAGGGTCAAAGCGGATTCATGCTGCACTTGGTTCAAGGAGAATGGGAAATGAGAGGGATGCAAAGCTTGACCTCTCTGCCCATAAGGCATAGTCCCATTCCGTTCCCCTAAAACAGCATAAATCGAGACTCTAGTATTTTAGATTCTAGGCCATCGTTCCTTGCTGCAAAATTCCTTCGAGAAAAGTTCCCGGCCAACCGGGACCACCCTTCCGTAGGACGGACCCATGGTCGCATCCACGACACTTTCCTCAGGGTTGCTTTAGTTGTCTAATTACCTACCACATTTAGTTTGACACACAAAAATAGCTTCCTTAATTAGCCAATTATCACCGATTTCTTCACGTAATCTTAGCACTGACATAGAAAAACTGTGTCAAACAAGTTCCTTTTCAACAATTGATCTTATTTATCAGTCTTTGGAACACATCATATAATCCAGCCCGAAGGCTAATCCATAATCCGCCCGAAGGCAATTCCATAATCCGCCCGAAGGCAATTCCAGCAATCCTCAAGGATTACTAATCCAAGTTTCCGCCCGTAGACTAGTATGCGGGCCTCGAGATCCAATCCCGAGTCACGTCGGCCTCTTGTGTAGGATCCGGAGGCAAGGGATTTACGACCAAAGCCCCCCCTGGCACCCAAGCGTCCTCCTTCTCCAAGTAGCACCCATGGAGAGACCTCTCATGGTGGGTTTGGTCCACGTACCCGGCGTGGCTAACAACCCCCTTGGATAGGGTCAGGTAGACAATTGGGGGTAACTGATGCTACCTGTCCCTCTAGGCCTTCAACCTGAAGCATTAATTATTTTTCCAGCTTTAGTTCCTTGAGCAAAGAAGTACAAACAATGCTCCTAAATGTACAAACACAATCAATCCAGTGGTCATTTGTTTGGCCAACTGCTAAGGTGTGAATCCTTCTCTCCAAACGCATCCATCATTCGATCCGGGATCAATTGCGACTTGGCAAAATCCCCAAGGGTTTCATAAGCTGTGTTGCTAGTTTACCCTCTTTCCTTGGGTTAGGGTTTATATCATATCAACCCAAATTGACAAACACCTTAGGTTCCTTATATTAAGGTCAATTGCTTGCTAGGCAATTCATAGTTACCCTAACTTGGCAACTCAGCCTCACAGAAGGGCGATGTAGCAGGATGACTACTCATCCTCTTGCAAATTAGTCTTGTACTTAGAACCTACCAACTCTTGTTCTAAGGAGTGGCAATGCTATTTTGTGTTTTAGTCACAAACCATGTGATGTTGCAACTTGTTGCATAGGAGTCGCATCTGACTTGCGAGATTAGTCCTCTCATCAAACGGTATTCCTTGGTTGAGAATACCTTTGGTTAAGATGTAGGGTTTGGGATGTCCTCTTGACCCAACCCAACCCTAACCTTACTATGCTGATAACGTTTGGTCCTAGGGTTTCTAAACTCAATCAGAAGTTTAGTATTAGGCAAATTTACCCTAGGGTAAAAACCCTAGATCGTTATTGTATGGGTGTCTAACTAACCCTAACATTCTGTGAATGTGGGTAAGACTTTTGGGATCAAAAGTCTTGACTTGGCATCCCAAGTGCGATATTAGGTAGAATTTTTAGCGTACTAAACTCTACCTAGCGCATTGAGGTAGCCATCGTTTGAGTTACACTATTGCAAGTGAATTACCTAATCGAACTAATTGTCTTGCGACAAGAAGTGATCTTTCCTTAAAGATGCTAATATTTTTCCTAAAGATGTAAATAAATGCAGGACATAACATTCCATGCAAATATGCGATTCATAGACTTTTCCTTCTATGCAACTATAAAATGTACAATGACCATTTCTTTTCCTTGACTAAACTATAAAAATTGACAATTTTTGGGCTAACTTGTATAAACCCTACGTTGAATTTCAACAAGAACTATACTCATAACCCTTCGCTTAATGCATTGAATTCAAGCTTTAATATGAAATGCATCTTTTTCTAAAACAACTTCGATAAAAAAAGTTTATGCATGAGGGAATGTCATAGGACTATTATTGACTTAATTTGTTCTTCGGCACTTAGCCAACCTAGGATGCAATTTTTACCACATGCGATTTGCAAGGTACATAAATCCCTTTCATGCAATTCAACTACTTGGGCAACATCTAATGGACACCAATGATTAACTCATACGAATCACAACTAGGAGATTATTATCTAAATGCATCATGCACTGTTTCTTTTTGCGAGGAAACCAACGATGCATTTAGAAAAATCCACCTCTTAACCTATGCAATAGGATTGCAACTTGGAAGTGCAAGCATTTTTCAAAGGCATGACATGCACTAACTTCGTAAATGAATGGATAATTGCATTTAAAATTTCCAAATGTATTTAAATCGACTACGTGTATTAAAGACATGCTTAAATGCATTCTTTCCATGCGAAATCAATTTCTAAGAACCTGGGCATTGAGGTTCGGGGTGTTATCCACACATGAATTAGGAGTAGAAGCTCCCGCGTGTGCGCCTCGTGTCTTTTGTTTGGAGGCCATGTGATGTAGTAATTTCATTCTAGCGACTCTCCTCTGAGTCACTCCGTGTATCGAATCGACGT
Source organism: Lygodium microphyllum (assembly GCF_053477565.2). NCBI lineage: Eukaryota > Viridiplantae > Streptophyta > Polypodiopsida > Schizaeales > Lygodiaceae > Lygodium > Lygodium microphyllum. Next base: position 170,232,093 of record NC_141136.1, read on the forward strand.
CTGTCCGTTATCTCCCTCTCCCGCACAGGACCTGGGCCTTGGAGACTTAGTTTTTCAATCCCGGGGGAGGCACGGGTGAAAAGGAGCTATGGAGGCTTTAATTTAGAAGCTTTCAAAAGAAGCTTCTATGCTTCTATCTCTGTCAGAAACATGGAGAGAGAATGAAGTGATGAAGGAGATGATGAGGAGGATAATGATGGAGATGGTGATAATAATGATGATGATGGTAGTCGTGGCGAAGAAGCCGGTGTGGCGCTTGGTGGCAACGGGCTGGGGGTGGCAGCAACACGGCGTGAAGGCGGCAATGGCGGGCAGCATGATTGCTTCCTTCTCTCTCTTCTCTCCCCTCCCTCAAGCTTGGGGAGGGGGTGGTCTTATAGGGCTAGGGGGGGGGGGGGGAGATAGCCACACACATGGCTCTTCATGCCTCCTCCCTCCCTCATGCACTTCACCACTCTAGGCTTCACTCCCTCTCACACTCCTCTCCCTTGCCATGCATCGGCTAAGGGGGGAGGGGTTATTAATAAAAAAATTTGCACAAAATTTAACCATTATCCATTTACCTTTTCCCGTGAAGGATATTCTCGTGTGATTTACGGGTTTTTAGTCTTGGCCTCCTACACTCGATGTGGTAAGGTGTTTATTGAAGCATGCGGGGTAAGCACTTAGCCGCCAACATTATTCCATTGTGGGAGATTACTTGCATTGCTTTTGCACGAGATGTGCGGGGTTTTAGGGTCGATTAATATTTCAGGCTGAAATATTACAATAGTGCTTTGATTCATTGAGCTTTGTCTTTATCTTGTGTACCTCTTGTCTATTCTTTTTCTTCTCTTCTATCTCCTATTCTCTAGTTCCTTCTATCTCTAATTCCCCGTGGATATGACCTTTCGATCAAAACCCCTCCGACATCATAGTGAATTGTACTATCCTAATGGCATCTAGTCAATAATTTAATTCCAATACTTGAACAAAGAGATTCTTGGGCTCAAAATGATGATGATAATGTCCTCTATCAACTTATAACCTCGATTTTTCATTAAAATCACTACGTCTTATTTTGGAATCAAATTTTCAAACCTATCTAGAATAGGACAAACGTATGTTTTAGCCATGTTTCAACCTATAAACCCCTTGTAACCTACAAATATCCTATAACAACACATTGAGGGACCTATCAAGAGGGATGTAAGCACATGTGGAAAAGGGGTGATAACACCATATTATTGCTATAGTATCCCTACAAGATTCTTGTAACACATATAATTGACCTAACATGTAATAACTTGTTGTTGTGCCTTGTTTATGCTTGTAATCCCTATGGGTAATTGATTTAGTGCCGTAATGCTAATTGTAATAGCCTCAACATCCACCTAAATGATATCATTCCACTTGCAATTATTTATGTGGACCCTAGATCATTGGGGGTGGGCAAAGTACCTCCTGAGCTAAGATTGTGCACCTCTTTAGGGTCATAAACAACGAGGGAGGATAATCTCTCTTTTGTCTTGCTATCTCACCTTGTATCCACTTTTTCCTTGCAAGAATTGAACATGGCAAGGATCATACTAGGCTAATCAAATAGTTATGAGATGTATGTGTTGAAAATAACCTTTTTAATATTTCATGAAATGCAATAAGGTTGAAATTGAAGAGATTAAATGCTTGGGTGTAAGAGGGATTTATTAGGATAATCATTGACTTACTGATTTATCTCTCACATCTTTTACAATGGATAATATCTCTTCAAATTTTCAATTAAACCAACGATTATTAGAAGTAAAGAAAAATTGGATCAATGATGAGAATTTTTAGATCAACAAGCACTCGGTAAGGTTAAAAAAGGTCCTTTTAGCATTGATTTGTATGAAAACTGAGCATTCAAAGAGGAATAAATAATTTTAAGGTTATCTAGATCAATATTTGTCAATGACTTGAAGCATTGATTTCAATGGAATCCTTATACAATGAGTGATCAAGACTAATGAAAACTTCCTCCAATATGCTTAAAATTAAGGGAACAAGATTTAGAGACCAAAATCCCTAAACTAGGGTAACATTTAAAGAAGACAATTCATATTCCTAAGATTGAGTTTTGCTCTATGCTTGTAAATGATTGATATTAGAGACTTCCCCCAACAAGCTTGTATGCCTTTCTTCAAAGTTTCTTCAAGATTCAAGCAAGGATTGAGAGTTCCTTGTTGTCCATATGAAGAAGATGACTCCATATAAGAGGGAAAATGGTCAATCCTTGACTAATGACAAAAAAATCAAGTCAATTTAGCATTCAACATATCTCCACACTTAATAAGGGAGCATCCTCATGACCTAAGAAAAAGGGAATACAAGTTCATTAAAGAGCTCAACTCGATTTTCTTTTGCATCTTCAATAATCCACCCAACAACGACCCCGACTTATCACATGTATCTAAGAAAGGATAAAATGAAAGGAAAACACCTTTATCCATTAACACATCTTATAATTAAAAGAAAAATATAACAAATTCATAAAGGATATAAGAGTTTCTTTAGCTTTGTATCTAAAGATTTTTATCCACCATCACCATCATTGCCAATAGTTGAAAAGGGAGCTCTCGAAAAAATAGTTGAAAAGAGAGCTCTGTATAAGAAAAATATAAAAAATTCATAAAGGATATAAGAGTTTCTTTAGCTTTGTATCTAAAGATTTTTATCCACCATCACCATCATTGCCAATAGTTGAAAAGAGAACTCTCGAACAAATGTGATGTGCCTTTATGCTTAAGCTTGAGTTCAGTTCTCTTTCTTCTTTTCTTGGCACTTTTTTGCCAATGAGTGACCCATGCATTGTCATGGGGCTTGCAATGCTCACCCCCCAACCTTACTTCGTGCATTAGTAATGACATGCACAAGAATGGGAATACTATCTTCATCATTGATCATTACCATTGCAAATAGACTTAAAGGAACAGATGGCACTATTACCTTATTGTTGCTTGCCTTATGCTATGTACAATTCAGATACATATGAGCGATTTCATATTTAGAGTGATGTTGGTAAACATCATCAACCTTAGATTGCAATTGTCTTTATGGGGACACCTTGAGAAAATGCAATCTTTGCACGTAGTTCCAACATGCAATTGGGTCCCGATTTGCAAGCGTGCCTCACCTACAGCCTTGACCTAGCATCGTAGTGGATACATGATGGTAGTCCATGGGGATTGGGTGCCCTTAGTCATCATAATAGACAAAACCATTCATGTATTCCTCTTCTTCCATTGGATTTCAGTGAAATGGACATGGACATCACTAGGCCAATGCATAACAATTAGCATGGGAGTTTTAGAAATTCCTAAGAGATTTATGTAAGCTCATTGCAAGATTGTTGGTGGGGCCGAACATGCAAAATATGAGGCAAGTGGAAGCTATCTAGCATAGTTTGGGCCACAGTTAAACTATTGGCAGGCAAAGTTAGGAGTAGAAAGCCTGTACAAGGCTTTGCAATATGCTGCCTTATGGCTGAATGTCCCCAGTTTGTGCAAGATTGAGGTGGTCAAAGACATTCCAGAGGTAGGTGGTCCTTGGTGTAGTGAGCACATTGCACATACTAGTGGTATGATCTAGAAATTTTGAGCAACTTGCGCATCTTAAGCAATTCGTGCTATTGCTTCCTAATGTTTGCCAATTAAATCATAGGTTTCATTAGTCTAAGTGTGGTTTTGTCCTACGATTATATCTTGATGGGATCAATGTGGCCTTTTATCTTATTTGCATTCATTGTGGAGGTTGTTCACATAGATAGCCTCATCTAGAACATTGTTGATGTTGGAGTGGTCAAGTTTGGGGTTCCCAGCCAAGGTGTTGTAGATCCTTTCATTGCGGATACCCTTGATGAAGGCTTTCGTTACTACCTTGGCGATGGCTCTCTCTGAAATATGGATGTATTTATACAGACCTTGGCGATGGCTCTCTCTGAAATACTGATCTATTTATACAGACTTTGGACTAAGAGACATAATTTCTCATACTCTCATCTTCCAACTAATCAATGTTCATGAGTTGAACAATGAGGTTATCTCGATAGCTGGCTTTTGTGAAGTGTTTAATAAATAGGTCCTTGAGTAGTACAAAGGAAGCCTTCTCAATAGCATCGAGTCTGGTGAACCAAGTTTGTCTCTTCTATCCTAAGAAAAGTCTGAAGGCTTGTGCTTGCTTGGCATCACCAAGAAGATTATTAGCTTCCCATAATTGCTTGAATTACTTGATAAAGCGATAAGAGCTGTCCTCGGTGCCATACTTATTAAGCTATTTTTCAACTAAGGGGATTTTTACCTAGTCTCTAGTGCATAAAAATCTTTCCATTTCCATTAGAATATTTTTATACAATATAGGTCTTTACTTGCATCACGTTTGAGAGGTTGAATAGGTGTCATTGCATGAGATGCAAGAGGGAATCCTATGACGAGCCCATTGCTATTGCATTCAACAACATTTTACATATGCTTTCCATCTTAATTTGCATGGTTGCAAGCTCGTGCCTAGTGTCATTGCTAAGGTCTGGTTTGTTGAGAAATAACAAATGATGTATGCTCTAGGAAGAGATGTCCTGAATCCCATATGCATAGTGAAGAGAATGGAACAACCCAACTTCTATAAAGCATTGTACTTGACTATGGAATGAACACAATATCATGATGCTTTGTACTTTCACTTAGTGCCTTGTTAGTGTCAGTTCATTGCACAATATTGTCTTTATGAGTCCAAGCTAATCTATCTTGGAACCTAATTCACTTGTGCAAGAGTTAGTCTATCTTTGTATATGTTAACATGAGTCTTAACTTCATCTTTCATCCTCCATAACTCCTGACATGCTCTAGATCCATGTTTCAACATGGTATCAGAGCTCATTCGGGCATGGCACTACTCCTCTAGCTTTGTTTCACTCTTATTTAGATTAGCTTGAGCTTAGACCACTAGCTTAGGACAACCAAGTCTGAAACCCCATTTCCTACTCTTTCTTCTCATTGCCCTGCTTGGCATCCATAGCCAGCAAACCGCATGTACCTTCAGTTGAGTACTTAGATCTCATCATACAGGCCGTTTTAGCTCTTTCTTTCTTCAACAAAGTTGCTTCTTAGCTTAAGGCACTTCCTGCTATTATATCAGACGATGACATTGCATCCTATAGAACATGACATGTGCATTTATTGTAAACAACACAGTACAGAATACTGCGACAGTTCGTACATTTGTGAGCGCAGCGCAAGGCGCAATTCATGCCGCCATCATAGGGCAATTGAAGCCCAGTACCTAAGCTTTCTTCTCATTAAAAAAACTCTGAAAATAATGGTGTATACAGCCCACACAGAGTGAAAAATCCGGCCCTTGTACTACAACCCTAGCTGGCAACCATAGCTAAAGCTTTAAAGCTTGATTTTTTCTCATTGTTCCTTCTCACTGAAGCCTCTACCACTCAAACTGACAGCAACCCTCCCACGGTAGAAAATGAACATGAAACCAAGGTAGAAGCATGCAAAATCTATGCACATGGCTAAGCCATTAATCTCAAAACTGAAAAGAAATCATAAATCTTCCACTTAATAATGAACAAACTCGTTATCTTCATCATCTTCATCCATAGCTTCAACCATTATACAAGAACAAAAGGGAAAAGAATAATTTTTGCACAAAAGACAGAGGAGAGAGGAGAAAGAACAACTTTTTGCACCACCAAAAAGGAGAATATGCGATTGGACAAGAGAGGGAAGGGAAAGAGGCACATAACCATTCGTGCACTCCACCCCACATCTTCCCCAAAAAGCAGACCCCTTCGTATTTTATTATTTCTTTGAAACTTTGATACATTTGATATTATAAGACCTTTAGCCTTTAATTTTGAGTATTCCTACCCTTTACAAATGCATGCACATAACACTTTTGTGTATACCATTTATTTATGATGAATGTGGATGTGGATGTGCCCCCCTCATATCTCTATCTCTTTTTGGTGATTTTGTAACAATGTAAATGTTATCCCCTTTACAAAAGATGAAATTATGATATATGCATGGACATTTTTGTGCCTTGTTTTTATGCTTCTTTGGGTGTCATCATATCCTCCCACACTGAAACGTGAAGCGTCCTCGCGAACCTTGTCAAAGAAGAACCATTGTCTAACATAAACAGCTTCCAAAATTGTTAGTAATACAACTTTGATCATAAGGATGAGGGCTAGCCATGGTAGGGTATGGGACTCCAAATCCACAACCACCAAAGTAAGGGAACTCCTGCCTCGATTACTCCCACACTAAAAACTTGTATACTTGTTCAAGGATAGGGTTCGATCTTTAATAAGGGATCATAAGAACAACTCTTCGGTCCAATAGGGAAAGAAAGATAATCCCATCATGTAGCTTCAAAGGCACTTCAAGTTTTGTTAGCATTGTTATCAATGAGGATGAAATTATTTGAGCTAGTGGTCCCCTTGTAAAAGCGTTTGCATTGTGATTGCTAGTGATAGGTATCACAAGGGCGTGTTTTAAAATTTTAGAATATGTGCTTAGGTTTGATATTTTTAGCTTTTTGTTTCTTTGATAGTGTTATGTCTCAATTTAAATTTGTGTCATTATTTTTGTCTTTAAAGGGGCATTGAAGGTTGACCATGTGGACATAAAGATCAAGACGGGAAAGAGGGGTTAAAGTTGTGTTGAGGAAATGGTGATGTTGAGTACTTGAGGTCTATGGGAGGGGTAGTTAAGGAGGAGGCAAGACTAACGAAGGTTAGTAACTCGGGGCTTTCGATAAAGTTGTATAGGCAAAGAGTAGAGCATGGGAATAACCCTTACCAAATGATGTGCATTAGTTCTTCAAATGTTATGTTTTCAATTCTCCCTTATTATTTTAAGGCTAAGGATTAAGAAAAAAATGATTTCTCATGAGGTGTGAGGATAAGGTACAAAAAGGATGTGATGGGATATGGTGCATATGCAAAATGGAAAGGCACAGGAGTTGGGATGACAGGTAGAGGAGTTGAGTCGGCTACATCTGATGGACTAATATGCAGGGCCGGAAGATGTTGAGGAGTAGGGAGGGCTTGTGGTGAAGAAGAGGCCTCCCAAGACCACATTTTCTTCTTCTTCCATTCTTCCTTTCGTAAATAGAGTTCTGGTAGTGGGGTTTGTCGCAGTGCCCTTCTCTTCCTCCTTTCCTTTTCCTCTTTGTCTTTGAATTTATCTTTTCGGTTGAAGGCCACATTGAATGACAATGCATGACCAATGGTGGCTATTGCCATTGCTGGGGACTCTACTTTCCTTTCTTCATTTTCATAGCCCGAGGGGATGCCAAGGAGATTTGTGACATAATGGTAGAGGAGAGAGCCAGTGATAAGAAGGGTAGGCGAACTGCGTCTTTTGTTCTTCATCTTCTTGTTGTTCTTCTCGTGATATACCTGCTGCCTCTGCTTACGAAATCCATAGGCTGCTCTGTCGATTTTCTTTCTCTATGTGTAGGTAGCCGATGAAAATGCGAATGAATAGCTTCGACAAAACCAGGGTCATGAACTACATCATTAGTTGCGTCATTGAGCCTTCTGATGATCTCGTTGCAGACCTCCATTTTCCTCCCTTAGCGTTGCTTGGTAGGAGAAGCTTCACGACTTCGTCTCTCAAGCTTAGCTAATTTTGCTTCCATTTGCACGTTGAAGGGAGCGAGGCTATCTGTGTCCAGAATCCCCCATCTGAGGAAGGGTTCATCCTTTCTGGCCTTTATCAATATCGATTGTATTGCTGTGGATATATGATTTCTCAAAGCGTACGAGCCCATCATTATATATGCAGGTCGATCACGAGCTATGCGAAGTCTGACGTCAAGAATATGGATCCAGTATGGCTGGTTTCTATGTCTCTGCACTGTCGGTCGTGTGTTGAATGGAAGTGTCAACGTTGGGTCACTTGGCATGGTAGGTCTTGAGGACGACGTCGCGGAGCTCGAAGGCCATGGGGTCTAGACGACGATGTTGTAGATGTGGATGGTCTTGAGGTTCCGGAAGTCGATGTTGTTGGGGAGGGAGAGGAGGTGGGAGAAGGGCCCCGGCGTGTCCTTGCAGTGGTACTTGTGGATGCTCTCGGCGGGGTGTCGTTGATGTGCTCCCACCCCGATGCGAAGAGCTTCACCTCCAGTGCCTCGTACGACGAAACCACCTCCTCCATCGCCCGGTGCACTAGCAGCTTCCTCGCCGGTGCCCGCTCTACATCTTTTAAGTCTTGCACCATAATTGCGGCCATGCTCGCCTGATCACCGACCTCCACCTCCACCTGCCTGACATTCTGCATGAGGGTACTCTCTGCATCCTGCAGTATCCCACACCACACCTTCCCTGCTCGCCGGCTAATCATTTTCTTCTACTATCTACTTTTATATCACCTCTGCACGCCTGATTCTCTTTAACCATCTCTCATATCATGGCAACGTCTCTCTCTCTCTCTCTCTCTCTCTCTCTCAGATGCCCCTTTCTCCTTCGTGTCTTCAACTTTCTCTCCTAATCTTCCTTTGCCATTCTGCCTTCTGGCGTGAGTGCCTATTGTCGTTGAGATGGTTGTGTGCGGAATCCAATCTAATGTCGACGTAGTGGCCCAGGAAGTAAAAGACCTGATTGAATCAGACTTGCTACTTGCTGCCGATGGTGGGTTGTGTGACAACCACTTCACCAAGATGGAGCTGATAGAGGGTGGTGGTCTTTCCTGTGTTGTCTAGCCCCACGACCATGATCTTGTACTCCTTGGCAGGAAACAGGGTGAACCACAACCGGGATATCAAGGCTCCCATTCCTCTCTCTCTCTCTCTCTCTCTCTCTCTCTCTCTCTCTCAGCCTTCACCCAAGGTCCTAGCACCTATATTTATTATTACGTGTTCCTGCATCTACTCATTCTAGCGCCTACACTTGTCCGAGGCACAGGATTCGTCTATTGCTCATGATAAGATAGATTGATGTTCAAATCGTCACTACAAGCTGTCCGCCCCACTGCATATTGTCACCGCACAAAGACAACATCAGCTAGCATACAATCACCCTCAAGCTGTTGAGATTAGCTTCTTCCCCGGCTGCGCACCAAAATGACAGCAACCCTCCCACGGTAGAAAATGAACATGAAACCAAGGTAGAAGCATGCAAAATCTATGCACATGGCTAAGCCATTAATCTCAAATCTGAAAAGAAATCATAAATCTTCCACTTAATAATGAACAAACTCGTTATCTTCATCATCTTCATCCATAGCTTCAACCATTATACAAGAACAAAAGGGAAAATAATAATTTCTGTACAAAAGATAGAGGAGAGAGGAGAGAGAACAACATTTTGCACCACCAAAAAGGAGAATATGCGATTGGACAAGAGAGGGAAGGGAGAGAGGCACATAACCATTCGTGCACTCCACTCCACCTCTTCCCCAAAAAGCACACCCCTTCGTATTTTATTATTTCTTTGAAACTTTGATACATTTGATATTATAAGACCTTTAGCCTTTAATTTTGAGTATTCCTACCCTTTACAAATGCATGCACGTAACACTTTTGTGTATACCATTTATTTATGATGAATGTGGATGTGGATGTGGCCCCCTCATATCTCTATCTCTTTTTGGTGATTTTGTAACAATGTAAATGTTATCCCCTTTATGTTGAGTGTTGAAATGACCTATTTTTTGGCTGATTTTTGTTGTTTTTGAGAGCTAAATGGTTGATTTTATGAGATGATTGATAGGTTTGGAAGTGTTTTGAGAGTGTTTTGGATAGGTTGGAATAGTTTTATTAAGCTCATGATGTTTACTAGTAGAGATGTGAAGTTCTGATGATGTTCTGATTGGTCCTGATAGCTTCTGTTGAGCTTCTGTTTTCTCTCTGTAAGGAAGGATGGAGTATTGATTGATAGGGTTTGAGATTTTTTGGAAGCTTATTGAGTGATTTTTGATGGTTTGGAATGGTTTTGGTATGAGTTATGTGGTTCTCATGCTTTCTATTGACCTTGTGTAACTCTCTGATGAGCTTCTGGTGAGCCTCTGTAGACCTTCTGTATGCTTCTGTATGTGTTTTGATGGATGAGAGTGTAGCTTGGGAAAGTTTTCTATCCTTGGAAAGAGGTGAATACAAGTGAAAAAGAGCTAAAAGAAGTCAAAGAAGTAGTTGCTGAAGACTCAAGTAAAGACTGGAGTGAAGTGACAGTGGTGAGCTACGAAAGGACACTGTAGTGGCTATGGTGTCTCTTCATATCAGACACACCTCTTGGGAGGGGTATCCACGACCTAAGAAGGATTATTGTGAGTGATTATGCGAGATTTTAGTGAGGATATGATGTACTATTGATAGAGAGAGAGTCAGAGATAGCAAATTCTACTAAAACAGAGTGATTGTATGTGAGAGATTGAGAGAGAAGACTATGAAGACATTGAAGATGAATACTATGTGATGTATTTCCATTCAAAGATGGTGTATTCCTTTGCTTTTTTTATTCTATTGATGGATTTTGTGAAGATAATGAAGAATATTGTTGATTCTATCAAATCCGTGGGAGATCTACATGATGCTGCATGAAGATTTGTTGTGCCTGGTATTCTTTTCTTCATTGTGATCATATAAAACCTAATAAAAAAGCTTGTTGATGTTACAAGATAGTTTTTTTTGCAAGAGAATTCCCTTTTCCTTGGTGTTCCTCTTGGGGCTCCATGTTTTTGGTGCGCAGCCAGGGAAACTTGCCATCAACAAGCACCAAAAGAGGCTGAAAATGAAGGAAATGGCATTGCCAAGAAGAGAGGAATTCAATGGATGTTTGTAAAGTTCCTTCTTTCACTAAAGAGTTGGAATTTCTCATAATTAAAGCCACTTTCCACAAGAAGTTCATCCCACAATGGCGGAAACACATCACCATCATGATGCATGCTCTATGTGTTGGATAATTTCCTCTTCCTGTTGAAGTAGCAAAAACTTGCATCTTGGTTGCAAACTGTTTGGGGACAAACCGAAGAGCAAAAACAGAGAGAATGACCATCCATGGAAGATTTGACATTCATTGAGAAGTTTCCAGACATCATCAAGTGGGAGATTGTGAAGAAGCTTCAGGAGTCTTGGTCTGTGGAGGTTCACGAAGACAAGAAGGAAAAGAGTTGGAATTTGTTCGTGGATGCTCAACAGCAAGATACATGGGATGCTTGGTGTTCTGACAATCTTCTGTTTGTCCAATTAGCAACCCGCTGGAAGTTGATAGACAGAGTATTTTTCACAACATACACTGTTGAAACCATTAGAAGATGGCATTACTATGATGATGGCACCACCACAATGCTTAGACGTATGCATTTTGACACCTTCAGAACCGAATACCTTCCTCTGTGCAGTGGCATGAAAGCAGAATTCAGGGACGTTGAAAAGGAAGAAGTAGAAGAAATGTTGGCAAGAGAGTCCTCCAGAGATTGAAGCCTTCTGTTAACCCTCTGTGGAGCACTAACAACATAGTGGAGCCAACCCCCTGATGAATGACTCAATAAAGAGACAAGCGTTAGAACGAGTCTAGAGGTACGTGAGAAGAGAGAAAGCAAAAATCAAAGCTGAGAATGAGCTTGCAGGAGAAGCCGCCTTTGACGCCCTTGCGTAACTCTTTACAGAAGTCCCAATGGCACATCAACCCCTTCCTCCTCCTGTTGGAGGTCCACTTCCAAGCCAGATCCATCCTGGAAATATTGATGACAGGCCAGAGAATGTAGTTCCATTGCCAGTTTTTAAGGGAGAGTACAATGAAGACCCCGATCTTCACGTAGCAGAGTTTATGGTAGCATGTGTGGCTAACAATGCAAGAACCCCTGAGCATTGGTTAGCAATATTTTCCGCCACTTTCAAGGGCGCGGCGTTCCAGTGGTATAAGAGACAAGCAGCAGGAACTTTTGGCACATGGGACGACCTGAAGTTGGCCTTCCTCACTAAATTCAAGCGTGAAGGTTTTGAAGAGTGGATGCAAGAGGAATTTATGAATTTAAGTTAGTCCTCTAGAGAAAGAGTAGAAGCTTATGTCTCACAAATGGAATCCATCCTGAAGAGATGGACTAACCATAATCTAGATGATGGCATTCAGAAGGGGGTGTTTCTCAGAGGATTACAACCAGAAGTTCGTAAGTTTGTGGAGCTGCAAAGACTAGCCACATTGCAAGCTGCAACAGAAGGTGCAAGATTGTACGATGAAGTGGAAGCTCGAATGGTGATGAATCCAAGAAGAGGAGTCCTACCTCCTTTGATGCCAGGAATGATATGCCCACCAAATGCAGTCTCAGGAACAGTCCCCTACCCCTACCAACAGATGCCCCCAGTATCACAGTACAGTGCACCAAATCCACAGTGGCCACAATCCATGCCTCAAATGATGGCTCAACCACAACAATAATGGTCCCAACCAATTTCCCCAATGCCAAATCAGCAGCAACAGTGGAACCCTACCAACTGGAGCCAACAGCCAACAGTTCAAACAGGAGCTCTGAATTAGAATCAGAACAGAGACCCCTTTGCGCCAGCCCAACCTATTTATGCAGTGATTATAGAGACTCCTCAAAACCCTACTGCCAGTACCTCAGGAGGAGAAAGCTTGAAGGATTATTTATCCAACTCAGTTGCAAATATAAAAAAGGAGTTGATGGATGTGATTATAGAGCAGCTACAGACACTGAAAGTGAATACCGCTAGCATATCCGACGTTGTAGGAGCAGGAAGAGATGTGATGCGGTCAAATACTTGGTGTGGTAAGTGTCATCAAGCAGGCCATTTAGCCACTGAATGTACACGAAAACCAACCATTCCGGGAGCTTTTTGTTCCTACTGTTTGTGGAAGAACCATACAGAGGATATTCGCTCTCTGAAGGAGATGCATGATAGGAGAAGAAATGAAGAATACACAAGATTCAACTTGTTGGAATCCAAAATGACAACACAGGATATTGGACCCAAGCCTAGAGAGTTTGGTCCTAATTTCGGACCAAGGAGGTTTCCCTCCCAAAGTTATAGAGGAAGACAGTCTGGCGGTGGTCAGAGATCAGAAGTGGAGTGTTACAGATGCGGAGAAAAGGGACACATTTCACCAAATTGTCCAAATCCCAGAAGGTCAGTGGATTACAAGCCCTTATGCACTCGATGCAAAGGAGAAGGCCACACTGCAAAAGACTGTCCAAGCCTAGCCCCAGTGAAAAAGAGTGCTACTGATAGTCCGACCAAGGCCCAAGAGCCTACCTCCAATTTAGTGGAATTGGAAGTTGCTGCCATCACGCGTGCAAAGAAGAAGGAACCACCTATCCAGAAAGAAAATAATCCTCCTGCCAAAACAGTAAAGTTCAATCTTCCACCAGAAGAACAGAACAGAACAGAGCTTGACAATTCCGTACAGAGCACCACAGTGCCACAGAGAGTCATAGAGACAGGACCAGAGGTCCAGGAGATAGAAGAGGAGGAAGTGCCACAAGTGGCAGAAGAAGTTCCCATGATGCCCCTATTGGAAGAAAAAAGGAAAATGAAAATGGGTGTTGCCCCATTCCCTAACCGGTTAGAGAAGCCAGTGGATCCTATTAAGGAATACGATCTGGTCAGAGATTTAGATACCTTTAAACCAAACCTCACATTCCAACAATTATTGATGTTGTCTCCCAGTTGCCGAAAAAGGTTCAAAAGTATACTGGCAAGAAGACGTGGCTTAAGGATTGCTCCCTCAATAGCAACAAAGTCTAACAAAGCTCCAAAGCCTATAAAAGAAGTGGATGTGGCTAACGCCTTCCTAGATTCGGGTACCCCAGAGACTGGCGTGTGGATAGAAGACTGCTTCATTGCAAATGCACTAATTGATGGTGGTTCATCAGTGAACATTATGACGGATGTGACAATGAAGGATCTAGGCCTACAAGGTGTGCAACCAACTTAATGGCTCATCAGACTGGCGGATCAGAGCAGAATCAAGCCTTTGGGCATTCTCCCATATGTGAAGACTACAGTGGCTGGAAAAGATTATTGGCTAACCTATTTGGTGGTGAAGCCAAATTCTTATGGTACATCCTACCCCCTATTATTGGGCAGACCATGGCTTTTTGAAGCCAGAGCAAGGACGGATTGGTTCAAAGGAACCTTGACCTTGGGTAGAGGACCTAACAAAGTGGTGCTGAATCTATATGGTTCTCAAAAAGGACATGGATCCACCTCCTTGGAATTATCTTCTGACTCCCCCAATGAGGCTACAGATGTAACGTCAGCAGACGAAGATGCTGCCAAATAGATCCTTCCCAAGAAAACAGTGGCACGTTCCTTAACAGTGGATACTGTAAGCTGACTCCCAAAAGATGTAAAGCCATTATCAATGGGTGAATACTTCCTGCCTGAACCAGGAATGATTTCCAAAATCACTTCTGACAGTGAGATAGAAGCATGGATGTACTGCTCTTCCTGTTACATGGCCATAGCAGAGCCAGAGACAGAGGCAGAAGATGAAACAACGAACCTGTTCTTCTCTTACAGAGCTCCTACAGAGACAGAGATAGAGACAGAGATAGAGACAGAGCCAGAGACAGAGACAGAGACAGAGACAGAAGAGGATGGAGATGATATGGAAGAAGAAGGTTATGGAAGCGAGACGGAAGAGTCTATCCCACCCGAAGAGGATACATATGAAGAAGTTCCAGAAGCATCACAAGCAGACGAGCTCATGCTGTGGTACAGGATGGCGATGGTACCATTTGGTCTGGTAAATAGATCTTCTCATATGCAAAATCTTTATAAGAAATGGATTAAGAAGAACAAGTCGTCTTTCAGTAGTGGCTCATGCCGCCCTCACCCACCTTTGCCAAGAAAAGATGATGATGATGCACCGTGCCAACAAGCACCAGTCTCACGATTCCAACAGGCATCAGAGGGTCCCTGTTATGTGACATTCCTGGATGTGTCATCAGAAGATGAGTCTTCAAGCCAAGAGGTAACTAATCTTGAAACCAAACCCAAAACGGCTCTAATCCCATTTCAACATCTCAAGGAGCAACCTAAGTCTCCACCAAGAGAAGAAGTTGGTTCTAGTGGGACATCAGAAGAGGACACCACTCCCTTGAAGGAGTCGGATCTGTACCCAGAAGCAGTCAGCGGGACCTTCATCCATAAAGTAGAAGGTGAAAGGCAGTTAACTTTTGTGGATGCAGATGGCACTGAACGCCATTTGAAGGTGGGTAGCAGCCTCCCAGAAGAGGAGTTATCAACTTTGTACAACTTGTTGAAAGAGAATTGGACGTGTTTGCATGGTCATACAAAGACCTAAAGGGGATTGATCCCACAATATGTCAGCATCATATTGATTTGGAGCCTGATGCCAAGCCAATACGGCAACGACAGAGGCGAATGAACCCGAATTATTCCACATTGGTGAAAGCAGAGCTGCTGAAGCTTCTGGAAGCCGAGTTCATCTATCCAGTGGCAAATAGTGAATGGGTTTCACCCATCGTGGTTGTACCCAAGAAGAATGGCAAGTTTCGTATATGTGTGGATTTCCGCAAGTTGAATTCCAAGACGAAGAAGGATCACTTTTCGATTCCTTTCACAGACCAACTGTTGGACACTGTGGCAGGACATAAGCTTTATTCCCTTCTGGATGGGTTCAATGGATACAACCAAGTGCAGATAGCAGAAGAAGACCAATCCAAAACAACCTTCACCACAGAATGGGGGACCTACGCTTATCGAGTGATGCCGTTTTGGGCTCTGCAATGCCACTGCTACTTTCCAGCGAGTCATAATGACCGCATTCCAAAATCATCTGCACGACTTTATTGAGGTATATTTGGATGACTTTTGTGTCTATAGTTTGATCCGGGAACACTGGGGACACCTGGAACAATGCTTTGACCGATGCCGGGAGTATGGAATTTCCCTCAACCCCGACAAATGCATCTTTGGAGTCTCTTCTGGAGTTCTGTTGGGCCACATTGTCTTTGCACAAGGGATATCAACAGACCCTGCAAAGATCGAAAAGATCGCAGCTTTGACAGCACCCACCAACCTCAAACAGTTGAGGGGATTCCTAGGCCATGTGGGTTACTACAGAAGGTTCATAGCTCATTTTGCAACAAAGGCAACCTCCTTGCACAAGCTTCTGAGGAAAGATGTAGAGTTTACTTGGACGGAAGAATGTGATAAAGCCTTCAATACTCTGAAGTAGTGTCTGATTGAGGCATCCATTCTGCAACCTCCTGATTGGACGAAGGAGTTCCATGTGCACACTGATGCATCTATTGAAGGCTTAGGTGCAGTTCTCTGCCAGAAGGGCTCCTCGAAGCTGGATCAGCCGATCTATTATGCAAGCCGAAAAGTCACTGATAGGGAACGAAACTATACAGTGACAGAGTTTGAGTGCTTGGCAATGGTGTTTGCCCTAGAAAAGTTCTGCCACTATCTGTTGTCTACCCACTTTAAATTTTATGTGGATTACGAGGCCCTGTCCTTCCTGATGAACAAAGCAGATGTGAAAGGACGAATGATGAGATGGCTCCTTCTATTCCATGAGTTTGACTTTGAGGTAATTACCAAACCTAGTCGTTCCCATGTTCTGTTGGCTGATCATCTGTCATGCATCCCACAAATTGCAGACGAGGAGCAGGATGATCCAAACCTCCCTGATGCTTCCCTATTCTTGGTAGAAACTGTAACTCCCTGGTATGCAGACATTGCCAATCTGCTGGCAACCCAACGGTACCCTCCTGGTATTTCTAGTGGGGAAAGGAAGAAGCTTATGTTGGAATCAACCCCCTACACCCTGTTAGGCGGTGCACTGTACAAGAAAGGCAAAGATGAAGTGCTCAGAAGATGTGTTGTAGGAGATGAGATTGGGATTGTTCTGAAGGCTTGCCATGACGAGCCATGTGGAGGCCACTTTGCAGGAGAAGCCACAGCCAGGAAGGCTCTGCTAGCAGGATACTGGTGGCCTACCATTCATAAGGATGCCTATGATTACTGTAAAAGATGTGATGCTTGTCAGAGAATGGGGAAACCTACCAAGACAAGTGCCATGCCACTACAACCTATCCTTCCTTTGAAGCCTTTTGAGAAGTGGGGCATTGACTTCGTAGGCCCGATTGATCCTCCCACCAGAAGGAAGCAGAACAGATACATCCTCGTATGTACGGATTACGCCACAAAGTGGTGTGAAGCTAAAGCCCTCAAGTGGGACAATGGTAATAGCATGGCCCTATTCATGTATGAGAATATCATCACCCATTTTGGTAGTCCCTTAGAGCTGGTAAGTGACAGAGGCACTCATTTCATTAATAAAGTCATGGAAGAGTTGACAGAGTTGTATAAGATCCGCCATTGCAAGTCCACTCCTTATTACCCCAGAGCCAACGGCCAAGTCGAAGTCACGAATCGCATCCTCTGCTCGATTCTGACAAGAACGATTGCCGCACATCGTCGAGATTGGGATGATCGACGTACAGAGGCCCTTTGGGCGTACAAAACCTCCCATAAAGCAGCAACAGGACACACACCCTTTCAGCTGGTGTATGGTACAGAAGTTGCTTTCCTTGTTGAACTGGAATTACCCTCTTTGAGAGTGGCTATCAAAGAGCGTTTGGGGGACGATGATTCACTGCAATGCCATCTCCTGCACTTGGAATGTTTGGACGAAATTCGCAGGATGGCTCTACGGTGCATGGAAGCCACGCAAGCTCGACGCAAGGCTTACCAT
This sequence comes from Lygodium microphyllum, assembly GCF_053477565.2. NCBI lineage: Eukaryota > Viridiplantae > Streptophyta > Polypodiopsida > Schizaeales > Lygodiaceae > Lygodium > Lygodium microphyllum. Next base: position 170,249,812 of record NC_141136.1, read on the forward strand.
GACAGCTTTATCAAGCACAAGGAGTTCAAAGAAGGTGATTTGGTCCTAGCCTATGATTCACGATTTGGCAAGTTTCCTGGCAAGCTTCAACAGCGGTGGATGGGCCCATATAAGGTACTTGCTGTCAATCCTAATGGCTCTGACCAAGTGTAGACCGTTGATGCCTCTGATGATCCCTTCCTGATCAATGGATATCACCTGAAGAAGTACTTTTCTCCTTGGGGATCTTGACAATCACGGTCATCTGATCCTTTCCCTCGTTGGCGTGGCACTCTCACTCTTATGATGCTACTTCTGATAGCCGTTCTTCAGCCACTCCTGATGAGGTGGACGCAACCCTCTGTCCCCTCAGCCCCACCTTCCAGCCTTAATCTCTTATCCTCTATTTTCCACCAGCGGCAGTGGCGAGGTGGGTTCTGACAAGTGGTATTTCTACCATTCCCTTGCTTAATTCGAAAGAAAAAAAAACAAAAAGAAAATACATATCGGTCATGGGAGAAAAGGACTTAGGTCCCTGTCATGCCGACCCATTCTTCGAGAAAAGGTGGAGACATCCTCGGGAATAGGAGAAAAAAAAACAACAAAACCAAAAAAAAAGAGAAAAAGAAAAGAGAAAAAAGAAAAGAAAAGAAAAAAGAAAACTGTTATGGGAGAAAATGAAGAAATTCCCTGTCATAGCAGGCCTCGTTCCAAGAAAAGGTGTTTAACACCCTTGGGCAGGAAGCTGGTTGTGGAAAAGATGGCAACACCCAGCAGTCCAGAAAGTGGATTCATCCATTGACATCCCCAGGATCCAGTTCCGAAGCTGCCGCCCTTGGTACGCTGTGTCCTGTGCCTTTTTGCAGAGCGTTTGATAGTCCTCTAGCAGACGCCATGTTCCTATCTAACACAACGTTCGATCTGATGGCTACCTCCCTGGGTACGCCTCTTCAACAACTGACGATGCGATCTTCATCGACAAACAATTGAGTGACGCGAGCTTTCATCCTAACCGGATGGGGAAGTGAGTATGGTTGCCCTCTGTATCTATCAAGAGTGAGACAGAGGGTGGGGCGAGTGACCAGTCGTTTCCTTTCAAATCAATTGAGAGGTGCGATGTATGAATGAAGTGTTGCACGCACGGGATGGGCCTCTCAATGCACAAAGCACGATCTGTTTTTGTGCACTGCACCATAAGGCTCCCTGGCCTTTCTTCTCGCACCGTATGCCGGCACAGAGCAGGATGCACAGTTGCACCATCAAATGCGCACAAGGCATACAACCTTTGCACAAGTGACAGTGAGGATTACATTAATGGGTTTTAGGAAAGGGCTGCCCTCCTGTATCTATCAGCAGAGTGTGAGACAGAGGGTGGGCTGAGTGTGACTAGTGTTTCCTCAATCAATTACCGAGAGGTGAGATTGAGGGACGTTACCACACTTGGAGTCAGGTATGTTCCCGTTTCCCTATGCACCCACGGGGTGGGTCTCTGCCATCAACACAAGGCATGTCACCCTGTTCTGTACACTACACTGTAAGGCTCCCTTGCCTTCCTCCTTGCACTTATGCCAGACGGGTTGGACGCACTGATGCACCATCAACTGTGCACCCTGGCATACTCCCTCTGCACCATTCCCCTGTCGATTTCTAAACCGGGTACGAGATATGGGTTTCAATCACTCTTCCTCGAGTGATATTAGTCATGGGGCGAGTGACAGTTCTTTCATTCCATTTGAGTGACTGTGAGTTGAGTGCAATATCCCTCGCCATCAATGAATTTCCTGCGATTCCTTCAACCAGCTACCTCCCTGGGTGCTGCCGCGTGGTCCCTTCCATGAAGGATGGGTGCTGTGAAGATGCCTTGGTACCTCCTGCAGCAGCCGACAACGACACATGACGTGCCATCGACAATCAAACTTGATCCTCGACAACATGGGCCAAGTTTTTCTAACCCTACACCTTCTGTTTCTCAGTGACGTTCATGTTTTAAGTGTGGGGACATTAGCGGATGGTTTGTTATGTGGTCCTAGGTCCCTGTTGCTCGGTTCACCCTACCCGTTACGGTTTTAAGTATGGGGATGCATCCCTGCGCGTCTACATTGCATACCCCTCTGCATATGCCTCAACCTGCTAATGCCTCTATGCCATGACTTTCTTTTACCCTGATGGGGTCGTTTACCCGCCCACCCGTCCACTGCCACCCCTCCCTTGGGGCTGTTCCTCCTCCATTTCTCTTTTTCCCTTATTTTGTTGTGTTTTTATGTGAACACACCCTACGTTCAACGGACTTCCAATCTGACTTTATAAACCTGTTCCTCTCTTTGAACTGATCATTTTTCCTTTTTACCTACCCCTGTTCCGGTGCACGGTTTTCGCATTATTAATTTTTGACGTATTTTGCGCACGATAGACGGTTTTTCATGTGAACGCGCTTTGCTTGCTTTGCAACCGTGATCTGACATCATAGCCCTGACAACCATTTTCTCCCTAACATTTTTCCTTTTTACTCCATGTCCTTCCGATGCACGGTTTGTCCAATATTAATTTTGCGATTTTTAAAGACTTTTTCGTGCGTCTTTTTGACATTTTTCCATGTGAACCTGCCCTGTTTGCATCGGAATTCCAATTTGCTTTGACAGTCATGTCCATCATGCCTTCCCCCACCTTTTTCCTTTTTCCTCCACCCTCTTTCGCCTTCTAGATTTTTATTATTATTATATTTTCAATGTGTTTTTGGGCGTATTTTTGGCGTTTTTCGCATGTGAACCCCTCCTACTTCAACCGGAACTGCGTTTTGATATGACAACCCTGTACTCCCCCTTCTTGCGGGCATTTTTCCTTTTTACTGCCTGTCATTCCGGCAACCTGTTCATCCAATATTAATTTCCGATCCCATTTTCGGGTCTGTTTTTTGGGTTTTTCTCACGTGAACGCATCTTATCTCAGTCGGACCCCTGTTTTGACATGATAAGATTGTCATGCACATCTTCCTGTACATTTTTTCTTTTTCTTGCACCTCATTCCGCTGCACGGATCTTCCGATATTAATTTTTAATTGCATTTTTGGACCCGTTTTTTGTATTTTTTGCATGTGAACGCTTGTCTTTCCCCCGGAACCCCCATTGCGTTTTTTCCCTGTCTTTCCCCTGCCGTCTTGCCCACTTTTTGTTTTTACGACATTTCGTTTTGATGATCGGATTGGGAGATATTCATTTTTCTTTCTTTTTCCGTGTTTTCGCGTGACTCGTCTTGCGCATGGACGCGCCCGTTTTCGATTATATGCGTCTCCACGCGCCCCGGTCACGTCCACGTGCCCCGTCCGGCCATCCGGGCGCTATTTCGATCCCGTCACGATAAATTTTTTTACCCCACCCCGCGCATGCGCGCGGGACGGGGGTACGCCTTTCTTTTATGGCCCTCCCACCCATTCTCCCCCATGGGCACTCCCTTGGTACCCCCATCCACACCCCACGGGCACCCTTCCCCCCCATCTACACCCTTTTCCCTACCCCCACCCTTCCCCCATGGGCACCCCGCCCATTTCCTCCCATGGGCACCCACAGGTTACTCTATCCCCTCCCCAACCCTCACCCACACCCCTGGGTACCCCACCCCCCGGGTGCCCTTTTAACCCTACCCAACCCCCCAGGCAGCCTTCCCTATCCCCCCCCCCCGCCCCCACCTTTCTCTCTCCCTGACCCCTTCCCCCCCCGAACCACCTCTCTCCCTCTCCCTTCCCTTGCGTGCCTTCTCCCCCCTCATCTCCACCTCCATCTCCCTCTCCATTCCTGCTCCTCCATCTCCTCTTCTCCTCTCTCTCCTTCTTCTCCTTCCCCTCCTTCTCCTCCTCTCCTCCCTCCCTCCTCCACAGCGCCTCCTTCACGCCCCCTCCCTCTTCTCTTCTGCAGCGCCCACCGTGCCTCCAGCCCCGTGGCCTCTGATGGCCCTGCCGCCCCGTGGGCCTCCCCGCCTCTGACGGCCCTGCGGCCCCGCCGCCTCTGGTGCCCGTCATGCCGCTCCTGTCCGCCGTCGTGCCTCCAGCCCCATGGCCTCTGACAGCCCTGCCGCCCAGCGCCGCCGACCGTCGCCCTGTGCCACCGACGACCCCGCCTTCTTCACCCTCGTGCGCCCTGTTTGTCGCCATCTTCGCCTTCGTGGCCCTGCCCCGCCGTGGCCTCCTCCCTGCCTGTCCTCCACGTGCCCCATTCCCCCACTCCCACCCCCCTCCAAGCCCCCCTTCCCCCCCCACAGTCACAACCCACCACACCCCCATTCCCCCCACCCAAGCCCCAATCCAACCCCACCAACTCCATAACCCACCTAACCCCCCCCCCCCCCCCCCCCCCCCCCCCCCCAATAAGCCCCTGTTCCCCCCCTGCAGACCCGTAGAACCCCACCCCAGCCCCCAGTCACAAACCCCACCACCCTCCTTTCCTGTAAGGGCTTTGTAGCTATACCATGCCGTTGCTACCGATTGCACCTATATAGGGAGTAGTAGTGACTCAAAGCCCTGCCTTGTTTCCACTCTACATGTGATTCCCTATACCCAGTGGTGAACCCTCTTATGTGCGGCGTCACGAGGGTGTAGTCCTGGGATGTGTCTATGTTGTCCCGCTTTTGGATTGAATAATACAAGAGTATACCTTGAGCTCATATCGTGTTACCTTTCTGTGCCATGTTGAGTGCGTAACGAGTGCAGGTTTATCACACTTGGTATCAGAGCAACTCTTGCTCGGAGTGAAGGAGTGCTCACGGAAGCATGAGGAAAGATCCAGTGCCTCGAAGAGATCGAAGTCGGAACGACCCACAGCGCGACGCCCCACGTCGTGTCACCCCACGTCGCGACGCCCCACGTCGTGACGCCCCACGTCGCGTCGACCCACGTTGCGTCGCCCCACGTCGCGTCGTCCCCACCCCGACGCGTCGCCTCGGCGTGACGCCCCAATCTCGACATCCCACCGTCCGAAGACGTGACGCGGCTTCCCCGCAGCACGACCCACACCACCACCAGCGAAACGCGGCTTCCCCGCATCAACACCACCACCAACCACATGGAGGAAGAAAGGGAGAATGTCACCCTCCCGACATTAGAGGAGAGGAAGAAGAGTAGGGGACAAGAATGGAGAGTGGCCCAAGAGGAGAAGGTGGCCGGACTAGAAAGACAAATAGATGGTATGTCAGGCATGCTAGAATCAATATGGAGGAAAATGCAGATGAAAGAGGAAGAGGAAGAAAGGAGAAAGAAACTAGAAGTAGAGCAGGGCTATAGAGAATGGGTGAGTCAACAACAAGAAGAGGAGAGGAGACACCGAATGCAAGAGGAGATGGATAGAACGGGTAGAGAGGAGTCATCTAGGAGGGCGCAAGATACAAGGAAGGAGAAGGAGAAAGTAGTAGAATTAGGAAGCAAAAAGAAAGACAAGAAGAAGGAGAAGAAGCACCATCGCAAAGAAGAGGAAGATAGCAGTAGCTTAGAAGATGATTATGGAAAATTCAAGATGCCCCAACCCGCCAAGTATAAGGGAGAGAGAGATGGGTTGGTTCTGAAGAAATGGATCGCAGAGGTGGATAGGTACTTAAAGTATTCAAGAATCACCGAAGACAAGAAGGCGGAAGTGGCAGCCATTTACTTGGAGGAGGACGCTGCCAGTTGGTACCTGTTAGAATAGGAGCAGGGCCACACAATCTGTTCATGGGAAGAACTGAGGGACTACTTTATTCCAAAGCTGGAGAAATTCAAAGTAAGAGATGAATGGAGGAACCTCAAGCAAGCATAGGGAAAGATGAAAGAATATGTCAGCAAATATAGGCAAATCATGCTGCAGCTACCAAACATGGATACCGACACTAAGCTACATGGATTTTTGTTTGGAATGCAAGAATGGGCTAGAAGAGATGTGGAGAGACAGGAGCCAACAAGCTTAGCAGAAGCCATGAGAATGGCCGAACGACTGGTGCACCTGGAAGGCAGAAGAACATCACAAGGGAATCAAAACAGGTTCAACAACAACTTCAACAACACCTTCAACAACAGCAACTCCTGGAACCAAAGGCCCAATGCTCCTAGAGGGGCATTCACAGATACAAGGAGTCAAAACACCACTAACACCACGACCGTATCCCAAACCGCATTAGTACCAAGAGGAGCAGCAGGGAGATGGGGAAACAATCACTACAGGCCAACCCCCAGCACATCATATGGACCCGCAGGATCAAACACATCATGGTGGAGACCCCCAGGCCCTTCCACTGGCATCAGATGCTTCAAATGCGGGGGTCCACACTACCAAAACAGATGCCCAATAGAAGACACAGCTTCATCGAGTGGATCAAGGGTGAATGCAGCTTGTGCATATGGAGGAGAAGAACCACAACCACCACGTATCCAGGAAATTCCAAATGGGAGTGAAGAGAGCATGGACCACCCAAGGGTAGGGTCAGTTAGTGCCCGACCCCAATGCATGGCAGCCAGAGTAGCGGCAGTCCACCATCTATACATCAAAGGCCGAGTGGGCGAAGGAAACCAACCTATCATGGTGGACACATGAGCAACCCACAACTTCATGACACCACAGTGTGCATCAAAGCATGGATTGAAACTATCCAAAGCCCCAGAAGGATTAACAGTAACATTCGCACAAGGAGAAGCCAAGGAGGTAAAACAAGTCTTTGCAGTCCAAGTGGAAGCCGACAAGTGGAAAGCGAAACTCAACTTCCTAGTAATCCCCATGGATGATTTTGAAGTGATACTAGGCTTAGAATTCTATGACAAGTATGCCATTGCAATGTTCGGTAAGGGTGTGAATGAAATGATGCTAGATATGCAAGGAGAAGGCGTCAGAGTACCCTGTGAAAGAATGCAGCTACATGGTAGGACCCCAATCAAGGTGCAAATGAAGGAGAACAAGCCAGGAGTATATGCCAAACAGTAAAACCAGCTGCAAACCAACCAAAGGGCCAGACCCAAAAAGCACCGGTCCAAGGGACCGTCATCAGGCCACGTATCATGACATGCAGTGCAAAGCAAGTTGAGAAATCAGTCAAACAAGGAGATATGGTCTACCTATGTATGATCCGACCTATAGAAGAAGAAGAAGATGGCAAGAAACTGAAACAACAGAAGAGGAACACAGAAGTGGCAAAAATACTTGAAGAATTCAAAGATGTAATGCCAGCCGAATTACCCAAGGGCCTGCCACCCAGACGAGATGTGGATCACAAGATTGAGTTGATTCCAGGGTCTTCTCCACCAGCCCGAGCTCCCTATCGCATGAACCACACTGAGCTCATGGAATTGAAGAAGCAACTACATGAACTAGAAGAACAAGGATTCATCCGCCCTAGCAAATCCCCCTTTGGTGCTCCAGTGTTGTTTGTAAAGAAGAAGGATGGGGGACTTAGACTCTGTGTAGATTATAGGGCTCTTAACAAAATCACCATAAAGAACAAATACCCTATGCCCCTAGTGGAAGATCTCTTAGATAGACTGCATGGGGCCAAGCACTTTAGTCGGATTGACCTTAGATCAGGATACCACCAAATTCGCATAGCCGAAGAAGATATCCCAAAAACAGCCTTCCACACCCGATATGGTAGTTTTGAGTGGTTAGTATTAGGGTTCGGCCTAAGCAATGGGCCAGGCACATTTTGTGGCCTCATGGATGGAATTTTTAGACCGGAGATAGATATCTTTGTCATTATCTACATAGATGACCTCCTAGTCTACAACAAGACCTTAGAAGAGCACAAGCAACACTTACGCCAAGTCTTTGAGAAGTTGAGGCAACATCAGTTATACGCCAAGCTGGAAAAATGTGAATTTGCAGTGAAAGAATTGGAGTTCCTAGGCTTTATTGTAGGAGCAGATGGAATCAAAGTGGACCCTAAGAAAGTGGAAGCTGTCCAAAAATGGCCTGTGCTGAAAACTGTAAGAGAAGTGCGGGAATTCCTAGGCTTTACAGTATTTTGTCAAAGATTCATCAAAGATTACAGCCTCATCACTGCCCCCCTCTCCCACCTCACCAAAGACGACCACTCGTTTACATGGGGGAATGCGCAACAGGAAGCCTTTGAGCAGATGAAGAAGTGCATGAGCCAAACTCCCGTCCTAAGGGTACCGAACTTCACCAAACCCTTTGAAATCTCTACAGATGCATCTGACTATGGCATAGGGGGTGTACTGGTCCAAGAGGGGCACCCCATTGCATATGAGTCCAAGAAATTTACGGATGCTGAAACAAGGTGGAGCACACATGAGAAGGAAATGTTGGCAGTCATCCACTGCCTTAGAAAATGGAAGCACTATGTTCAAGACAAGCATACAATAGTCTTCACCGACAACATCTCCCTCAAATACTTCCAATCCCAACCCAAGTTATCAGCAAAGCAAGCCCGTTGGCTAGACTTCCTGGCCGAATTTGACCTGGAAATTAAGCACAAGCCCGGCTCTACTAACAAAATAGCAGATGCCTTGAGCCGGAAAGCTGACCTGAAAGCTGTCAGTGTTGTCAGCAGCAACTTCATAGAACTTGTCAAAGAGGCCCTAGAACAAGATCAAGACATGCACAAAATAATCAAAGATGTGGAAGCAGAGAAGACCCCCCATGGAATGTACACTTTAGAAGAGGGTATTCTATTTTTAGGCAAAAGATTGTATATCCCCAACAATGTGGAATTAAAGAAACTCATCCTACATGAGATACATGATGGCAAGATTGGAGGCCACAAAGGGCAAAGCAAAACCTTGGAGGCCCTTAGGAAGCAGTTCTTTTGGCCGAACATGAAGGAAGAAGTGATAGACTACATCAAAACTTGCCCCACTTGCCAAATGGTCAAAGCACCCAGATCAAGACCAGCCGGACTACTACAACCGTTACCAGTACCCAACCGCCCATGGGATGTCATCAGCATGGACTTCATTGTGGAACTACCGGAATCCCATGGGTACACAATCATCTTTGTAGTGGTGGACTATTTTTCCAAACAGGCCCACTTCATCCCGGCCAAACCACCACAGAATGCCAAGGAGGTAGCACGCCTCTTCTTCACACATGTATTCAAATTGCACGGATTACCACTGGCCATTGTATCAGACAGAGATGGAAGATTCATGAGCGACATGTGGAAAGAACTCTTCAAGACTCTGGAAACCCAACTGAGATTCTCATCATCCTTCCACCCGAAGACAGATGGACAGACAGAACGAGTCAACCAAGGCATCGAAGATTACCTCCGCAGCTATGCTAGAGTGGATCAGAAAGATTGGGCCTTGTACCTTGATGTCTTGGAATTTCACTATAATAGCTCCATCCACTCGGCTACAGGGTACACCCCCTTTGAGTTAGCTACAGGAAAAGAAGTCATCACACCACTGGCCTTAGCATCCGGAGCGGCCAAAGCAGAGGATCAAGATGCAGAAGAATTCTTGAAGAAATGGAGAGATCGCAATGCAGCAGCTAAGCAAAGTCTCGAGCGGAGCAAGATAACAATGACAGAGCAAGCAAACAAGAAGAGAAAGGCTGTACTATTTGCCAAAGGAGACATGGTCCTAGTGAGCTCTAAGAATATGTCCCTTCCCAAGAACATGACCCCAAAGTTCAATCACCGCTACTATGGACCCTACCGAATCACTCAAGTGCTGAACGAAGTCACTTACAAGCTGGACCTGCCAGACAGTGTTTGTGTTCATAATGCATTTCATGCTCGTCTTCTGCGCAGGTTCTATCCCGACAACCAATGGGGACGGCGCGTACCAATGCTCCATTCCAATGGTCCCTTCGAAGTCGAAGCATTCCTCCGACGCTGGGAACAGAGAGGCTTCCCCGAATACCTCACCAAGTGGCGCGGGCGTCCACTCAAGGAGGCCACTTGGATCTCAGAAGCGGAGGCCCGTGAACGCGGAAAAGATGCCTTCGCCCTTTGGCTCGAGGAGAACCCCCCTGTTCCTTCTACCGACCCTTGAGCCACCTCAACACTCCAACAAATAATGCGGCTCTCAGTCATAGACCTCGAATGTGCCTCCACTCCTCAAATGTAATCGAGTCGAGGGTGGACTCACATGGTAGCAATCGTCACAAATAACTCCATCAAAACAGAAAAAGCCCCAATGTCTTAGTGCGGCAGACACTGGCCAGTTTGATAGTATAGACTGTGTTAAGACCCCACGGTCCCTTTAGACCGGCAGACACTGACCAGCTTGCTAGGAAAAGCTACGTTAAGACCCCGAATGAGTCAAATAACAAACGCTACCCTTAGATTGCTGAGGTCAGCAATCCAGTAAGCGGGGGTGAGTGTAAGGGCTTTGTAGCTATACCATGCCGTTGCTACCGATTGCACCTATATAGGGAGTAGTAGTGACTCAAAGCCCTGCCTTGTTTCCACTCTACGTGTGATTCCCTATACCCAGTGGTGAACCCTCTTATGTGCGGCGTCACGAGGGTGTAGTCCTGGGATGTGTCTATGTTGTCCCGCTTTTGGATTGAATAATACAAGAGTATACCTTGAGCTCATATCGTGTTACCTTTCTGTGCCGTGTTGAGTGCGTAACGAGTGCAGGTTTATCACATTTCCAAGCCTTGTTCCCCCCTTGCAGACCCGCAGAAACCTCCCTCCAAGCCCCTGTTCCCCCCCCCCCCCCCCCCCCCCCCCCAGGGCCAATCCCATTCCCACCCCCCTATAAGCCCCCCGTCTCGCAGACACCTCACAGAAACCTCCCTCCAAGCCCCCCTCCCCCCGCCCCCCCAAGACCCGCAGAAACCACCCTCCAAGCCCCTGTTCTCCCCGAGACACAGACCCACCCGCAGAAACCACTCGAGACACATGCGGCAACCCACCGAAACCTGCAGTCCCACACAGAACCTGCCCATACCTTTCTTAGCCCCTTGACACACGTGCACGTGGCTGTTCGTGTGATTGTGGTTGTTCATGTTCGTGTGCGGGCGTCTGTTCGCGGATGTTCACGCGCAGGGACGCGCGTTAGCTGGTCCGTGAGGTGGTGTGCAGCTGGCTGTTCACACGTAGTCTATTCCTGGGTATATTCCCGGATTTTTAATTCCAAAACCCGAAAACCTTAAAAATACATTGAAAATTAAACAAAAAATCATCAAAAAACACTTAAAATTCAAAAAAAAATAAAATAAAATTACAGAAACATCTTGAAAAAATTTCCCAATCTTTCTGCAGAAAATTGCCATATTTTTCTAAACTGCAAATTTCAGAAAAAATTCAGAACATTTTAAAATTAAAAATTCTTTTAAAAATACCCACAAAATGAAAACAATTCATTAAAAATGGTAAAAAATTCCAATTTAATTACAGAAAAATTCCTAAAAATTCCATTAACTTTTTTACTTATTTTTGGAAGATTTTCTAAGCTGAAAATGATGTGTCATTTTATTCCATGATTATTTTATGGTAAAAATACTTCATTAAATGCTAACTTCATAAAAAATAATCTTTAATTCAAAACACAAACTAAAAATTCTAGAAAAATCTAGATACCTTGGTTCTTTTTGGATTGCTGACGTATATTTTGGATTGAGAAGAGCGCATTCATTGCAAACACATACACCCACTACCAGGTATTTTTTTTCATTTTATATTTTATATTTTTTTCGCTACCCCAAAACTTCACGGTTAATTTTTAAAATGAACCCTAAATACGACCATGGTACGCGCGCTCGCACTAAACACATCATTTTATAATAAAAATGAACCCGCCGTTCACTTAGCACATGCTAAGTGCGCTTAAGAGGCACTTTAATATTTAAATAAAAATGAACCAGCCGTCACAAGAGCACGAGCTAGCAAAAAAACACTCCACATCACCTTAATTTTTAATAAATGAATTTGCATTTAGAGACCCAGTCTGGGTATCGAAGTCCGGGATTTGGATTAAAGCACCGCTCTAACCTAATAATTTGTAATTAAAATTTTAAGAAGGAACCGCCGTTTTCTTGTTAAGGTTTATCACTTAATAAAAATTCACCCATTTCTTAATAATTCATAAAATGAACATTTTATTAAATTAATTTTTCCTCACTGCACTTATTTCCCCTTTTTAATGAACTCGTTTCGTGGGATGGGTACGCGAAGTCTTCGGAATTGTCTCCATGGTCAAAACTGATTATCAAAGTTGTGGTCATGATATGTGTGGGTTGTTGTTATGTTTTGGTTTAGTTTCTTTGTTACGGTTAAGGGTACGGTGTGTAGTTTTTTTCTTTATTGCATGATACGGGGATTTGGGTGTTTGCATGTTGCATAGCATGAAGCTTTCGGTCGCATATGTGTAGAGGTCATGTCGAATTTTTTCTAGGCTGTGGTTTGCTTGGGGATAGTTGGTCGAGTCACGTTTTACCACCTTGGTTGATATCTTATCCTTGGTTTTGTCTATTGCTTTGCAGGCATTCTCTTTGTTTGTCTGCGTTTGTGGTGTGTGTAACCATCTGAATGGCGCCCTCTAGTACTCCTCCCCTGATTCAGTATGTTTCTTTGGCTGTCCATGATTATTCTTTGTTACTGGATTCAGACGTTGTCGCTAAAGCGGGCTTGTCCAAGTTTGTCAGCCTGTCGTTCCCACTTGTTCCAGATGATCCTTCCCTTTGTGACGAGTTTCTAACCTCTTATAGCAAGAGGTCTGGTCCAGTCTGTGGCACTTCTGTTCTTCTAACATCGAAGAGTCTAGGCAAGGCTCTTGGTCTGCCATATCATGGGGAGTCTGTCCCTGCTGCCATACAGTTTTTACCAATGATGATATTTTGAAGGTGTTGCAGAATCAGACTCAAGATATTCTTGATCCAAAGAAGGTCATTACCACGCCAGGAGTGGGTGTTTCCATGATTTCCAATCCCCTATGGAAACAGATATGCCAATTCCTTCAGGGCAGGTTCATGCCTGCAAAATCCCCATCTCATTATCTTTCCAAGGAGTTGTTTACAACATCACGAATGATTTTGAAAGGCATAACCATTGATTGGAGTACGTACCTCCTCTCCAAGATGGATTACCATTTTATCCAAGCTACTCGAGGAAATGTGACTAATGTTACATTTGGGTCCTTCCTCTATGTCTTCTTGCTACGTGCTGCCCTAGCAAAGGAAGTTCCTTTACCTCCAGTTGATCCTCTAGAAGTTGCTCCTCTGCCTCATACTGAAGATGATGATGTGATAATTGAGGATGATGATTCTCCTCCTCCCCTGGTCATTCAGAGAAAATGCCTCAAGAGGGTGGCTGATTCAGTGCCTCTTCCTCTAGTTCCAGTGACAATTCCTGCCCAATCTTGCAGCAGCTTGCCTTCATTCCTTCAGACACCAAATCTTTTCAGAGCCCATAGAGATGGGATGCTCGACCTTAATATTCCTTCTGTTCACCGCCTGGTAACAGGAGATGCTATTCCGTTCCTGTGCAAGGATATCCAGAGTTCTATTGAACTTTCGATGTGACTGCCTGTATCCAGCAATTATATTCTTCATTTTATGATGAAGTTCAGCAGTCTAAGGAGGAACTGAATAAGACCACTACTGAGTTAGCCTCTGCTAAGGAGAAATACTCTGACCTTTGTACGCAAATGGAGCAGTAGACTAAGCTAGTGGATGCTTAGAAAGCTGAAATTTTTAAGTTGCAAGTTGAGTTGGCAGAAGCTAGGTCTCAAGTGGTTGCTGTAATAGAGGAGAGGGATAAGTTACAGAAGGAGAGTCAAGAGATGAAGGAGGTGATAGCTGCCCAAGCAGAGAAGTTGAAATCCACCACATCTATTTTAGACCAGAGCAATGCTCAAATCCAGCAACTCAAAGATCAGTTAGCTCAGTCTCAGTCTAATACATAGAGTCTTGTGCAACCGATTTCTCTTTTATCCCCTGCAGGCTTGGCAGCTCTTCAAAGACAGGCTACCTTATGTCCCTTATTCCAGGCCAAGGTGGAAAGATTGCAATCTCGTATGGATTTGTTATGGTCTTCTTTTGAGCAGCATCAAGAATATGTTCCACCAGATCATTTCTTTTTTGTCCATTATCAACAACAGAAGTTGGCCTTCTATATAAAACTTTCCACGATAGATTTACCTATTCCAGAGGATGGATGGAGTGGAGCCTGGTCATCTGATTTGTTGATCGAAGTCGTGAGGATGGTTTTTGAAGACTCTGTCACTCTAGATACCATGCTTCTGTCCTATATATATTTGAGGGGTGATTTACTGATTCCAGATAAGGAAGATCTGGCTTGGTATGTCAGAGACGTGGTATTGCAAGCTTCTTTGTATGTCCGACATTTGGAGTTGAGGATTGATGAGATGTTGCAGGGATATTTCTCAAAGGTGGCTGAGTGTCCTGAGTTTTCATGGCACCCTATGGTTGATTCTGTCATTTTGAATCACCGACAGGTCAAAGCTTCAGCTCATGCCTAGAACACTAACCAACTGAGGGTGGATCTTTTAGCCTATCTTTCCAATCAACCTCCATTTGATACTTCTTTCTTTGAAGCCTATCATCATAGATCAGCTTTAGGTCCGTCCTTACCATGCCTAACTCATTATTAACAAATGGCTCATAGGTATGATGCTTATATTTCCCTTTTTCAATCTAACCCAAAAGTTATTTTACCCTTTCTTTTCCAACCTCAAGGATCTCCTCAAATTCCTATTTTTACCCATTGTTCTTTTATTGAAGATCAAGTTTTTCTACCTCCTGATCCTTGTCCTTCCCCATCCCCTGACATTCTATCAACTTTTCCTCCTTATCTTTTAACGCCTTTCTTAACAAAATCTCCTCAATTTTCAGCCAATCCATCTTTAATCCATTCTTCCTTTTATGATTTGCCCTATCCATCACTTCATCCTCTTTCATTAGTCCCTCTTCCATCTCCTAACACTTCTATTCCTAATCATCCACAGTTGGTTAGTGGGTATCCAGGATTTGTTCAGAAGATTCTTCGAAGAAGAGGCTGGAGTTCAAATGATTCCCTGATTGGACCTCAAATCAATTGGCCATTGATCCCAGGAGAATGGATAAGTGCTAGTCAGGCTTATCATAATTATCTGCATTTTGCTCAGTAGTATTCTCAGTTTGCAAATCCTTCTGTGCGCTTAACTGCTCATTTTACTTGGTACCTGGCGTATATGCATAGGCATTCTCATAATGATTCAAAGCCTATTCCAAAGTTGTGTATGAATGTCAATGTGAGCATTGATTCCCAGCAACTGGATATATTGTACTTTCATGCCCTCTGTTTGCCTAGCAGATACCTTGTCCTGTTGGAAAGGATGTGCTGCCTTCAATTTTTTCAGAATCCTCCCAAGACATTTGTAGATGAATCCTTATCTATGGATCGTTTTCGAAATCACCAATCTTTCAAGAGGGATCATCTTCATTGATACCTTTGCCATGTATGGTGGATGATTTTTAATGATAAATCTCTCTTTTTGGAAGAGTCATTGAGATGGTTGTGTTGTGTGTAGTGTTTATGTTGTGGGTTAATTGATGTAATAAGATCGTGGTAGTTGCCTATTCGATTGGCTTTCGTGTGTGCTACATTTTTGGAGAATTGTGGTGATGGTGTTGCTGGTTGGATAGTTGAAGATGCTGATGTAGAAGAAGAAGAAACCTCTTATATCCTTTATAAGTTTGTTGTGATTTCCAGTTTGATAAGAAGTGTTAATGTATAAAGGGTTTTTCTTTCATTATATTTTTATATTAGATACAGGTTATAGGTTGGGGTCGTGGTTGGATGGACTGTTTTTGAAGATTTATTGAAGATCAAAGTTGAGCTTTTGAACGAACTTGTATTCCCTTTTTCCTGGGTCGCGAGGATGCTTCCTTATTAAGTGTGGGCATATGTTGAGAATTGAAATGACCTATTTTTTGGCTAATTTTTGTTGTTTTTGAGAGCTGAATGGTTGATTTTATGAGATAGTGTTTTGAGAGTGTTTTGGATAGGTTGGAATAGTTTTATTAAGCTCATGATGTTTATTAGTAGAGATGTGAAGTTCTGATGATGTTTTGATATGTTCTGATTGGTCCTGATAGCTTCTGTTGAGCTTCTGTTTTGTTTTGTTTTCTCTATGTAAGGAAGGATGGAGTATTGATTGATAGGGTTTGAGATTGTTTGGAAGCTTATTGAGTGATTTTTGATGGTTTGGAATGGTTTTGGTATGAGTTATGTGGTTCTGATGCTTTCTATTGACCTGTAACTCTCTGATGAGCTTCTGGTGAGCCTCTGTAGACCTTCTGTATGCTTATGTATGTGTTCTGATGGATGAGAGTGTAGCTTGGGAAAGTTTTCTAGCCTTGGAAAGAGGTGAATACAAGTGCAAAAGAGCTAAAAGAAGTCAAAGAAGTAGCTGTTGAAGACTCAAGTAAAGACTAGAGTGAAGTGACAGTGGTGAGCTACGAAAGGACACTGTAGTGGCTCTGGTGCCTCTTCATATCAGACACACCTCTTGGGAGGGGTATCCATGACCTAAGAAGGATTATTGTGAGTGATTATGAGAGATTGTAGTGAGGATATGATGTACTATTGATAGAGAGAGAGAGAGAGAGAGAGAGAGAGAGAGTTAGAGATAGCCAATTCTACTAAAACAGAGTGATTGTATGTGAGAGATTGAGAGAGAAGACTATGAAGACATTGAAGATGAATACTATGTGATGTATTTCCATTCAAAGATGGTGTATTCCTTTGCTTTCTTTGTTCTATTGATAGATTTTGTGAAGATATTGAAGAATATGGTTGATTCTATCAAATCCGTGGGAGATCTACATGATGCTACATGAAGATTTGTTGTGCCTGGTGTTCTTTTCTTTATTGTGATCATATAAAACCTAATAAAAAAGCTTGTTGATGTTACAAGATAGATTTTCTTGCAAGAGAATTCCCTTTTCCTTGGTGTTCCTCTTGGGGCTCCACAAACCTACTCAAATTCTAGCAGGATTTCCTCTCCAAACCAGGAATAAAAAAAGTTTTAAGAAGAAGATTAAGCATCAATGCCCAACATTGAGCTCCAAGATAGTATCTCCTTCATACTCATGCAGTGTTGTTAAACACTAATCATCCTATGTCTTTTGACACATTGAGATACAACTTCTTTGCTGGTTATTTGAAGCCGATTGTTGTTGATAAAAAATGGTATAGCTTGAGCAAATAACAAAGTTTAATGGGGAAGGCTTTCATGCTTGGAAGGAGAAGACCATGTACCACCTTATGTGGAAAGACTTGTGGGGGACTTGTTTGAAGATGAGGAAAAAGATGCAGATGACAAGAAGGAAGATGCTAAAGATGAAGGTGCTATAGAAGTCCAGCCTAAGACAAAGGCATGGAAAAAGATGAACAACAAAGCTCTAGGTATTATTGCATGGGGTCTATTAGATGATGTATTACACCACATCTCTGGCATCAAGGATGCAAAGAAAGCATGGGAAGAACTTGACAAGATCTTTGGTACACAAGCAAAGAACTCAAAGGTAAAATTACTAATGTAGTTTTATAATTTGGATGTTAAAATACATTTCATCTATGACTATACACATTAATAAGTTCAAGAGCCTGAAAAAGGAATATTGATGAGGATGGCCAGTGTTAATCATGAACCATATGAGAACCTTGTTTCAACACTAAGTAATGTTCCCAGCCTCTCACTTAAAGATATTGAGTACTCTTTTCTTGATGAAGAGAACAAATAGAAGAATAAGAATTCAAAAGATGGTATTCCATCATCTAGGGAAAATCTCTTATACACCAAAGGAGCTGCTAGACCCAAAGGAAGAGGTCGAGGATTCAACATCGACAACAAAAATTGGATGACATACCGTTATTGTGGTAAGATTGGTCATATAGCTAGCGAATGTTTCCATAAGAAAAGAGCACACTAGATGCAAAATGATCACCACCAGAACCAATTCATGAATGAAGAAGAAGAAGAAGATGCTTCTGCTACCATCAACAACTCTGACAGATTGTTCTAAGGAATTTGTTCCCTTAGTGGATTTGCTTTGTAAAAACCCTTGCCAAAGATGTAAAGTCTCAAGCTTTAACTTGACTAGGCTGACTATGAGCTAGTCTTCCGTGCCGTGTTATCATGTAGGGGGGGCAAAAGCCAGCAGGTGTAGAGACTCATCATTTGAGGGGGGTGTTGAGAAATAACAAATGATGTATGCTCCATGAAGAGATGCCCTATATCCCATATGCACAGTGATGAGAATGGAACAACCCAACTTCTATAAAGCATTGTACTTGAGTATGGAATGAACACAATATCACGATGCTTTGTACTTTCACTTAGTGCCTTGCCAGTGTCAGTTCATTGCACAAGATTGTCTTTATGAGTCCAAGCTAATCTATCCTGGAACCTAATTCACTGCAACAATTGGTCTCTCTTTGTCTATGTTAACATGAGTTTTAACTTTATCTTTCATCCTCCATAACTCCTGCCATGCTCTAGATCTGTGTTTCAACATGGTTGAGAGTATGTTGGAGCTTTCTCAATCTCAACCACTGTTGAACTTCATAGAATGCTTATTATTTCAAGTAGTTCATTTGACTTGGCGATGGCTACCTCTCATATACACTATACATCTTCATTTTTATTAATCCATTCTTCTCCCAAACCACACAAAAGCAAGAATGAACAAACTGATGAGGACATAGTGAACTTACCACCTTACCTTCTCCTTGATGTTAGAAAGCAAAATCCTTCAATTTTCCTCTCACAAAAGAAGGAAAAGAAGAGAAGATCATGTGTAAGGAAGGAGCTTCACCTCTCAAGTCCCTTACTCTTACACTCTTACTCTCCCTCACTCTCAAAATGGAGCATAAGTTGATAAAATATAAGTAAGATGAAGAAGCATGCTCTCAATTTTGTGCACCACAAGAATGACCTTATCCATTCACTTTTTTGTTTTTATACATGGGGTTTGGAGTTTGGGCTTCCACTTAAGTTGGGGGCACCCATCTCTCCTATTTGGCACTTGGCTGGTCTTTTCTGGTTTATGAATACATATTTAGATTACATCAACTGTCATCCAAGTGAATGGAAGCTAGTGCTCACATACTTCACTTGATTTGCAATTCTCTTTACTTTTTTTGCCTTTTTGTATCTTTGACTATTTTCTTTGTTGTCGTACTACCTTTTGTCCTATGGTTACCATTACCCCCCTCCTAGTCCCATGGCACTCTTTATTAGAGATAGCGCACTTTAGCTTGCATCGAACATGAAGAATGTCAAGGATAGTTGTGGGATCATTGCAAGGAGAGTGGTGGCTGTTGCTAGAGCTTGATTTGAATATTGAAGTTGTTGGAAGATCCTTGTGGGAATTGGAGTTGTTTTGCACTTTGGATACCAATCAAAGTGGTAATGATGATTAAATTGTTAGAAGTACAACATGGAGACCCTATGTAAGCAAAGGTTCATGAGGGAAGGTGAGGTGTGAATGGATTGAGGGCATGGAAAATCCTAACCCTAGCCCATAGTGAGGCTATATTAATAGCCTAAAGGTCACTCTCAATGTGATGAGAGTGTGTACCTTACTTGTAATTGAGGAACTTACTAAGCAAGATCCTTTTCTTATATTTAAGCTCTATTCTCCCTCTTGTGCATACTTTTTTATGCTCTCACTCTGATATTTCAACATGGTATTAGAGCCATTTTTGATCCTACAAGATTCCTCCAACTCCATCTTGACCTAATTGCACATGAGTGTGTTTTCTCACTTGACCTTCTCAACCTCCATATCTAAATTTGGACCAACACTCAATGGAGGACCTGTAAGGGCAAAGGAGGCCATTTCAAGCTACAAGTTCTTCTAGAGATATCCTCAGCTCAAGGCGCAATGGTTTGGCTCCTAAAACCTCTACATTGTGTGTTGTATAGCTTGGCATAGGAGAAAACACATAATCATGTGCAATCGTGGTAGCCTGGACTTTAGTGACCTACGTGACTTGTAGATGGTGCAATGCTAGTGCGCTTCATGGGGTTTTGTTAGCCCCTTAAGTGCGCTATCTAACACTTAAAGGATTTCTCAAAATTCCTCCTCAACTGGCCATTGTGGGCAGAACTCTAACTATGGGTCGGTAGGTAGCCGTAGCCAAAAAGCTTGAAGCTTGGTTTTCTTCAGCTTTCTTCTCACTAAATCCATGAACAATGATTCTAATCATTGATGATTGAGAAAGGTTTAAGTTGATTAAAAATTTGGATGCTCAAAACTCAAAGCTTTTTGCCTCGAAGGTGACTCTCAAGTCGACATTCAATCGGACTTCAATACAAGCATTTCACTAATCTTGGATGCTAGTGTTTTTAAACATTATTGATCAATCTACTACTCATCGATTGGTTGTATTCAAATCAATGTTTTTTAGCACTTGGAAGAGGTTCTTAAAGCAACACAAGTGGATAAGTATTTGGTTCAAATGTATGGTCAACATCTAAACCTACATTTCATCACTTTTTCTATATCATTGTAAAATATATGCAAAAGTATACAAGCGGAAGCTTGTATTACTAAAGTCCATGTAACCATTACTAATGTCAAATGTATCTTAGAATTTACGATCATTAGGCTTGTAGGGTGGCCAAGCTACAAAGTGCTATTAGGAAGGCAATGGATTTTGCAATCCGATTGTCAAGTCGACATGCTGGCTAGTTGTTTGAACTTTGGTAGAGGTGCCAAATGAGTTATAATTGATGCTTCCTAGAATCACCTCAAAGCGAGAGAGCATCCATATTCTCAACAGAATCGGATGTGCTAGAGGGGCCTTTTGGTAGTGAGACTTCATTGAGTGATGAATCAAGAGAGGAGTCTACTACAAAAGATGTTTACCATGTAACTCTAAATGAGCATATAGAAGCTCAAGATAGAATCGGAGATGTGGATGTGATAGAGATAGACCTTGGTTTGTTGAATGATTCACAATTGATCAAATTAGAGTCTATGCTCAGCATGGAAGAAAGGAAGGACAATGTGTCCTTAATCTAGTAATTTTGCGATATATTTAATTGGAGTTATGATGAATTGAGGGGTATTCCCCCCAGTTTAGCCATGCATACTATTCTCCTAAAAGAGGGAAGTTGCCATGTGTGGCAAAAAGTGAGGTGTATGCCTTTTGAGTTAAGGGACGAGCCATTCAAAGAGTTACAAAAATTATGTAAGACTGATCTAATATTTCTTGTGCAACATAGGGAGTGGTGTTTGCCGATGGTTATTAGGAAGAAGAAAAGTAATCAAATCAGACTTTGCATTGATTTTAGAGAGCTCAACAAACAAAAAATTAAGGATTATTATTCGTTGCTATTCATTGATCAAATCTTATATCAACTAGCAAGTAGGGATATATACTCCTTGATAGACCATTTTGTTGACTATAATTAAACGATTATTGTAGAGGAAGACAAATTAAAGACGACATTCGTAATCATGTTTAAAACCTATAGGGGTGAGCACAAGCTCAACTGCCAAGACCCACGGACCGCTTATTGTTCAAGCATTTCAAGCGAGCATTAATGGCTACCTCTCACATAGCTGACATGCCATTCTTCTCTACGAGTGTAATGAGCTTACCTTGATGCCTGATTGAGTTGGTTTCTCTCTCAAGCACTCCGATAGCTCCACGATTCTTGATGCAAGCTCAAGCATCCTCAAGCCTCCACCTCCAAGCTCCATCCTCCATAGATGCACGTGAGACAAGAGAATAGAAGAGAAGAGGAGGGAAGAAGAAGAGAGGATATGGTGGAGAGTTTCACCTCCTTGATCCCTCACCCTCACACGCTCACTCCCTCACACTCTCACACTCCCTCCCTCAAGCACACACAAGCAAGCAAAGAGAAGAGAAGAAGAGAAGAAGGTAAGCCTCTTGTTGCCACACACTAAAGAATGAGCTCTCATTCACTTTTTGAACTTTATATACAAAGCCCTAAATCCCCTTTGGGCGGTCATCCCCTTTTTACATGGCCAACCATAGCTTAGGCCATTTTTTCCATCGTTATCCTATCTTCTTAACTTCCTTCTTGCCGCCTATCTACATTTACAATTCGCACGGGTCAGAGCCCCCAACGCTCTTAAAATAAATCACGGTGTGCCTTGAGCTCTTTTATAAAAGTATTGACTTGCAATTTTTCTTGTGCGCCTCTCCTTGATTTAGGACTTTTTCACACTTCTTGTGTTTCTTGGCGTGCCTTCGTTCTCCATTCCGATTTTGCCTTGGCGTTGTCTTTTGCTTTAGATTTTTTGGATTTTCCACCTTGTTCGTCTGAGGGTTAACATTACTCCCCTCCTAGTTGAGTGCCAGTCCCATGGCACTTGCTGGGTGGTGAGTTGGATGGTGTTGCTAGGGTAGCCAGGTGGCTTTTTGAGTTTGTATACAAGCCATGTTGGGGGGTGGGTTGGAGGGATTTATGGAACTAGAAGGTTCTTGAGTTGGAAATGAACCCCAGTGTTAGAGGGATTTATGGACCTGTTGGAGGGATTTATGGAATTGAAAGGCCCTTGCGTTAGATATAATCCCTGGTGCTGGAGGGATTTATGGAACTTTTGGATGGACTTATGGAACTGAAAGGCCCTTGTGTTGGATATGATACCTAGTGCTGGAGGGATTTATGGAATTGAAAGGTAAGGTTGCATTGGATATGATCCCTGGTGCTCGAGGGATTTATGGACTTGAAATTGGCAATGGTATTGGATGGATCCCAGTGGGGAGAGAGACTGATGGGCAGATCCATCTTTAAAATTGAATATGGTGTTAGATGGATCTGTCTCCTGGCCCTCCGCGGTTGCCTTCTCTTGTGTTGTTCCAAATGAGCTTCTTCATTCACTTTTTGATTGGGGCTGCCTCAGTGTGCCCCTGCTTTGTTTCGTTGGCATGGTGACATTGTTGCATAAGATGGGGAGTGCATTGCATGGATGATGGGGTCTTCGAGGGAGGCTGGTGGTTGGGGCCTTTGTTTGTACCTAAAAAGAAAAAAAGGTGCACTACCCGGGGGTGTGTTCCATTATCGTGTGGCACAATGTGCTCATGCTAGTGGGACTGGGAGCAAACATGGGCATTGCCGCTCATGTGAGGACTTAGTTTGTGCATAAGGGAGGTGCAATGCATGTGGCTTAGGGCGACAGGTCTAACCATAGGCGAGTGCTACCTCCCTAGGTGTGTCATGCCCTTGATGTGCCCTAAGCATGAAGTGGGGGATCAAAATGAGGCTAGGGGGTTAGGGACAGAGCTGACTGATTGAAGCCATCAGATGATCCTAACTTGAGGACCCCTAGGTGCAGTGAGTGTGGTCGATGTGTGATATCTTTTCCTTTTTCTTTCTCTTATTGGTTTTTTAAATATTTTTTTGACTAATAATAAAGTTACATAGTTGTGACAAAAGTTTAATCTTTGCCATCGGAGTGAGGTGGAGAAGGGGGACTTACTAGATTGATTAAGGAATTGGTGGCTTTGGAGATACCCCTTGAGGTTTAGCCAGACTTGAAGGGTGGTGGTGGAGAGGAATGGATGATTGCAGCAGGTGAAGCAGCTATCATTCATGCCCTCTAGTAGAGCTAAGCAAAATGAAGGCAATAGAGCAGCTTGCATCATTAGTTGGGCCATTATGCAACTATCTATAGCATTATGATCAAAATGGAGTATTGGGAGGCCACGCTCTTGTAGGGTGGGATCTTGCCTAAGGATTATCCTAAGCAATCTAAGGTAATTACAGGTAGTAATAAAGGAGGAGTCAGAGCATGAAGAAAATTCGTTAGTGAATTAGATTAGGGTATCATATAAGTTTTTTGATGTGAAGATGAGGGCATCTTCATATGTAGTACAATGAAGGTTATAAATTATAGGGAAGTCGTAGCGGTTGTGGACATTGGAGTCAAAATCCACTCCCACCCTTCAAGGGTAGGGCATAAAGGTTGGGTCATTCTGCTCAAAGGGTTGAGTGTTGCAAAAGGCCATCCAAGTATCCAAGTTGGTGTCGTAGACCTTTCTTCTCCATGTAGGTTAGCGTTCGTAGCAGGCATAGACCTTGGTACTTCAAAAACTTCATTTTGCCAAAATTCAACATATTCAGTGGCTCGTAATGTGGGGTTCTGCATAGTCTCCTGTAGCCACTTTAGCCCAAGCCTGCCTTCGATGTTAATCACCTTCTCCACCACCTTGATGGGTAAAACCCTGCGCAGGGCGGTGGGGATTTGGAAGTTAAGGTCGAAGGGGCTCCTAGCCATTTCTTGCCTCTCTAAATTACAAGGTCAGCATGGAAGCTTGTTGGGGTATCGTCCGCACATGGTGGGATAGGTGCATGGGGTGCGCTCACTCCCTTGGCATTCCATTTTCTCCTTCTCTCCTCCACCATTTGTTTCCTTATTTCCCTCAGTGCCGCCTTTCTTTCTGCGGAGGTGTCTATGTGTTACTACTCTTCAAGTTGCAAGGAAGGAGGTGATGGGACTAGCTCCTCTTCTTTTGATCCCATTCCAAAGTTCTCATCCATTTCTCTCTCTTGGCTTGGCCCCTGTTGTTCTTCTTCGATGAACCCAAGCGCATCCAGTTCCTGTGAGGTTAGGCTTGCCAATGGGAGATAATGGCATTGCTCTTCCTCGCTTAGGCCAACTCCACTAGGTTGTGGCAGCATTTGTAGTCTTGCTTTCAGTGCTCTATGAGCCAATCCTAGTTTCTTTTTTATTGTTTCTATGGACTCTCCTTCCTTTGCCTAAGTGACATCCAATAGGGTGTCCAGGAAGGCGCGTTGCTGGGTTTGGAAGCTCACTTGGACGGCCGTCACTCTGCTTTCAGCAAATATCCTTTATTTTTCGGCTTGAGTGAGACAGCATGCCGAGGCTTTGACTCTTTTCTCATTCTGGCTAGCCCATTCTTCTGCCCTCTTGTTCATCTCTTCCAAGCCCTCACCTTGCCTTTGTGACAGGGCCACTATCAATGGCTCCTGCCTTTTCCATTTTGTACAAGTTCTTCTTTTTCTTCTATTAGGCACTCAATCTTCTTTTCTAGTGTTTCTTGTTCCTCCCTTTGTCTTTGCATTCTGCGCTTTGCTTCTTCTTTTTCTTTTTTCCATTCTTCTTGCTCTTGTACTCTCTCTACTTCCAGCATGGCAAGCTCTTCCATGCTCTCTTGGAGTTTTCTCATTTGTGTTTCGAGCTCCGCTTGTTGTAGAACCAAGAGTTTTTATTCCCTTTGCATTGCGACTAGCTCATGGTTCTCTTCCTCTAGTCTTTTTCACCACCATTCTTCGTCGTTTTCCATGGTCTTTAGTTTTGCTTTTAGTGAGTAGATTTCTTTTTATTGCAAGGCCAGTTGGTGGGCCTTCTCTAACTGGAAGGCATTTGATATTTCCTTTTCTCTTTCTAGCTTTGCCACCGCTGCTCTCTTCTCCCCCTTTGCCCTTTCTAACTGAGCGTAGAGCTCCTTAACATGCTGTGGGAGCTTTCACTCAACCGCCAAGACCCACGGACCGCTTATTGTTTCAAGCGTTCCAAGCCGAGCACTAATGGCTACCTCTCACATAGCCGACACGCCATCCATATCTACGGGTGTAGTGAGCTTACCTTGATGCCGTTCGAGTTACCTCCTCTCCCGCGCACTCCGGTAGCTCCACGATCCAAGTGCAAGCTTCAAGCAAGCTCCATCCTCAAGCTCCACACTCCAAGCTCCATTGCCGCGAGCAAGACAAGAGAAGAGAAGAGAAGAGAAGAAGAGAGGAGAAGATGGAGAGCTTCTCCTCCTCGGTCCCTCACCCTCACACACTCACTCCCTCACACTCTCACACTCCCTCTCTCAAGCACAAGCTCAAGCAAGCAAGAACAAGAAGAAGAAGAAGAAGAAGAGGAGAGTTACTTTTGGCCACACACAAGAATGGGCTTCTCATTCACTTTTCAACTTTATATACAAAACCCTAAATCCCTTTTGGGCGGTCATCCCCTTTTTCCCTTTTTACATGGCCGGCCATAGCCTAGGCCCTTTTTCCCATTATCCTTCTATCTTCCTAGCTTCCTATCCACCGCCCGTCTACATTTACAAATTGCACGGGTGAAAGCCCGGCACTCTTTTACAAGATTTCAGGGTGCGCCTTTTTATTTTAAAATGCGCATTTCCCCTTTTGCCTTTGCCTTGGACTTTTAAGGTTGCCCTTGCGCTTTTGGCCTTTTGGCATTTTCTCCTTTTCTTTCTTCAGTCGGGCTACCTTTTTTCCGCCTTTGCCCTGCATCTTTTCCACTTCTTTTTGCTTTCTTTGTGTTGGGGTTAACATTACCCCCCTCCTAGACGAGTGCCAGCCCCATGGCACTCACCGTCGTAGGTAGCAGGCTATAGCATGCACCGAAGACATGGGTGACAAGTGTTGAGATATGGAGCTCCACTCGTGATACGCCAGGGTGACCGTTGTGTATTTATGTCACCGACTTGTCAGTTGTAGATGCAGTTGGTACACCGCCCCTGAATAATAGCTACATGATAGCTATCCTTATCTACTCTAGTTCATGGCTTAGTTAGTATGCCACCTTAGTTAGTTGAGTTTGGTTTTGAGACCCATATCTAGGGTTCTTCTATTTCTTTGTACAAGTGTTTTTTTGGCTTCCACAACTAAGAAGAGGAAAACTGTTTTCAGCCTCCACCCTTGTGTGTATTCCCCTATTGTGCAAGCAAGAAAGCTACAAGTGAGACTCCTTCCTTCTCTCCCACAATCTTGACAACAAGGGCGCCTGTGGTTTCCGTGGAGGAGTGTTGGTGGTGGTGTGGCAGAAGGTCCTGGGGGCCTATTGGTGGCCAAGGTAGCTGGTGGAAGGTTGTTGGAGTTGGTGGTAGGGCATGCTGTGTTGGGGATTGCATGGATGGCCAGCACAAGTGTTGGTTTGTTGGGGATTCTGCGCATGACGATTCCTTGCAGGCTTGTCGGATGGTAAGGGACAAGCATGCAAAGTTGAGTGTTGATAAGGAGCGATGGGAATTTCGTTGGAGGCTTCAATACCTGCAATTTGAAAACCTCTCGTGTGATCTCTCCCTAAGGGGTAGTGCTAGTCTTCTTATCGTGCACAAGACATATTTGATTAGTTTGGGAGACAGGTCGAACTCTAAGCAAGCTGAGAGTATTGTCCTGCACTTGAGGAAACAAACTGTGCATATGCTTTGGTGCAGATATTATGTAAGTGCTCGTGCATACTTAGATATTACATAGTTAGAAGACCGTGGGCGAGTTTCTCATAACAATTTGTGGATGAAGCAAAGTTGTCCATGTGGAGGAGTACGCATGAAGGCATATGAGACATCCTTTGCATTGTGACTGCACGATGTAGCATAATGAAATACAAGGACACCGCACTTTTAGTAGCCGGAAACTATTGGACTCGCTTGATGAGTATGGTGTACTTTTCATGGCCAATCGTGCGGTGCTTATCACCACTGATTGCAATGGTACAAAGGCAGAGTGCAAAAGAAAATTGTGCAAGTGGGTCAGGGTGACAGGTCTAACCCAAGGTGAGACAAGCTCCCCAGGTATGTCCTGCCCTTGAGGTGCCCTGAACAATTGTGGGTGATTGTAAGGGGCTAGGGGACTAGGGACGAAGCTGACCGACCAAGGTCACCAGATGTACCTAATTTAAGGACCCCTAGGTGTTGTGCTGTGATCGTGGGTGCTTCTTATTCTTTCATTCATTTCTTTTCCTTTCTTTTCGCTTCTTTTTCTTTTTCCTTCTTTCTTTATTTTTCTTTTTTTTTTGTGCCTGAGTACAACCATTACAATATGTTGAGGCTATCAGCCTTCCAATGGGTTGGAAAATGTGAAGCTTCGAAGGCTCCGAAAATGAATAGTACAATGATGATGGTGCACTAGCCTCGTTGTTAGAGAAGTAGTTAACGAAAGGGGGAGATACACTTGAGCTATTGCAACCCTCCTTGCAGCACATGCGATGTGGGTACAATTGAGGTAATGGCTGCCGTGAGCCAACTATAGAGCTTGACCCAAAAAGGGGGCGTGGCCCAGGAATGTTTTGTGGGCCATGCAATGTGAGTGATTGGCATGGGTGCTTTCGGCAGCGTGGCTTTGCCGCGGCTTGTTGTGGGGTTGTGGGTGTTGCGGTGATTGGGCATTGAACATTTTCGCACAAGGACCTGTATCATCCTGCATCCACTTGTCGCTTCATGAGAGAATATGCATTGTGTATGCCGCAACTATAATAAACCCGTGCAATGCAAGGGGACATCACTTAGTTGACTAGACACTTATCACCTGCGCTTGATTAGCTTTTTCTTTTGCTAAGGCGTAGCATATATTAAATGCAGATATGATAAGTTCATACAAGTCAGAAACATGTCAACACTTAACAAGTCGAGAACACTTAACCATTTAAAAACAAAAGTCCTGGCCAGTTATCATTTGGTAAGCCCTTCCTGCATTATGGGCTACTCGATCTGTACGAGGCGGGGCGATTTTGGATGGCTGGGTGACTGGGGCTTTGCTGGTGTGGGGCTCCCACGGGGGTGAGTAGGGAACATGTCGGCCGGGATATGAATGGTGTAATCCCGGCTCGCTACCGTCTCTAGAATATCTTTAAATAGTTCATTAAATTCTTCTCTTTCCCGAGCTGCCCTTTCTGCCTTTGAGCGTCTGGGGCCCGAGCGGGAGCTGGGAGCTCGTACCACTAGTGCTGCTGCTTGTTGCGGGTTTCGAGTCTCAATTTTCTTGACTCGAGGGTTCTTCGGCCTTCGCCCTGGGCAATGTCGCTTAGGGCCCCGCTTCTTGGCGTACCTCTTGATGGTGGGTACATAGCGCTCCTGTGGAGGGGCGCGTGCCACATGCTCCCGCCTTGTGCGCAGAGCGTCTTTGCATGCTAGATCCCCAAGATTTTCCATGTGTTCCACTGCAAAAGGAGACCTGCAAGACGCAATCCAAGGGTTTAGGCCTTGATACAAGATATAATTGTTTTCACAGAAGGGATTTTAGTGTGGTTTATGAAGCGCATATACAAAAAAGGGAGGGGTGAGGCATGCGGTGTTTGTTGTAGGGGAATGGTCCCCATGCTGATGTTCACGTTGCCTCCAGTCATTAGCGGATATTAGTTTATGCTAAGTCGCGTGGACTGGTTGTCATGGAGTGGGACAGGGCACATGCTCAAAAGGATAGACCAAAAAGGGAAGAAGGTGTATAGAAAGAGACTCCACCCTGTCTACACCATCAGAGTTGTTGATCAAGGCCTCCTATGGCGGGAATATGGGTTGCATGTCCTTCACCTGGAGGTGGGGCTGATCACCTGACTTTTAAAAGTGTGAAGTGAGGAGGACCTGAGGAGCTTAGCCTGTCAAACCCGACTCTTCTCCTTGCACTTGACTATCATTGTTTGTGTGTGTTGATATTGTTTATACATGGTGACACAAAAATCCGTGTTTATTTATATACATATCTATGAATCCATGTCACATCACGAGGATAAGAACCAAGTGTAGAACTCGGGGTTGTACCTGAGCATGGAACATGCATCTAGTATTCGTGGCAGCTGACTTAATACTGATAGATATTTTGCCACGTTGAGTAGTATGGAACCTTGACCGAGTCTACTGGCAACATGTAACTCCTCTTCAGTGAGAACCTTATCAATCAAAGGGCCTTGTAGCCTAGCCCCAGCCAAGTCCGCACCCCGAATGTCAGTGAGCACTCGAAGGGAAGTTGGTGCCACGTAGGTTGGGTCTCTTTGAGACCGCCATTTGGCCAATCGCTCTTCTGAGACCGTCATGATTTGAGCCCCTAGTTCGGCCATTACGACGCGGCTTTCGCACCAACGCCGCTCAAATTGACTCTGGCCTGCTGACAGTCGCTTTAGTAGCTCTATGTCTACGAGATTCGGTCGACAGAGCACTTCATTGAATGTGACGGTTAAGCGTAGTTCGTCAGCCTCCTCGTCAGGGATGAGTCGCATCTGTTCATGTAGGAGCCTGTCGTAGTGCCCGTTAAGATGTTCTTGTTCTTCCCATGATAGAGGAAAGGTCAAGTACTCTCCAAGCTGCTCCTTGGGGATCGTGCCCACGTCCGCAAGGACGTAGACATGTGCGACCACTTTGAGCTTAGCCTCCAACCCAGTTAAGCATTCTGCGACATTTCTATGTTCAATGAGGGCTTGCTCGATTTCTATCTCATGCAAAGTTCTAAGAGTTTCCTTAGGCTTTAGCATGGCTGGGGGCTCAGGCCTAGATGAGCAAGATTGGTCAATGCTAGGATTCCTTGTGCTCTTGGGGTTCTCACGTTTCTCCTGAGGTTTTGTTGTTATTTCATCATGGTTCTTCTCGGATGTGACTGGTATAGATTTGTCACCCTGTTGTGACAGCGTTGTATCCACTCTTGATTGATCAATGTGAGTTCTATTGTCAGTGGATAGAGTGTTGCAAGCAATTGTTGATGGCAACAGTTGCTTTGGTTTCTCAGAACACACGGATGTGTCTGGGGTTTCACTGCTATTAGGAGAGGCATCAATGGGTTCATTGGTGGGTGGACTCGATGCTTTATTCATCAGCTCTCCAGTGCCCTTCGTCTCAATGTTCTTGGGGTCCACACCCACCTGCATCTGTTGTTGTTTTCTCTGCTTTCTCCTCTTTTTCTTGGTCAATGAAGGTGCCTCTCTCAACAACTCAGGACCCTGGGCTATATCGACCATTGATGCGCTTGGTCGGGCCTCAACATTTCAATTCTCTAGTGTGTCCTTATGGGACATAGCCGTGGTTTGCTGAATAGCCTTGCCCAGTTGTGAGGACACAACTGCCGCCCTTTTCGGAGAGTCTAGCTTCTCAACCAACTCCCTTGCATTTAACTCCTCCAGCCTAGGCTTTAGGCCCTTTGAAAGTGCTGGAGTTTTTGAGGAAGTTGGTTGCGACACCTCTTCCATAGGTGATCTTCTAAGGACACGTTCCACAAGGGGCATTGTCACGGCCAAGGGCTGTGATCCCGGATTGGAAGTAGTAGCGACTAGTTCAGTGGGCTGGCTACCCTTGGTGGATTGTGGTGTCAAGTCCCTAGGGCGATCAAAAGTGGTTGCGTCTTTCGTTGGCCTTTGAGCACTCATTTGTGTAGATCGAACGTGAGCAGATCTAGTCGCTTTAGGTGGCTCAGGCATATCCTTGGGTCGAGAGCTACAGATGGCATCATGTCCCACTTCTTTGACGGTTGGAAGCTTAGATGGAGGTAGAGATTGGAATTGAGTAGTCGCCTTTGACAACTGCTGTGGTGCTTCCTGTGTCTGTTTGGGAGAAGAGGGCGTAGGAGATCTAGGACTCCTAGGTGGATGTGGCACTAGCTGAATGATTTTCTCAAGGCTAAATGGCTTTTGTGCATGCTCAATGGTTACATATGACATCTGCTTATTAAGCATGCTAGGTTGAGGCTCTTCCTTTCGAACACTCATGTCTGGTTTCTTGCCTTGAGACCTAGAGGTTCTCTTAGATTTCCTCCTGTGCCATGCTTTTGAGACGTCCTGGCCTTCAGTCCACAAAGGAGGTCTAACAGGAGGTTTTGGTATCCAAATCCATCAGTTGCCTGCATAATACCCTTGAGCATGTAGCAACGCCTTGGATATCCATCGTGGCGTTGTGCTAGCTCTCCATCGACGCCTCCGTCTATAAGGCTTGGGCTTCTTTTGAGGTCTTCTACGATATTTGTAAGTCCAAAGCCTGTCCTTGGCATTATCACTGGACCTCCTTGTTTTGGGCATGGCCTCACTCACTAGTTCTCGATGTACACCCTGTGCTTGTATTAACTCTTCCAACAAGTCCTTGCTCTCGTCAACAGGCTTGACTATTATGTCAACACCTTCCTTGCCTTTCCCTCAAAGTTCGATGAGGTCACCTTTGCTAAAGGTTGTGACTATCCTCACACCTGGTAGTGTTAGGTGTATCCTCTGTGCTACATAGTCAGCCTCACATTTGGTCGCCCTTTTGAAGGGTCTTCCTAGGAGGGTTTCTTTCCTGCAGCTAGCACTTTTTGGAGGAACATGAAATAGGATAGGAAAGCTTTCCGTTTCAATTATCGCAAGGATTTTGCACTTCCCTATGAGCGCTTGTGGGTGTCCCCCATAAGGGCTAAGAGTTGCACTAGTCGGTGTGAGCTCTGGTTGGCCTAGTAGGGTCCATGATTCATATGTCAAGATATTAAAATCTGCTCCTTCATCAATTAGAGCATCAATAGTATGCTCTCTTTTTGCGGTGAGTTTGACCCTAAGATAAGCAGGTGGTACTATGTCTTCATCTTCCGGGTCCTGGCTTGTAAATTTAAGCCTTCTGACAGACGCCCTTGAGTTCTCGACTGCACGACTAGATGTGGATTCTCCACTGCTGTCTTGGATCGTCAGTGCAGTGCTATTCAAGGTACATCTCTCGTCAAGAGTGTCATGTCTAGTCATCTTGGCATTTGCAGCTTGCTGATATTGCATTTCACTCTGACTAGACATGGTATGAACACAATGTCTTTGTGTTCTCGTGGCGTGGCCTTTTTGCCCTTGATGGCTAGATTGGCCCATTGAGGTTCTAGGGTCTCTGTTTGTCTCTATTCGGGTATGGGCTTTTGGTTGCTCTTTCGCAAGTGAGAATCCATGCTTGTGTAGAGCCATCACTTCACTAGGGTCCAATTTGGAAGACCTGTCACGGCGCGCGTTTTCTCTCCAACCTACTCGGGGGAGGTGCGGAGGGGGGCAGAGCCCCCTCTGCGGGGGTCCGGGGGGGGGGCAATCCCCCCGGCCCGCAGGGCCATTATGGTAGACGCCATATGCAATTTGGAGGACCGTTTATAGACAAATTTTGAACTACGTGCTCTAAATTTTAGCCTAGTGAGGATCTGTGATGTGCCTTTAGCTCTACGTAGCCTTAGGGGTCAATCTCGGGGTTTAGATGTATCAGAATTTGTGTTCTAGACACATGTCCAATTTTGACAGTTTTTTGTCCGATTCTCAGATGTCTGATTTTCAGGAGTTCGATTATTAGAATCGGACGTCCGATTTTGGGTGGGTCCGATCGGACCAGTGGTTCGATTTTGGTCACGTCCGATTCTGGGACTCGGATCAAAAAATGGTCCGATTTTCAAGTGAGATCGGACAGGGTGGTCCGATTCTGAGC
The DNA here is from genome assembly GCF_053477565.2 of Lygodium microphyllum. Classification (NCBI taxonomy): domain Eukaryota; kingdom Viridiplantae; phylum Streptophyta; class Polypodiopsida; order Schizaeales; family Lygodiaceae; genus Lygodium; species Lygodium microphyllum. Next base: position 170,282,842 of record NC_141136.1, read on the forward strand.
TGGTCTGGCTGGTTCGATTCTGAATTGGTCCGATTCTAGGAATCGGACGGTCTGGTCCGATTGTGAGTGGTCCGATTATGGACTTGTCCGAGTGTCCGAGTCATATGGATTGGTCCGAGAGTCCGATTCTCAAAATCGGACGGGTTGGTCCGAGTGCCACGTGGCACGTCCGATCGGGCTGGTCCGATTCTGGGAATCGGACCAGACTGGTCCGACTCACTCTCAGTTGGGCGGTCCGATTCTGGGAATTGGACGGTCCGACTCCAGAACTTGGGTGGTCCGATTCTGGGAATCGGACCACTGCGAGTTGGTCCGAGTGCGTCGACGGCGGGCGTGATTCTTGCACGTTTGACCCCTCCTCACTGTCTGGTGCACACAATCACCACAAACTTTCTAAATCTGATCAGGGCACTTGTTGGAAAACATTAGACTCACCTGGAGCAGCATGAATCACCGATGCTTAGGAATCGGGGCAGCGCTTCCTCGCCCTGTGAACCAGAAGTTCTCTCTCTCTCTCTCTCTCTCTCTCTCTCACAAGGAAAACCAAGGAATTGAGGTCTATCCTGGCCTCCCAGGCCTCTTAAGGTCCTTTCCGAGCCTTGCAAAACCTCACAGCTAGTTCCTTGTCCCTATCTTACCCATAAACTTGAATTTGGTCCCCTATTTCCCTGTTTCAGCTTGTTATATAGCAACAGAGAACCCTACTGTTTGCTTGTTTTTTTCTTCTTTTTCTTTGTTTTTTCCTACTCTAAATGCATCCAAATCACAAAATAAATACCTACACTACTCCATTCCACAACATAAATCACAGAAAGCAAAAAACCTACTTGCCAAGGAGATCAAATATCATCTTCAACCCCCTCGCTTCCTACCTATCTACCTCAAGCACCGGTTCGGGGGAAACCCCTTAATTTGATGCTCGACTCGAAGCGCGCAAGCGCTCAAGGCTTGAATCCGTTGGTCCCGGCAACGGAACCAAAATGTGGGAGCTTTCACTCAACCGCCAAGACCCACGGACCGCTTATTGTTTCAAGCGTTCCAAGCCGAGCACTAATGGCTACCTCTCACATAGCCGACACACCATCCATATCTACGGGTGTAGTGAGCTTACCTTGATGCCGTTCGAGTTACCTCCTCTCCCGCGCACTCCGGTAGGTCCACGATCCAAGTGCAAGCTTCAAGCAAGCTCCATCCTCAAGCTCCACACTCCAAGCTCCGTTGTCGCGAGCAAGACAAGAGAAGAGAAGAGAAGAGAAGAAGAGAGGAGAAGATGGAGAGCTTCTCCTCCTCGGTCCCTCACCCTCACACACTCACTCCCTCACACTCTCACACTCCCTCTCTCAAGCACAAGCTCAAGCAAGCAAGAACAAGAAGAAGAAGAAGAAGAGGAGAGCTACTTTTGGCCACACACAAGAATGGGCTTCTCATTCACTTTTCAACTTTATATACAAAACCCTAAATTCCTTTTGGGCGGTCATCCCCTTTTTCCCTTTTTACATGGCCGGCCATAGCCTAGGCCCTTTTTCCCATTATCCTTCTATCTTCCTAGCTTCCTATCCACCGCCCGTCTACATTTACAAATTGCACGGGTGAGAGCCTAGCACTCTTTTACAAGATTTCAGGGTGCGCATTTTTATTTTAAAATGCGCATTTCCCCTTTTGCCTTTGCCTTGGACTTTTAAGGTTGCCCTTGCGCTTTTGGCCTTTTGGCATTTTCTCCTTTTCTTTCTTCAGTCGGGCTACCTTTTTTCCGCCTTTGCCCTGCATCTTTTCCACTTCTTTTTGCTTTCTTCGTGTTGGGGTTAACACATGCTCTCTTGGTCAGTGGGCTGTGGCTCCATGGTGGTAGCATCTATTCTTGGCCGCTTGGGCCCCTGTTGAGATTCGGCTTCTATAGCAGTCGATCTTTTCACTCCTGTCATTGCAGTTCCCGCACCGGAGGTGGGCATTGGGGTATGTGCCTTATCAAGTAAGAACTGCACCCATGCCATGAGGTTGTTGGCGTCCATTGTGGTTGGGGCGCTTGGTTTTGCTGTGATGGTTGGGGTATTGGGTAAGAGGGTAGACGGGGTCAGGTGGAGTGCAGCTTTGCCCTTTCCTTCAAGGACAGTGGATGGAGGTAAGTCTTTTGACGCTTGGGTACTGGTTCTCGGCCTGTCTTGCCTTGGCAGGCTCATTGCTACTAGCTCCTCCTGCCTGCATTGTTGTTCTATTGACATGTGCACAGCTTGTGCCAAGTCCTCCTCTTCTTTCCTTCTCAACTCCTCCTCTTGTTTAGTAGCTTTTCTCCTCCTCTCTTCCTCAGCTCTTTTTGACTCAGCCTTGGCTTTAAGTAGGTCCGCTTTCTCTTTTTTCTTCCTCTCTTTCTCCTACTTCTTCTTTGTTGTCTTCTTTTTAGGCGTCTAATTTGCCTTCCTGTTGCTGGATTGAGCTTCTTGCTCTCCCTCTTCTTCACTAACCATCCTCTCATTTGATGGTTCTTTGTCGTGACGAGGAGATGACCTCTTAGGCGTTTCATCTGATCCCTCTTCTACATCTTGCAACTCTTTTATCGCCTCTTAGATAAGGGGGGTCAAGACTTCTCCATACCCTATGAATGAGGCCTTGGTTAAGGGCTTCTTCCTGTTAGTTCCCTTTGATGCTGGGGATTCTCCACTCGCCGATTTGCTTCCAAGGTCGAGTGTCTTGACTGATTGGTCTATGGTTTTCCTAACATAGCCATTCCAATCCACTTCATGCAATGAATGAGCCGCCATGCTCTCCAGCATGGGCACATTGATCCTATGCATAAGAGAATTGTATCTTAGGCTAGAGAAGATGGCGTGGATCACCTTGGCTTGCAATCTGGCCTCCACATCGGGAATGTCCTAGATACTTATGCCATCATTCGTTAAGACACTTTCCTTCTTCATCCCCGGCATGGGATAGACATATCTTTTATGCCTCTTCTCCACCTTCGGTTCCAACTCCAGTGCCTTCTCCACTAAGGTCTTGCTGAGTGGGACTTGCACTTGCTTGATTCCTTCCATGCTTGACAAGGACACTATCCCAATCTCCTTATCGGAGTCATACGTCTTTAGGAATTCCACACACCTAGTGTGGTCAAACTTTTTGATATACATGGTGAGGTTGCACTGATCCACAATCCTCCTGACGGCTTTCTTGTTGGTCACCACCCCTTTGATGTTGTGGATGCTCCTAAACCTAAGTTGGTTGTATGCCCGATTTTCAAGGGATAGGCTGTACTTTGCTCTTTCCTCTTCCGTGAAGGGTAGGTGATGGGATCGGTCTTGTTGCAACATCTTCAGCTCCTATCATAAGCCGTGGTTTGCCATTAGTGCTTTTCCAAATAGTTACTCATTGAAAGAAAAGACTTCATGCTTGGCATATTAACTTATTTTTAGTAAAAATTAGACTTTTTCCTCCAAGCAGTCTAAGTCTATTGCTTTCAAATTTTATTGTCAATTCCTCAGTCACAAGTTGCTTCTTCCTACCATTGAGGTCCCTCATATGTGATTTTCCTTTATGGTTTTTCTTATGTGTTTGGTTTGTTTCACCTTACCTCCCCCTCTTAGAATTGAGAAGAATCATTCCTAGGAGTAAAGGGTTAGAGGATGAAGGGCATTCCGCACATAATCTTAGTGTTTTACCTTCACATGAGCTAGGTGTAGAAATTCGGGTTATACTTGAAATTAGCATAGCTATCCATGTCGATAGGGCGGATGCCTAAGTGTGTAATGTAAGTGAGGACGTCAAGCAAAAAGTCGCTGGAGTCCACTTGACTAGTGACATGCAACTCCTCCTCAATGAGGATGCATCTAAATAAGGATGTCCCTCAATGTGTTCTTCCAGGGGTCGGTTACGAATGGAAGTCAACACCCTATAGGAAGTTGGAGTGACATAGGTTGGGTCATATTCAAATGCCTTGATTGAACATTACTATTTAGCATTGGTCATTATTTGGCATCCCTTTAGCTCCCATTGCAGGCATAAAGCGTACCAATTCTGCAAGAAGGAGGAGCAACTGCTCGATTTCTTGGTTTGTGGCCATGATTGTATTCTTGCGATATGATGAAATGAGACATAGCCTGATTGCTTGCTCCTGGGATATCTCAGTTGCAATTAACTTTTGGACTGATTTGGAAGCCTTAACGAATACAAATTCTGACTCCTCCCAAGAGCAAGGGAGTGTTCGTACTTCCGTTGCTATAGGTTCTTCCAATAGGCCTAAGTCTAGTCGATTGTAGCTTTTGACCAAGGTCATGAAAGTAGCATCCAAGCATCGGAGGCAAGCAACCAAGTCGTCCCCCATATTTTCAGCTAAGTCCCTGGCTAAGGTTAGAATTGATCATCGCTCATAAGAGGGTTGAAGGCTGGTGGGTGGTTGAGGCTTAACAAGACTAGAGAGTTTAGCAGCAAATAGTCACAGTTTGGGTTGCTCTTTAGGTTGGAGCTTGGCCTCACATTCGATGAGTTTAATGGTAGTTGTGGTTGTCGTGCTACTAGATGCATTTGAGATCCGAGGGGTATCATTAGCACTAGAGTTGGGCATTTTGCTAGTAGTAGGCTGCGATTTTGGACGATAGAGTGAGCTACTTTGGAGGTTCCATGGACTGAGCAGCCTGATTCTCTTGTGTTGTGAGTGTCTTTGGCATGATGTTTTGTGTGATCAAGCTTGAGGGTGGCATTTGAGTAGGGCCTTTGGTTGTTTTGGCTTTAGGCAACCAAATCCACGTGTTACCTGCATAATAGCCTTGCGTGTGCAATAAGGCCTTGGGGACCCATCGTGGCTTGATCATACATTGATGTTTATAGTTTCGTCTTGGCTTCCTAGGTTTCGAGTGCGGATCATTGGCCTGGCAAGGCCATGGGTTTCTATTCCTAAGTTGCACTCTCTATCTAGGTACCCATTTGAACTGGGGTTCATGGGCTTTAGCATTGGTTCCAGTGGGTAGCTGGCATCGAGGTTTGGTAGGTTGTGACAAATCATGACCTTCCTCCTTAGTCTTGATGGTGGGTTCCTTTACTGGTGGCTTCATGGTCTTGGAAAGAGTTGCACCGCCCTTGCTGAAAGCTGTAACAATGTAAATGTTGCTCATAGCTAGGTGGATACATTGCGACTAATAGTTGACACTACAACGAGTTTGCTTCTTGAAAGTTCATTCTAATAGTGATTTCGTACATGCATTCTTAGTATTGGGCAACACATAGAAAATTATTAGCACACTTTCAGACTCGATAGAAACTACAACCTTGCACTTTCCTAACAGCGTGCAGGGTTGGCCTCAATAAGGGGTAAGATTAGCATTAGTGGGCTGCAACTGCGGTTTGCTAGAGCTAGATTTTAAGACTCGATTTGGACTTATCCTTGAAGTGTTGAAGCCTATTTTGGAGCCAAAAAGTGCCCAAGAGGCATTAAATAGCCAATTTTCATGAAAAATCAAACAGTGGTGGATGGTTAAGCTGTAGTTTTCCTAGATGCATTTCAATGTTAGGAATCCAATGCAAGTCTTGGTTCGTCGGATCTTGACCTCCCATTTAATCCCCGCAAGGTTTGGCATTATAAAGCAGCTATCGGATCAGGAAGTCGTAAAGTACGTGGGAGAGACCCGATCTATAGATGTCGATATCACGAAGCCAATCGTCTAGTCAGATTGTGAATTGGAGTTCGCCTGCACCCCCAAACATGCCGAAAACCCTTCCGCAGTGGTGTGAAAGTGATTTTTTTGAAGTGGACATTTTATAAATGAAATGAAATGAAACTCTAAATAAAGAAAACATACAAAAACATGTCAAGATGCTTGGAGGGGCGTTTTTTGATTGACGCCCCATTTTTTGGGAGTTTTTGTGGCTCTTGGATGCTCAATCATGTAGAGAGAGAGGGGGAGATCTCTGATCTATGTAGAGAGGGCAAGATTTTGATGGTAACCATGTGTAATATGATGAAGGGAATAAAATTTTGATTTTTAGTCTTTCTCTCTCCTCTCATCTCTCTCTCCCTAAGAGGCAATTCATGTGGAAGAAGCCCGATTGATAAATGCTTGTTCGTGCATGGTACCGGATTGCTTCCAAATCGAGTGGAGCTGAAGATGGATGATTGGAGAAGGGTTGGGCATCAATGGTGGACTATTTTGATGTCCTGAATCAGACTTTAAAAAACCTGCAACAAGAAAAAAATCGGCAACTCTCTTTTATGAAGAAAAACGGCTCTTTTTTGATATTTTATTGGTCAAATGGTGTTCATATTGGATGAAAATTGGTAGACATGTTTTTTGTTGTTTGTTTGAGGGCTATGTGGAAAAAAAACCAAAATACATAATGTGATAATACTGAAAATAATTTTCTAAAACTCGAAAAATACGCATTTTACAAAGAAAATGTAGACTTTTGTCATTTTGGGTCTGATAAAAATGACGCATGAGGGGTGAAATGTGGAAAATGAGTGATTATCAATTTTCATAATCAAAAAAACTAGAAAAACCAGTAAATGCTCCATTTTCTTAATAAATAAATAGGAAACAATAGAGAAAAAGGGGAGAAAAATAGGGTTTTGTACTTCGAAAATTAAGAAAAAATATGATTAATGTCCATGCAAGTTTGGCAAGGTTGAGGATCGAGGTTAAGCCTCAGCTCAACCTTTGTTTTATGTTTTAGTGCATATTTATTGCTTTTTATATTGAAAATGACAAAAAACAAAACCCTACACCTATGCAACATAGCATAACCTAAACGTTAGAGGGAAAGGGTGATGTTAAGAAAGTAAGAGGGTTGAGAAGGTGTGAATATTTGAAATATTTGATTGTACATTACATTTAGAATTGTGATATTTCAATTTGAGGGGCTAGTAGCATGAGAAATCGGTGCTAGTCTCCATACATCGAAGCATACAATGTCGTGCCACTACACGCACATCGTGTAAAAAAAATCTAGACTGTGGATTTCTTATTGATTTAGAGAGCCAATTCCATTTTAGACATTAGTGTTAGTGTCCATGGTTCAAAAATATTAGAATTTTGGACAAGTTTTAGCCAATTTTTGATATTTTAGATATTATCTCTTGTAAAAATCCATAAAACTGTAGATAACTTCTAGATTATGATAACATATAAAAGAAAACATATAGCTTTTAGCTAATTTGAGAGGATTTTATGTAAAAAGAGAGATTGATGAAATCGTGCGATGCACGATAGCTGTTTTCAGGCAGTGAACAGCACTCAGAAAGTGGGAGATGAAGAAAGAGTGATCTAGCTGAATTCTGACTAGGTGTCTTGGTATTTTACCCCCCTTTCAGAGTCAATGGAGGCATCAGATTGGTGATTTGAGCAGCATAGAGGAATAAATTATTTTATGTACGTTTTTGTCTATTAGAGTTATATCTTCTCATAATGCTGATAGGCTTCATCTCTGTTAGTATTCTTATACATTTTCTATTTCTTTCTGTGAGTATTCTTCTATGTCTTCTATTTCTTCGAATCCCTTCTCTTTCGTGGGTTGATTTGGGGCTGATATCTTCAGTCCTATTCAGAGAATTAGCTACATCAGTGTTCTTTTAATTCATTTCTTACTCTACAGAAGATATCTTGTCAAAATATGCAAGCATTATGCGCCCTATGGCAGGGCAATTTTTGTAGATCATTCATAGATGCTTTGAGTTGAATTAAGAGGAGATCTTTCTCTTATTTCTTGATTGTGGTAACTTATTCTTATCAGGAACTCAATTTGAAGCTCTCTTGAAGCAAGTCTCTTTGCCCTACAAGGCTTGTAATCGACTCATAAGCTTTTGTCCCTAACAGTCTACATTGAATGTAATAATGCAAAGTTGATTCATGCTATGGCATCATGTATGAATGATGGGATGCAGAGTTGTTTATGATACATGACAGCATATTGTACTTGATTTTATAATTTGTGATTGCTCTTATAGTCAAGAAAACAAGCTCGATTTGAGTTAGAACTTATGAGATAATACTCTTGTGATCTTTGCTAAGAACCTACAGTTGGAAGCTCTATTAATATCTTCAAGAACTTGTCTTGAAACCTTCAACACTTCTCTTATCTCTACCATCTCCGAAGTCTAAGCTCTTGAACCCCCATACATTCTTCTCTCTCAAACCCCTGTGAATTGACCATGAAGTATCTCTTGAATATTTAAACATTCACTGTAATCTACTTATCTCTTGAAGACACATCTCTATCTATCTTGTCCAGTTTTCTTGCCAAACCCCTTGTGGTGACCTTCAACCCTACGTGCTGCGACATTGGTGAACTCGATGTGAAGGTCGGTGTAAGAGAACTCCAAGATGGGGGATTCTTCAGGAGATACTCTACAACAATTGGTGCGCGTACTGTAGTAGACTGAGCAACAACAAATCCAAATGTTATAACAACAACAAAAAAGGCAAGATGAAGAGAAGATTGATTCCACAGCTATGAAGGCACTAAAGTGTGGGAATTAAAACAATTTAGTGGTCAAGATGTCTTTGTTTTCATTCGTTTGTATGTTGAGAAAACGCTCTTCTTTGGTGTACCGCAATATGCATGGAGTTGCTATTTTGCTAGACTAGCCAAGCATGGTCTTCAAGAAAGAATCCATGGGCTTTTTCAGCAAGATGCGGATTGGGTTGCATTCAAAAAAGCCCTACGCGAAGAATTCTTCTTAGAAGACTCTGGCCTAATGACGAAGAAAAGTTTCACTGATTGGGTTGAGAAACCCAACAAAGGTTTAGCTGCAATAGCTTTATACCATGAGTTTGAACGTAAATTTGGACAACTTGATGTTGAAGAACAACAAAGCATGGAAGGTCAAAAGATTGAATTATTCCTTAAGGCTGCATATCCCATTCTGTAAGAGAATCTTGCTGATCGCCTATAAGATGCTACCTCCGAATCAGGAGTCAAGACTGCATGGACAGATGTTATTGATGCAGTTAACATGATTGCTCAAAGAGAGCGGGTGCGACTAAGATTGGACTCTGCTTCAACTTCAACAACTCCATTGATGGAGCTTGTTCCACCTTCAAAATCCCCTATTCCTTTGACTAATCAACCAACTCTTTCTTCTTCTATTCTTTTTAAAAATGATTTCATGGATGAACTCATTAAAAGCATGTGTGACCTTCATTCGAATCTTACAGAAATTAGTTCCAAGGTGGAGAAGCTGGATGTCAAAGTTGAAGAACAAGGATGATCGTCAACTCAAAGACCCATGAGAGAAGGCTATAAGAGGCGTTGTATTTGGTATGATAGCCAACAACATGACAAAGGCTCGTCTTTTGGAAAGACAGAAAAATTCATGTAGCTGAAATTGGTCTTCCATTGGAGCCAAATTTTGGTAATGGTGGAATGAAGAAAAGATTAGAAGATTTAGCTGTAAAGAATGCCTACGCAGCAATTGATGCAACTACCTATAGGTTGCAAATTGAGCCAACTAAATCAAGTTTGAAAGCATGTAAAGCTAATGTGTAATCTAAAGTATGGATGCATGCATTAGATCAAATGGAACACGCCAAAGTAGCCAAAGATGATCTGACTAATGTTAGTTAGTGTATTCGAGGAATAACTAGTTGGAAAGAACCAGTAGATTCTTTTTTTGCCTTTGCACATTTGACTGACGTCAATCATAAAGAAGTCTTGATTGAATAAAAGAGAAGAAGAGAAGATGAACCAGGGCCTTCCTCTTCTGGCCCTTCGAAATGGGTAACTAGAAGAACGCCTGAACAACCAAAGCTTATTGAAAATATAACCCTAGATCAAGAGATGGAAGATGTGCCACAAACAAAGAAGACCGAAGGAAAGAAGAAAGGCAAGTAGCCAGGCTACAAATTGTAGTCTGACATAGAATCTGCAACTAATCTCAAATGAGTTCTAGAAGAACGAATTTTGGGAAGTAAAATTGAGTTCACCTTAGGTGAAACTCTCGAAATTAACAAACGTGAATTTCATGATGTAATTATTAATGTAATCAAAAGAAAAAGGCAATATGTTGGTGATGATACTAAAGAAACAACGCATGCTTTTTTGCAAGCTCTTCGAGTCTTTGTGTAGGATGAAGAGAATCTGACTGCACAAGGAATTTAGCTTGAAGTAGTCAAATAATTAATTGCAGCAATTGAAGATGAAGATAAAGAAAGCATGAATGCAAAAATTAAAGAAGTGAAAGCTGAAAATGTAATGGTTGGCTGGTCCAAACCAGTTGGGCATCCCACCTCTCAAAAAGAAGGCCATCTACAGCACATGCATGAGGAGGAAGAGGTTCAGTTTATTCCAAGAAGTCACTACTCCCGTATGCATTGGGCAAGAGCAACAACGGAGGTAGTCGTCAAAATTGGAGAAAAAGAAATACCATGTATTGCACTCTTAGACCATGGCTCGAAGATAAATGTCATGGCAAGGAGTCTCTATGAAAGTGGCAGATGGCCCATAGATGTTGATCTAGGCTGGCGAATGAGAGCTGCAAACAACTCTTTTGGAGAGTTATAAGCTGTGCATGTCCTAGTGTGTAGGTATCTATTGGAGACATAAAAGACAATTTTCACTTTTTTGTTCAAGTCTCTTGTAGTTACCCTATCATTCTTGGGCAACCTTACATTTCTCAAGCCTGCTTGGAAACAAAAGCTCTTGATGATGGTTCTTCCTATGCTCGAATCTAAAGCAAGGATAATGAACGAGCTGTCCAATTTCTTACTGTGTGTTAACCATCATCGAAATAGAGATCGACTGCTAATTATCATGTGCCTCCTAATGCCCAAGAATTCAAGGGTTTTTAGGCTGCACTGTTGTAAAAGGAGGCTATGGCAGTGCATCATGTAAAAAGATTGAACCTCCTTATGCTACAGAAACTGTGTCTCTAGGAAATATATATGTATGTACAACCAATAGTATGGGTTGTAATAAGTCTCTTCCAACCGTGACTAAAGTTGAAAGAAAATATTTATGTCATGTAAAAAGGAAGTTGAAAGCTTATGACATGATGACTAAAAATGAAGATATTAAGGGTATTTTTTTGGGACTGATTACTACTAACACATTGGCTGAAATATATGCAGCTGCTCATATACAAAATCAAGCTGAAAATCAGTCCATAGAAGTATGTACACTGGATTTTTTTCAAACAATTCAAGAATTTGTTGAGTAGGAAGACATTGGTTTACTCAATAAGGTTGAAGCGCAAGTGGAGACAAAATACAAGATGGTGGATAAGAAAGTCAAAGCTTGTGGTAGTCCCACTGCCTCTTGAAAGTGAAGGGCTGGCTGATAGGGTAGCAAATCAGCCAAGTCTTCGTGATCCTTCCAACATTGGTCACAAGTTCGCATTTGAAAGTATAAAAGAGCTTAAAATAGGTGAAATTTTTTTCCTTTCGCTAGCTGAAAAACACTCTTTTATGCAAATGCTAATGAAACATGGAAAAGCTTTCAACCAAGTAAAATAGATTGTGTGGATCCAAATATTGTGGCTCCTATGGTCATTTTTACGGTCCCACATGTGCCCTGGAACCTCAAGTCCATTCCCGTTCCAAGGGCGCATTTACCCAAATTATTGGAGCTTCTAAATGAGAAGATTAGAATGAAGATTTTAGAACCTTCTTTAGCACCTTACTTAAATTGATGGTTTATTGTACCCAAGAAAAATGAATCTTTACAATTCATCCAAGATCTACAGCCTGTTAATCATGTCACAATCCAAAATGTTGGTTCGGGTCCAATTGTTGACGAGTTTGTTGAAGCTTTTGTAGGTAGAGCAATTTATTCTATGGGCGACCCATATTTAGGATATGACTAATTACAGCTTTCATTAGAAAGCCGAGACATTACCACAATGAAGACACCTCCTAAATTGGTCCGCATGTGCACTCTACCACAAGGTGCAACAAAATTTGTAGCCCATATAATGAATTTCATGCACAGTCTTAAGGGAATTTATTCCATAACTTACTCTTCCATTTCTTGATGATGTACCTATCAAGGGATGTGAAGTCAATGAAAAGAATGAGGAGCTTGACGAAGATGGCTGCAAGACATTTGTAGTTAACCATATTCATGATTGTGATAGGATTTTGACAAGGCTAGAAGAGGTACATCTTACCCTTTCTGGAGTTAAGTCAATTTTTGGAGTAGAAGAAGTCCTAGTGGTCAGACATATGTGTCGCTCCTATGGACGTAAACCTTCATTAATCAAGATGATGCCATCAGCAGAATGCAAGAAAAATGCACAAATATCTCAAAGGTGAGAAGATTTCATCAATTATTAAGAAAATGTCAAAGATTCTCTTGGGGGGAAGAGCATACTCTCACTGTATGCAAACTAAAGAAGTTGTTAATTTCAGCCCCCACTCTCAAAAGGGTTGACTATTCAAATGGTCAACGCATCATCCTTATTGTCGATACAAGTCCCATTGGGATAGGATGGGATGTTGGCCAAGAAGACTTTGAAGGTAACATGTATGCAATTCTTTTTGGAGCAAAGGTTCTCAATGAACGTCAAAGAAGGTATGCACAAGTAAAAAGGGAATTATGGGGAGTTGTAATAGCATTAAAGTGTAATCGTGAATACTTTATAGGTGCTTTTGTAGTGGTAGAAATTGATTTTCTTCCACTATTGAGCATGATTTCCAACTGCTCTACACCCAACATTGCTATGCTAAGATGGATTTCATATATTAAATCTCTCAACCCCGAATTAAAGCATATTGCAGGAAAGGCAAATCCAGTTGCTAACATACTATCACGTGCAAGATATGACAATGAAGAAGAGTTGATGGAAGAAGATGAAGGTGAAGAATCTAAACTTGCTAAATTTCATTCCATGGCTGCTGAAAGTACATTTTCAGTTGTTGCATATACAAACCCAAAGCTGAATCTTGAAAGTGAAGCTGATCTTTTTAATGGTATAGCATTAAGTACAGTAAGAACAGGAAAAGGTATTGCTGTAAATCAACATACAGCAACAAAGATCAAAGATTTAACTATGGAATAAGGGTGGTCAACTAGTAGCCAGGATGCTCATTGCATTGCTCAAGTTCTAGTTCATTTCCTTGAAGAAGTTTATGAAGAAGATTGGCTGAAGATTGGCCAATATTTGAGCACAACGAAGAAGGAGGAGTCTTGGACTAATGAAGAGTTCAAGCATATTAAGAGGAAAGCTTATGGCTTTTTTCTTAAAGAAGGGCATCTATGGAAGCATCAAAGAAGAAGAAAGGAGTGCCTATCCAAGTTTTAGGTAACAAAGGATTGCAACAACAACTAATGAAGGAATTTCATGAAAGCCTGTGGGTTGGCCATAGAGGCATATGGGGAACCTTTAGTAAAGTCAAAGAAAAATATTGGTGGCAAAACATGTATCAGGACATAACAAATTTTGTTGAAACATGTTATGTGTGTCAAATATATTCTATGGTCAAGTATCAAGATGGGTTACAACCGACTTATCCCTTGTCTGTACATTATAGATGGGTTATTGATATTGTAATCATGCCTACAGGGATATGGAATATGCGGTATTTAGTGCTTGCAAAAGAAGATCTAACCAATCAAGTTGAAGGTAAAGCTTTAACAACCAAGACCACTCAAGCTGTTTGTTGCTTTTTTCTTGAAGAAGTATTTTGCAGATATGGCTGTGTTGGCAAGGTAACCGTAGATAGAGGAGAATTGGATGTCGATGAGGCACACAACTTCTTTGCTCAATTGGGTATCAAGTTGGCTTTGACATCAGCCTACAATCTTGAAGGCAATGGAAAGAGTGAGAGAGGGCACCAGCCTATTCTCAGCTCTAGCAAAGTCTTGTAGAGGAAAGATCAAAGAATGGCCTAAAAGTCTACCTTTTGCATTATGAGCTGATCGGACTACTCACAGTACAGTGACTGGCTATATGCCAGCTGAACTTATGCATGGACAACAACCAATTATGCCAATTGAAGAATCTATTCTCACATGGAGTCTTCTACCTTGGGAGGAAGGCATCAGTAGAGAAGAGTTGCTGACTTTGCGCACATGGCAGCTAGAAAGAAGGCCTAAAGATATTCAAGCAGCTATTGAGAAGCTAAAGACAACAAGACTAAAGAACAAAATAAGATTTGATAATCGACATCAACTTCAGCCAAGAGCAATTCAAGAAAATGACTGGGTGCTTGTCTATGATAGAAGCCTAGATAATCAATACAATGTTTCTAGGAAGATGGTAAAGCATTGGTTTGGCCCGTATGTGGTAAAGGTTGTTCATGACAATGCCACATATTCGTTGATTGAATTGGATGGAACAAGCATGAAGATACCCATAGCTGGAAAAAGAATAAAGCCCTTCACATAAAGAAAAATTTCAACATATGAGTTAGAAGATTTGGATGTAATTCAAGAGCATGAAGACATAGAGGAAGAAGAAGAGGCAAAAGATGAAGACATTGAAATGGCAGAAGACACTTCTTTTGATAATGTAGATCTGTAAGACTTTGGTACATGCTACAGGGAGGATGTGCAGGTTAGGAGGGGATGGATGTCATGCCGCTATGTGCACACCGTATATTAAAAAATCTAGGGTTTGACTTTCTTATTGATTTAGAGAGCCAATGCTATTTTAGACATTAGTGTTAGTGTCCATGGTTCAAAAATATTAGAAATTTGGACAAGTTTTAGCCAATTTTAGATATTTTAGATATCATCTCTTGTAAAAATCCATAAAAATGTAGACAACTTCTAGATTATGATAGCATGTGAAAGAAAGCATGTAGCTTTCACCTATTTTGAGAGGATTTTATGTAAAAAGAGAGATTGATGAAATTGCGCGATGCGCGATCGCTGTTTTCAGGTAGTGAATAGCACTCCAAAAGTGGGAGATGAAGGAGTGATCTGGCTGAATTTTTTCCAAGTGTCCTAGTATTTTACCCCCCTTTCGGAGCCAATTTGAAGCTCTCTTGAAGTAAGTCTCTTTGCCCTACAAGCCTTGTAATTGACTCATAAGATTTTGTCCCTAATAGTCTACATTGAATGTAGTCATGCAAAGTTGATTCATGCTATGGCATCATGTATGAACGATGGGATGCAGAATTGTTTATGATACATGAAAACATATTGTACTCGATTTTATAATTTGTGATTGCTCTTACAATCAAGAAAACAAGCTTGATTTGAGCTAGAACTTATGAGATAATACTCTTGTGATCTTTGCTAAGAACATACAATTGGAAGCTCTATTCACATCTTCAAGAACTTGGCTTGAAACCTTTAACCCTTCTCTTATCTCTACCATCTCCAGAGTCTAAGCTCTTGAACCCCCATATATTCTTCTCTCTCAAATCCTTGTGATTGACCATGAAGTACCTCTTGAACCTTTAAACATTCACTATAATCTACTTATCTCTTAAAGACACTGTCCAGTTTTCTTGCCAAACCCCTTGTGGTGACCTTCAACTCTATGTGCTGTGATAACACTTAGTGAAGATCATGAAAGGATTGTTTTCTCACATCACAAAATGCTGATTTGATAAATTATTTATGCACTAGGATCATATGCACTATGCATGACACATGACATGGTATCAGTCCTGGATTGCATAGCAATTGTCTTCCTAGGACATGACTTATAGGTGGAGTGAAAAGGAGCCTAAGATATAGGTTAGTTGTACGGTTTCCTTGGGACTGTTTGGTGAGGATCTATATATTCATGGACCATACAAAATAAGAAAAGAGTGGAGTTTGTGCGTTATGTTTTATATGTTAGGTAGACGGTGGCCATCCGAGGCTCCAAGTTTGGCTGTCTGAGACCAAGTGGTCAAACCCTCATTTGAGTCGAATGTCCAAATGATTCTACCTTAAGTGACTTAGATGTTCGAGCTTGGATAGGATTGGCCATGTGAGGTCTACAACCCTCATTCGAGCAACGCTGGAAAACCCACTATGGCACAAAAATCCTTTTTTATGTCTCAATGCTCACTATTTTAATGCACCTAGGATCCAAGGACAATGCAGCAATTAGAACAATAAGCATTCAGAACATACCTAGAAGACTAAATGTGTCAATTTCAAGGATCTTAGATGTTGCTATTTGTAGACTTGTCACTCATTGTCTCTCTCTCACTAGTTCTCTCTCAATTTCACTGAATGCAAATGAGCTCTCTCTTCGCTTTTCTTCACCTTTTGTGTTCCCTCTTTCTCTCCTCACACTCTATTTTCCTCCTTGGACATAAAAAATCTCTTTCCTTTCTTTCCCTAATCCCTTGCTTCTTGGTTATCTAGAGAGTTATCTTTTCCTCCTTTTTTCTTATTTCCCACACCTTAATGCCTCAAATCTAATCAAACTACACACTCCCACTCTAACTAGTGCACAAAAAGCTTCCTAAACCTAAACTAACCCATAAAAGAGATCAAATAACCTCTGACTCCCTTGCTTCCTACCTAAAACCAAGTGTCATTCTAGATATGAACTCTTACTTTGTCACTCAATCTGGAGTGCACAAGCACTCGAGCTTGAATTTGTTGGTCCTGAAAACAGAACCAAAATGTCATCGCCCTCGCGAGCAAATCACTAAGACCATGGACTGCCGCTTATTGCTTTTAGCATTTCAAGTCGAGAGATATAGCTACCTCTCACATAGCCGTGCACACTCTTCTACACACCAACATAGTGAGCTTACCTTGGAATCCAATCAAGGACCTCCTCCCACAAATCTGCCAATGGCTCCATGATTCAAGATGCGACCTCATGCAAACTCCATTTTCAAGCTCCAAGTTTTGACCTCCATAGCTATGCATGCAAGACAGGGGAAAGAGAAGAAGATGAAGATGAAGAGAGGAGAAGAAGAGCTTCTCGATGGTCCTTCACTCCATCACACACACTCTCCCTCTCTCACACTCCCTCTCTCCCTCTCTCATGCACATGAAGGAAGTAAGAGCAAGAAGCAAGAAGAGTGAGAGCGGGTTTTTGATGCCGAGAAGTGCTTAAAAATAGCTAAAAATTACGAATATCAAGGGAAAAATATTCAACGTCGAAGGCGGCAGCTCGACCTAGGACGATTTTAAGCGTCAAGTGCTTAAAAGGCGATCGAGTGACACTTGTTGATTTTTGATAATTTTTCAGATTGCCATGCGGGTTGTCAGGAGTTGCTGGCCAATGCGGGATGTCAAGACGGATGCACAAAATTTACAGCACTCGATTTGGAGCCCGGACGGGGAAATAGCCACAAGATGGGCAAGATTTGAAAAGGTGGACCAAAGTTTGGCCAAAGTGGGCATGACCTTTGGGAGCCCAAAACTTAATATAGCATGAAATTTCACATGAAAGGAGAGGAAGAAAACGTGGAGAGAGAGTACGCCATCATGCACTGAAATTTGCGCCCATTTTGTGGATGATCAAGAATGCTGGCTGTGAGTAACCCCCCCAAATGACTATGGGGCTTGATTCCCTCCTGTACGCTGACTCTATCGCCGCTACTCGCTCCTCAAATGGTGGCCTGGATGGAGATCTTTGATTTTAGTATTTCTCTCTCCTCCCTCTCTCTCCCTTAGGGGGCTGTTCTTGTGTGGAAGAAGACAATGAAGAATGGTGGAGGAAAGCTTGTCCGGATGAGACCGGATTGCTTCCGGATGGATGAAGACTTGAAGAGTGCTATTCTTGAAGATGCTGAGCATTGAATACATGATGGAAATCAGTCCCGTGATCAAGACCAAGAAACCGAGACCTGAAAATAAGCGGTAATGCTATTTTTATAAAGAAAAATGATCTTTTTATGCTATTTGCTTTATGAAACCTTGTTCATATGGGATGAAAGTTCATTATGACATTGTTTTACATGAGTTTGCTCAGTTTATGCTCTGAAAATCAGAAAATATAAGCCTACATAGCCAGAAATAGTGTTAAAATACATGAAAAACACGCGTTTTAAGGGTAAAATTGGGGTTTTTGCTATATAAATGAAAAATATGATATGTCACACTAACTAAATTTGAGTTTTTTTCGGTCAATGAACCTAAGGGCCACAGCCCACAATCAATTTTAATTTTTAGATATTTTTTATTTAAAAAAATAGAGAAAAATACCAAAAAATGGAAAAAATGGGTTTAAAATTAGGGAAAAATGGAAAATGGGCTGAGGAAAATTAGGGAAAATTATATCTATATTTGTGCAATGTATAACGATGGCAAAGCATGAGGTTGGCCTCGGTTTGTCCCCGTTTCTATATTTTGTGCATATTTATCGTTCTTTTAAAAGGGAAAAATGCATAGAAACCCTATCTAATTGATCAATGATGCAAAATGCTAAGAGTTGGATGAAGAGGGGCTAAAACACTGAAAGATAAAGAAAAGATTTGATTTATGCATTGCACTTGGCCTATAGGAAACGGTTTAAATAAAGAGGATGGTAGCATGAGTATATGGCTCGGTGCCTTCTTTCAACGCAGCACGCGCTAGTACAATTCATGGAAAGAATGCTTTATGCATCATGCATGATGCAGATTTTTCTTTTGTCTAAGAACATAGCCATACACGATTTTCATTAAGCATAATAATTAAAAGGTATTAGAAAATCCTCATGGATGCATGGCACCTGTCTTCCTTAGGTTGTGACCAACGATGAGCATGAGAGGATGTCCTAAGCTATAGGTTAGTCGTTGGGTCCTAAGGGGAAAGTGTAGTGAGGAATGGTACATCCTGGAACGTAAAATATTGGTACCTTGAGAGGAGTTTCTGCTCGTTTGCGTTATATGTTTAGCAGCGCATCAAAGGGCCAATCCCTGAGATGTAGGAGAGCTGTAATGGGGCTCCGACTATTAGCGGTGGAGTGCCTCCTATATGTGTGTGATGAGGCGTTATGCCTAAGTACTTTGGGATCTCCCTCTGAGGAGTTTAAGGGAAATGTTGGACTATAAACTATAAACGCATGAATTAAGATTTAGGGCAGTTTGTCCTTTAGCATTGAATTGACGCTCCTGGTCCGCGAGGCCGTGAGGGTGTTTGTGTGTTATGAGCATGAGGTCCGGCTAGTGCTATAGCCAGTGTTGACCATTTCAGGTCCTACCAATGGTGCGTCTGCCGGGAGCCGCCTATAAGTGGTGGTTCTCGGATCTAGGGTTTCTAGGGACCAAAAGGAAGTTGGTTTATGTCCGCAAGGACCATCAAGCCAAAATCCAAAAAGCAGAACGTGCTGAGAGGGCTAGGTAGCGGTTAGAGATAGTAAGTTGTTATTCTCCTCAAAGGAGTAGCCCCAGTACGTATAAGAAGCAGTGGTCTTAGTCACCCAACTGCTCCACATATTCCGTTAGGTGCAAGAGGAAGCGTAAGTTCTTCCTCTCCTCCACCAAGTCTACCCACTTCAAGTGGGGGGGAGTGAATTCACCCGTTCAATCTCCTATTGCTAATCTGATTCTCACCATGGCACAGCCTATTGCGATTCCTACAGGGATGCCGGATTTACCAGCCTTAGGAGCTCCCTCACCCATTTTTAATGGGTTAGCGGAAGAGGATGCATAATTTCACATTTGTGAATTTCAAAGATTGATGTTCAATTATCGCATCCAAGAGGAGGGACATCTCATGTTGTTCTTCAATATGACGTTAAAAGGAAGGGATGCGGTATGGTATCACAGCAGAGAGTCTGGAACCATAACCAGCATTGATCAATTTTATGCAACTTTCCGAGCGGAATATGCCCCTGAAAGAGGTGGCCAATATTGGTTGCGGGTCTTGAATGTAACGTGCCAAGATCCTCACGAGAATGTGAAAGCATATGCCAAGAAGTTGAAGGAAGTATTTCATAAGTTGCAAACTTACATTCCCATTCCGCCAGCCCAATTGCAATATTTTTTGCATGGGTTGGACTTTAATATCCAAGTACAATTGAGCAGTGTGGCCTTGGCAGATATAGACACCGCTATTACGCGGGCAGAGGGAGTAGAAGCACGATTACAAATGGCTTACTCCTCTCGGATGAATGTTAATGGGGGTTTAGTACCTAGCGGCAATCCATCATTGACGAATGGAAGTCAAGGGATGCCTATGACTAACCCTATTGGGAGAGGGAGTATGGTTCAGAATGTACCTTTACTGTCAGCTCCTCCCAGTGTGACTATGCCTATGGCAAGTCAGTTGGCTCCACCAAATGTTGGAGGCCAAGTTTCAAATTCTAATGTTGTTCCTGTGGGTCAACAGCCAATGCCAAATCAAATTGTTAGGCCAATGGAACGATGGGTTGACGATCGAGGCTATGAGTCGAGTGCATCTAATGTCCTTGGCGAAGTCAAGGATACGATGAAGCATTATACCGATATGATTTCTGAACAATACCGACAAATAGCTGTCGACGTTAATTTCTTGAAGAAGCAACAAAATCTGATAGGGAGTCGACGCCCTGAAGAGGGCGGACCCTCTAGATTCAGTTGTAAATGGTGTGGTGGACAGCACTTCCCCAGAAACTGTCCAAATGTGAAATGTGACATTTGTGGGAAGTCGGGCCATTTAGCTACTACCTGTTGGAGTAAGATTAGTTCTCTCCAACAAGGGAGTAAACAGCCAAGCCTAGTGAATCATAGAGCGCAAGAGAGGTTGACAAAGATAATATAAAGCCGGTTGAGGGAAACCCTAAGTAAGGGGACAAGGGTACGCAAGTCCAGAATCCTAGCACAAAAGGGGGACCGTTAAGGCCGGTTGACAAAAAAGAAGACCCTAAGAAGGATGAGGAAGTGCCAAGGAAGAAGGCAGGAGCTAAGAAAGAAGCACCAGAACTGGTCCAAAGACCAAAAGAGAGGATGGTTTGGCGAGAAAAGAGAGCTCTGGCTACTTATCATGACTTTGATTTAGTAAGTTCTCTTTGCGAAGTTAAACTAGATGTGAACCTTTTGCAGTTGATCAAATTATCTCCAGGAGTACGCAAGGAATTTAAGAATATCCTACGTATCGGGTATATTGTAGAACCCTTGGGCATAGCATGAGTAGGAGAAGATTGGTTTGACCATGCTGAAAAGAATTGCCTAGGGTTCCCGCTTATGTAGATGGAATATTGGTGGAACATGCTATTGTAGACACTGGATCCTCCGTCAATATCATGAGTTCAGAGTTGATGGAGAGGTTGGGTCTAGGCATCCAAAAGGATAGCTCCACCCTTCTTAGAATGGCTGATGATAGTCTAAGACAACCAAAAGGTTGCGTTACTAGAGTTCATGTTACAGTTGCGAGTGTAGAATGTTTCTTGGACTTTAGGGTGACAAGATTTGCAGGATGTCCTAGCTATTGAGTCTTGCTAGGTAGGCCTTGGATCTTATGAATAGACTATCAAGTCGATATACCCGCCGGTCGAGTGGTTCTAGGTCGAGGTGCTAATCGAGTAATAGTCGATGCTTATCCTGAGTCTCCTCAAAGTGAGAGAGCTCCTTTATCTTCTACTAAATTAGAGACAATAGACGATCCATTTGGTAGTGAGACATCATCCAGTGAAGAATCTAAAGAGGGGTCCACTACAGAGGATATCTATCAGATAACTCTAAATGAGCCGATAGAGCTGCAAGATAGGATAAGAGATGCGGATGTGATTGAGTTGGACCTTGGCACGCCGAATGATTCGCGGCCAATTAAATTAGGTTCCATGCTCAATTTAGCAAAAAGGAAGGACTATGTGTCCTTGATTCAAGAATTCCGCGATATCTTTGCTTGGAGTTATGATGAGCTGAGAGGTATTCCTCCTAGCCTGGTTGTTCATACTATTCTTGTAAAAGAAGGCAGCCGTCCTGTGCATCAGAAAGTAAGGCCTATGCCTTTTGAACTGAGGGACGGGTTGTCTGAGGATTTACAGAAGTTAAGAAAAGCTGGTTTAATCTTCCCTGTACAACACACAGAATGGTGTTCACCAGTTGTTATCAGGAAGAAGAAAAACAACCAGATCCGATTATGTGTGGATTTTAGAGAGCTGAATAAGCAAACGGTTAAAGATTACTACCCGTTGCCATTTATTGACCAGATTTTGGATCAATTAGCGGGTAGGGAAATATATTCGTTCATGGATTGCTTTGCAGGATACAACCAGATGGCAATTGCAGAAGAGGACAAGTTGAAAACAACTTTTATTACGGTCTTTGGTACTTTTGCGTACCATGTGATGGCCTTTGGTTTATGCAATGCACTTGGATTGTGGCAACGAACATCAGACACGACCTTTGGTGACATCTCCCTAGATGAGTTGAAAGTATTCATTGATGACCTGGGGGCAGCCACTGTAAGGGAAAGGATGTTGATTATTTTGAGAAAGTGCTTTGAGCGCTGCAGACAGTTTTGTAGCGCTTTTAACCCATGGAAGTGTGTCTTTGGAGTACCTTATGGGCTATTGCTAGGTCATGTGGTCAGTTCAGTAGGGATAGCAACTGACCCTAAAAAGATCAAGGTTATAGTCGCTATGAGTCCACCACGCACTCCAAAAGAGGTGCATAGCTTTCTGTCGTCGATAGGGTACTATCGGAGGTTTATAAATGCCTTGGCAGAAAGAACGTTGCCATTAACAAACTTATTATCCTTTAGCTGTTCATTCGAGTGGAGCGACCCTTGTAAGGTAGCTTTCGAGGATGTGAAGCAGGAGCTAGTAAAAGCACCCGTTTTAAAAGCACCTAAAAGAGGCGAGGTGTTCTACATATTTTCAGCAGCCACTATGCATAGTATCAGCTGCTGTTTAGCCCAAATCTGGGAGAAAAAGTGGTATTATCCGATAGCTTTTGCTAGTTGAAAATTGAGCATTTCAGAGATCAACTATACCTACATGGAGAAGTTGTGTCTTGCGATGGTCTTTGGGACTAAGAAATTCAGGCACTACATCCTCTATGAGAAGGTAGTGTTCTATAGGAAGGCGGAAGGACTTAGATTGCTTATGAACAAGCTGTAGCCGCCTGATTGTTTGGCAAAGTGGTTAATCACTTTGCAAGAGTTCGATTATGAGATTAAGAGTAAGCCACCGAGGTTGCAGGGTATTGTGGAATGCCTTGTGGATTTCGGGGAGCCGAAAGAGACTTTGGCTGAAGGAAGTGATATTGAAGAAATGTTTAAAATTGATACAGCTTCCATTCCATCTTGGTATGCTGCTATTACGCATTATCTATCAACAGGAGAGACTGGAGCTGGTTTGTCAAAAGCTGAAAAGAGAAAAATCAAACAACAGGCTTTGAAGTTTTCCTTGATCGCAGGAACACTATATCGGTAGGGTGTTGATGATATTTACCACCGATGTGTGATGCTTGACGAGGTTCCTTTCATCTTGGAGGAGTGTCATAACTTTGCATGTGGGGGGCACTTCGCTGGACGGTTGACGGCGCAGAAAGCTTTACGAGCTGGATATTGGTGGCTGTCCTTCCAAGATTCTTTTGAGTATGTTAAGAGATGTGATACTTGTCAGAGACATGACAACAGAGAGAATAGGAAACATCCACTTATGCCTATCATGCCTATCCTTCCATTTGAGAAGTGGGGCATTGATTTTGTGGATCCTATTACCCCGTCGTCTACTATCCAGAAGAGATACATTATAGTAGCAACTGATTATTTTACAAAATGGTTAGGAGCGTGGGCGACGAGGCAAGACAATGCAAATTTAGAGCAAATTATCTGCCGTTTCAGTCCACCGAAAGAATTAATGTCGGACCGTGGAATCCATTTTTTGAACAAAGTGATCAAAAGCTTGACAGAAGCTTGGCAAATCAAGCATAATAAAACGACTCCTTATAATCCACAAGCAAACGGAAAATTTGAAAGTACTAATAAGCAGCTTGTGGGTATCTTGTCTAAAATAGTCTCTGAGAAGAAACGAGTCTGGGACAGGAAGTTGTATGTGGCAGTATGGGCATATAAGACCACGTTCAAGCGAGCTACCGGCCATTCTCCATTCAAATTGGTTTATGGGGAAGAGTGTGTGTTACCCCTCAAAATCGAATTGCCAACCATACGGTTTGCAATTAACCATTCTTTGGGAGATAAGGATTCCCTTTTTGAACGTTTCACGACCATAGCCCACCTGGATGAGCTGAAATTGCAGAGCTTATTACACCAGGAGGTCGCTAAACGTCGGATGAAGCAGTTGCAAGACCTTAGGGCGAAGAAATATATCTTTAAAAAAGGGCAATTAGTCCTCTATTATGATGCTCGTAGGGAGTTGTTTCCAGGGAATTTGGAACCTAAATGGGATGGCTCCTACAAGATTGTCAGGTTAGGGAAAAATAGGTATACGGCTCTATTAACTGATCTACAGGGAGTAGAGTTTAAAAATAAGGTTAATCTTAATAAGATTAAACCATATTATTTCTAAGTATGCTAATACAAAGGAAATGCATTGCAGATCCATGCTGGGGATGATTTGAGACCTGCAAAAGAGCTTAAAGCCGGTTGATGGGGCGGTTAATCCCTTATTTGGAGCACCCATATCTGGAGTAGAGATACCATCAGGGGAAACTCATCTGGTGGAGCAAAGGATACAAAGTGATTGAGCAAGAAGATGGAAACTTTGTGTGGGAGATTAAAGTCTTTTGCCATCACTGCTTACGACTGTTGACGAGTGTCCCTGTTGAGTTTAATGAAAAAGGTGGGATGGAGCCGTCAGTTCATCCTCTCAACATGTTGAATTTTGACTATCATAATTACGAAAAGAGGAGTTCGTGATGGCAGGCTGTGTAAACCCATTATGGACGTACACATTATATTTTGACGAAGCGTCCAGGGGCCCTAATAAAAAAGGGAGTGTTGGAGTAGTAATCCGAGATCCCCGACGTAGAGTTATGATGAAGTTAGCTGCTTATCTTGGGGTAGGATTCACTAACAATATGGCGGAGTATAAGCCCTTGATTATGGGACTGCATATTGCCAAACAAGGTGGTATTCGTCGGTTGTTAGTAAAAGGGGATTCCCAGTTGATCCTGAATCAACTAGATGGGACATACATAGTGCGGAATCCCATTCTTTGGATGTATCATCGGACTGTTATGATCCTACTTGAAGAGTTTGAGAGAGTGTCTTTTTAGCTGATTCCACGTTACTAGAATCAGTTTGCGGATTCATTAAAAAATATTGCTTATGAGGAAGACCTATTCTTTAATTGTGGTCCTAGTTTGGATATTGTGATCAATGATGAAACAGGACCTGGTCGCTTGTGGGGAATGTTATTAGAGCATGCAATATATGGCATACGATGGTTGATATGGGTGATGCAAAGAGTAGCCGAGACCAATCTACCATTATTATCCTGGACCCATAGGTTAATTAGACAACATGTTATGCGTACGTCTCTTGCAATATATGCAGGAGGGATGGGTCATAACCTTATGCATTTAGTTTAGGGCTGCAAGCCTATTTTTCCTCTTTGGAAATGGGGCATGTTATTGTATATTTGTGCTATTGCGGGGAGGGATGTGTAGCTGCTATTCTGCTTTATTTTGTTAGGCCAAGAGGGCCGATTAAGTTTTGTAGTGAAGTGCTTTATTTCATTAGGCCAAGAGGGCCAGTTGTCTGTTTAGCCTTTCTCTCCCTTAAGGGGCTGTTCTTGTGTGGAAGAAGACAATGAAGAATGGTGGAGGAAAGCTTGTCCGGATGAGACCGGATTGCTTCCGGATGGATGAAGACTTGAAGAGTGCTATTCTTGAAGATGCTGAGAATTAAATACATGCTGAAAATCAGTCTTGTAATCAAGACCAAGAAACCGAGACCTGAAAATAATCGGTAATGCTATTTTTATAAAGAAAAATGATTTTTAATGCTATTTACTTTATGAAACCTTGTTCATATGGGATGAAAGTTCATTATGACATTTTTTTCCATGAGTTTGCTCAGTTTATGCTCTGAAAATCAGAAAATATAAGGCTACATAGCCAGAAATAGTGTTAAAATACATGAAAAACACGCGTTTTAAGGGTAAAATTGGGGTTTTTGCTATATAAATGAGAAATATGATATGTCACACCAACTAAATCTGAGTTTTTTTTTGTCAATGAACCTAAGGCCCACAACCCACAATCAATTTTCATTTTTAGATATTTTTTATTTAAAAAATAGAGAAAAATACCCAAAAATGGAAAAAATAGGTTTAAAATTAGGGAAAAATGAAAAATGGGCTGAGGAAAATTAGGAAAAATTATATCTATGTTTGTGAAATGTATAACAATGGCAAAGCATGAGGTTGGCCTCGATTTGTCCCCATTTCTATGTTTTTGCGTATTTATCGTTCTTTTAAAAGGGAAAAATGCATAGAAACCCTATCTAACCGATCAATGATGCAAAATGCTAAGAGTTGGATGAAGAGGGGCTGAAACACTGAAAGATAAAGAAAAGATTCGATTTATGCATTGCACTTGGCATATAGGAAACGGTTTAAATAAAGAGGATGGTAGCATGAGCATATGGCTCGGTGCCTCCTTTCAATGCAGCACGCGCTAGTAAAATTCATGGAAAGAATGCTTTATGCACCATGCACGATGTTGATTTTCCTTTTGTCTGAGCACATAGCCATACATGATTTGCATTAAGCATAATAATTAAAAGGTATCAGAAAAGCCTCCTGGATGCATGGTACCTGTCTTCCTTAGGTTGTGACCAACTATGAGCGTGAGAGGATGTCCTAAGCTGTAGGTTAGTCGTTGGGTCCTAAGGGGAAAGTGTAGTGAGGAATGGTACATCCTAGAATGTAAAATATTGGTACCTTGAGAGGATTTTGTGCTCGTTTGCGTTATATGTTTAGCAGCGCATCAGAGGGCGAATCCCTGAGATGTAGGAGAGCTGCAGTGGGGCTCCGACTATTAGTCGGTGGAGTGCCTCCTATATGTGTGTGATGAGGCGTTATGCCTAAGTACTTTGGGATCTCCCTCTAAGGATTTTAAGGGAAATGTTGGACTATAAACTATAAACGCATGAATTAAGATTTAGGGCAGTTTGTCCTTTAGCATTAAATTGACGCTCTTGGTCCGCGAGGCCGTGAGGGTGTTTGTGTGTTATGAGCATGAGGTTCGGCTAGTGCTATAGCCAGTGCCGGCCCATTTCAGGTCCTACCAAAGAGACCAAGTTTGTTGGCCACACATAAGAATGAGCTTTTTTCTTCATTTCTTGACTTTTATACATGTTCTTATCCCTTCCTTGGGTGGCCTTTCCCCTTTTTTGGTCCCCGGCCTTTATCTTTTCCTCTACTCTCTTTTTTTCTCCTTCCTACTGGTGTAAGCCTCAACCCACGCCTCTCATTCTTTACAATTTGCATGGGCACTCTTTTACAAAATGAGTTATAATGCACAGGGTGCTTTTCTTGCTAGCATATTATGGCTCACTTATTATTGTGTGCTTTCTTTTACATTTGAGGGTTTTCCTATACTTTATGTCTTTGAATTTTTTCTGAATGTGCCTTTCTCTTCTGTTTTTGTCACCTTGGGATAGTTCTCTTCCATTTTCGATTTTTTGGCTTTTCCATCTTGGACTTACAAGGGTGTACAAAATTCATCTCTCAAAGGAAGTATGCATGGGAGATCTTAAAAGCATTTGGCATGACCGAATGTAAGAGATAGCTACACCTATGGAGGTCAATGTGAAGTTATCCATTGAGGATACATCAACACTAGCAAACATTGGGAGGTACAGAAGGTTGGTTGGTAGTCTCATCTACTTGTGTAACACTAGGAAAAATACCAGTTTTGTTATTGGTGTTTTGAGCAAGTTCTCAAACAAATTGTAAGAGAGTTATTGGAAAGCTAGGATGTGGGTGCTCAGATACTTGAAGGGAAATCTTGACTATGGTATCACATACAGTTGCAATAGTGCTCTTATGGAGAACTATGACTCAGATTGAATATGTGATAGTGATTCTAGGAAATCAATTTCTAGATATTGTTTCTCTCTAGGTTCATGAATCTTCTCTTGGATCAGTAACAAGGATCATATGGCATATGGGAGTACAAGATGAAGATCCAACAGTGCTAAGATGTGACAATTAGAGTTGCATCACCATTGCCAAATCAATTTTTTCATGCACGCACCATACATATTGAGATCCAATATCACTATGTGTGTGACTTGATCAAGGATGGGATAGTAGAACTAGTCTATTGTCCAATGGAGGAGAATGAAGCAGATATCTTCACCAAAGCTCTTACGAAGTATCTCCTTCAAATTCATCTTCAAAGGCTCAGCATTGGGCTGAGAATGTAGTTCACCTACTGATGGGCATTGGGGGGGTGTTAGACATGCTCAATACCCCACCCTCATAAGATGCCACCAATGATCCATGGTGCTCTAAGTTGTAAGGCTTGCATTATGAGGAGAAGCCATGTGTGAGCATAAACATTGGGTGGGTCATGACTTGTATGTCAAATGAGATCTATGTGACCAAATGGCAAAAAGGTGACATTTGTGGATCTAATCTTTGGGTTAGATAGAGTAGTTATGTTGGTAGTAACTCGAGGCCCCCTAATCTGACAGTAAAGGGAATATTCCCTGGTGGCTGACTACTTAGGAAGATTCATAATATGGTCAGACTTGCCAACTAAGGGAGGTTTGTGATATGGTTGGACTTACTGACTAGACTACCTTCTTGAGCTATAAAAGGAAGATCCCTCTAAAACCATCGTAAAAAAGTCTATCTTTCACCCAATTAGAGTTCTTCCAGCTACCCTAACCTCTTCACCTTTCATTGTCTGGATTGCCATCTAAGCTTCATAGTGGAAGAGCATGGGTGGACAGAGCCATCTCTGTATCAGTTAATTTGAAATTAAAATATTCTCTATTATTTTCATATTTGTTGTGTGTTCTCTACTCCTCCTTGCTTAGATTTTGTCTACTATGCCATGTAATTTCTACATCTAGTTGTCATAAAGATTATATATCTTCTTTCATAAGTCATATGCACTACCATTAGTCGAAATAAATTGAAGTATATCTACTTAGACAGAGATAGTGTGATAGTAAACTTGTATAACTCATCAAGCTCATCCCAATAATTTCTATCCCAATTTTTTGGCTTTATACCCTTGTCTTTCAATGGCCTAATATACTTCTTTCACACCAATAAATGCTATATTTGCATCTTCTAATACTCGAAGTTTTTACCATCCAACTTCTCAATGTTGAAAATATCAATGCCATTGGATGAATTTGAAGTACCTACCATTATGTCTACAAAAGACTAAACTACAAGAGTATGGGCTACTATAATTATAGTTTAAAAATCCCAAAATGGAGCCAAAAGAAAGGGTAAAAAATGGGAAACTAAAGAGTATATAGCTATCTTCAAACAAAGCATTTGCTCTCAAAGAAACAGCTCAAAAATAAATTTTAGCATTTTTATCCATAAAAGTGCAATAAATAAAACACATCTCCAGGAAAATGACCAATGGAAGAAGCTTCCACTACTAGGGATATCCGGTTAGCAACTGAGATATATAAAATCTAACTAGCAATGTAGCAACCAAGTACCAAGAATTGTCAAAACATACAAGGTATCAGATATATAGATGCATATGACAATGTGTATTAAGCATGTATCCACCATTGACAACCCATTGATAATAATAGGTACAAAGCATCTAAGAGCTCAAAAGCAAATAAGCCCACAATCATAAAGCTCTGCAGAGATAGTATGTATAAGCCAACTGAGCATGTAGATAGACGAGAGGTAATATGTATAAACAAATTGAGTATGTAGATGAATGAGAGACTCCCACTATCTTTAATAAACTAAGATCTATAATGTAAATACAAATATCTCCTACTAGAAGCAAATCCTAGATGTTCAAGTGCACAACAAGGCTCAATGCATCAAGTACATATAACATCTAGGAAGCCCAAGTGCATCAATGATACATCTAGGAACACATTCATCCAATATATCTTCAACCCATAACTAGGAAACCACTGAAGCAACCTCTAAATACTACAAGAAGTATGTAATCGATCTTAAGAATGAAGCTCAAAGCTCTATGTAAGTATATCTCAGACATGGAATCAATGCCAAGCATCCATAGAAGCATGCAACATTTTGACATGTCTAGTAGTAAGCATTCAAAGCATAAGCTTGTAACGTGTAAGCCTGTTGGTTATTGAGTATTACAATAACAAATCTTCTCAATATTGAGAAAAATGGGCTCAACTTAGTCCATAAAAACATCCCAATAGTACATACATGATTCTAGCATCAATACATGTTAAGTGTATGTGCATTAATGAATCTCAGACAATGAAGAGTATACTATCCACAGGTAGTATATAGCAAGCTATTATAAACCATGAGGTAATGTTTGAGATGTCCTTCCTCAAATAATACCCAAGTGAGACCTGATTTTAAAGTCAAAGTTCAAGTACAAAGGAAGCCTGAGAGATGACTTGTAGAAGAGGCATTTTTGGTGAAAAATGGAATGGTTATGGATCAATGAGTCAGAGTTTTTTGATGCATTTTGACATGCCAAGAATCCATTGCAAGTGGATGTTCATCAATCGAAGTCTATTTGACCCCCCATATAATAGCTATAAAGTTTGGTGTTATGGGAAAAACATATGCAAAATGTGCCTATGTTGCCAAATCCTCTTAATGTTGCTATGACAATGGCTAGTCAAATGGTTCAACTAAATAATGGAAGTCAAATGATGAATCCTAATGTCATGCCAATTAATCAACAAGACTGATCCCTAATTACGTGGTTAGGCCAATTGGACGGCAAGAAAATGATCACGGTTATGAGTCTAGTGTGTCAAATATTCTTGGAGAAGTCAAGGACATGATGAGGTATTATACCAATACGATAAGGAGCAATATAGACAAATAGCCATAGACATTAATTCCCTAAAGAAGTAGCAAAACTTGATAGGAAGTCGACATCCTAAATAGGGTGGTCCATCAAGATTTAGTTGTAAATGGTATGGTGGCTAGTACTTTCTGAGAAACCATCCTAATGTCGAATGCGACATCTGTGAAAGTCCTACCATCTAGCTAGTACTTGCTAGAGTAAGATTAGCTCTCTTCAGTAAGGGAATAAGCAGCCTGATCCAATTAATCATTGAGCATAAGGAAATAACCTTCAACAGGAATACCTAGTGGTAGTGGTGTCAATATTTTCAAATTTGTGCATGTCAACACCATTGAGACTTCCAATTTATGAGCCATTACAAGAGGATAGAAGGTTAAAGAAGGTAGTAGAGATAATGTAAAACCTGTTGAGGCAAACCCCAAATAGGATGATAAGGGGGGAAACAAGTCCTTAATCTTGATGTGGAAGCTAGTCCTTTAAAAGCTACTAGTGGCAAAATTGACTCCAATAAGGATCTACCAATGAAGAATGTAAAAGCCAAGAAAGAGGCACCTAAGCCTAACCAAGAGAAAGAATGGTTTGGCAAGAGGTGCTAGACACATAATAGTGGATGCATAACCTAAATCTCCTCAAAGCAAGAGAGTATATTTATCTTCGATAGAATTCGATGCATTAGAGGATGTTTATGGTAGTGAAACTTTGTCAAGCGATGAGTCAAGAGAGGGGTCCACTATGGAAGATGTCTACCAGGTGGACTCTAAATGAGCCAATAGAAGCTCAAGATAGAATTAGAGATGCAAATGTGATTGAGCTAGATCTTAATACATTGGATGAGCCACATTCGATTAAATTACTTTCTAAGCTTAGTCTAGAAGAGAAAAAAAACTACATGTCCTTGATCTAGGAATTTTGTGGTATTTTTCCTAGAGCTATGATGAGCTGAGGGGTGTTTCTCTAGTCTGGTTATGTTGATATGGCAAGCTCAATATGTGCGGACATTGATGATGGACTGCCTGGCTAGATGAGTCCGCACGTCTACACTTAGCACCTTGGTGGTCATTATGATATTGATATGGCCACTAACTTATCACTTATTATATTTAGTTTGTTACACCTACCTACAACTGGCAAAGATATAATGCCAGTCGATTAGTGTAGTCAGTTATGCACAATTTGACTTAGAAGGTCACTTTCCTTTATGTTGTATCTTATCTATACTTTGTGCACATTGTATAGTGTGTGGAAGAAGAAGAAGAAACCAACACGAAAACTTTTTGGCCTCCATCTCTCTTCTTATGTTCTTGAGTGAGCTTCCTCTTGAGTATATAGTGTGTGTTTGGTGCAGCAGCTCAAGCAAATCCCCCCATCACGTGATTTTTGACATGGTATCAGAGCCACACCATTTTGAGAGATGCTGATTTGAAGACTGAAGTGAAGGAGAACAAACAAGGTTTGAGCAAGCAAGCAATGGGTAAGAAGCTCTTCCATTCTTCCACTCTCTCTCTTGGATAGTGCCTGTGGAGGCACCGGAAATAGGGTTGAACAAAAATCTTAGATTGCTGTGAGATTTAGTGTGCAAGCAGAGCATTGTATATTTTGCAGATAAGCCATTCAGGGCTTTCTCGCAGTTATTTTGAGTGTCTGAGGCTGTTTTAGGCCCCATTTTAGAGCCGCAAGGTTGCGAAGAGCAGTTTCGGGATACATTGTGATTTCGGCTGTATTGACCAAAAGTGGGTGCATAGGTTATAGATTGCGAATCTGTAATTTTTGAGGTGTTTGCACGAAGCAAACATAAGGTTTATCTGCAAACATGTTACAGATTACATGTACTATTGAACAATTAGTGAAAAAGTTTGCTTGGTGAAGTGCTGTGCATGTGTTGTGAAAGATTGCAGAAGACTAGCTTGCTATGTTGTATCCTTGTTTGTGATAATGGCAGAGAACAGTGGAAATCCCATTATTGAGAAGCTCGACAAGAAAAACTACCCTTCATGGAAGTTTCGTGTGACGAACTTCCTCATTGGACAGGGCCTTTATGAGTTTGTTTTAGGTGAAGAAAAGGAGCCAGAGCTAGGTATCCCTCCGACTGCATATGAATTAAAAGCATGGAAAGAATGGAATGTGAAAGACAAAAGGTGATGTACTGGCTATTTGCAGTCATTGATAATACAATGTTGCGACATATCAGGAATGTAGAAACTTTAGGATGGCAACTGTTAGGTGTGTGATTGCCTTGGCAGTAGCAAAGGTTGGAGTTTGCAGCAAATGGATGTTAAGAATGCCTTTTTGCATGGTGAATTGCAAGAAGAAGTGTATATGGAGCAGCCAGTAGGTTATGAGAATTAAGAGCATCCCACATATGTGTGCAAGTTAAAGAAGGTGCTCTATGGGCTGAGGCAAGCACCTAGAGCATGGTCTGACAAGATTGGAGAGTATCTTTTCAATATTGGATTTTGTATTTCTGATGCTGATCACTCACTTTATGTGAGAAAGGGAGATGCAAGTTTGGTCATCATAGTCATCTATGTGGATGACTTGATTATTATAGGTGATAGTGATAATGAGATTACTGAAGTTAAGGAATTCTTAAAGAAGAAGTTTGAGATGAAAGATTTGGGTGAGCTGAGATACTTTCTTGGTATTGAGGTGATCATATGTGATGATGGTATATGGCTATCCCAAAGGCAGTATGGCTTGGATATGTTATCCAAGTATGGTATGATAGCATGTAAGCCTCTTTCAGTACCATTGGAGCAAAATGTGAAGTTGAGTGCTGACATCGGGGATGAGATAGAAGACCCTACTATGTTTAGGAGGATAATAGGGAGTTTGATTTACATGACTATCACAAGGCCAGACTTGAGCTATGCTGTTGGCCGTGTCAGTCAGTTTATGCAGATGCCTAGAAAGCCTCATTTGGATGCAGTTAAATGTATATTGAGGTATGTGAAGTCCACTTTACATTATGGACTTTTTTATGATGCAGGTAAGGACGTACAAGTCTTTGGATACACTAATGCAGATTGGGCTGGTAGCATGTCAAACACAAGATCTACAAGTGGATTCATGTTTTTCCTAATAACCAGGAAATCAGTGTAAACATAGGCACCAAAATGTGCTCACATGGAAACAACTTTTTGTTAAATTGATACTTTGCAAATGTACCCTTTTGTCAAAATTTCAAATATGAAGCAATGTAAAATTGTAGTCCAAAAGGCTCACATTAAAAAAATGTTGAAAGGAAAGGAAAGGTCAAACCCTTTTGTCTCATTCCAAAAATTGAAAGGTCCTTAGACCTTAGCCAATGTATGCAAATTTGAAATTTATAATTCAAGAAAGGAAAAGGAGGTGGTTGCAGCCGTGGCATTTGGGGAGGTGGGAGGTTGAGGTGGTTACACCCTCTCTCTTCCTTTATCTTCTCCTCTCATGGTTCATTTCCCTCTCTCTCATTTTGGCACAACTCTCATCTTTCTTGTTCTTGCTTTTCTCTCTTGTGCTCCTTTGCCAATCTAATGGAGAGTGAGGAAGAGGAAGAGGGTGAGGATGGAAGAAATGTCCAATTTCTTGTGTGCCTTCCTCTTGTGTGTTTGGAGAATATGGATTCTTGGTGAGAAGGAGAGTTTTCTTGCAGGTTGTTGTGGCCAGCAATGTATTTGCAGCCTCTACTTAGCCGGTTTGTGGTTCATATTGTGTCATGGTAGGGTACTCTTCATTTGGTGCACTGGCCGGGAAGGAGGTGGCTATGGAGCTTGCAAGAAACAAGAAAGAAAGAGAAGGAGATAATGGGCAGCAGAGCAACAACATTTTGGTTGCATCCTCAAAAAGGACAGATGGGCCGTCTAAATTAGAGAAGGAAAGGGCTTTTCAATGAGAAGATGGAGAAGAAGATGGCTATTATGTTCGTGTTTCTTGTTGCTAAAAAACATAAAAAGAGAAAATAAATTCCTTATCCTTTCGATAGAATGGCGCAGTGTCAAAGTCTCTCCTCTTTCTCCTTCCTCACATCCGCTAAGGCCATCATTCGACTTTCCAATCGTTGCCTCCTCCCTGCTTCAACAATCTACTTTTCCTTTTCTGATTCTGAATCCCACCAATGACAACCACTTCGCCTACCTCTCTCTGGTCATCGAGGCTCTCCTTCCACAACATCCTCCAGCGCTCTATCTAACGACAAAACACCTCGCCTCCTCATTGTCAACAACTGCGCCATCTCAGCATACATTTCTTCTTCCATCGCGTCCCTTGATGACATCGTCAAAATCTGCGTAGCATCTGTGTCAAATCTGACTAATCCTCCCTCACGTGCCTTATCTCATTCCCTGACATTCCTCCACATGGCATCACGACTTGAGCCATCTCTTTAACCTTATCTTCAATGTTCTAGTCAAAAGAATGAACATTAACATAACTCACTTATATAATGCTTTTTCATATGGATGGTTTCCCTCTTCCTTGTGTTTCTTTCTTCTCTATCAAGAATTTTCATCTTCATCACACAAGAGATTGCTTTCCTAATTTTTAGTTTTATTTTCAATAAAACCTACCTCTTTTTTCTTTTCAAAACTATTGGGTGGGAGAACGCCATTGTGATATTCTTAGTAAGGGTGTGCTTAAAGTTTATATTTTTCTTGGGTCTTATTTATGTGCTTCATAGTGCGATTTTCTTTCCCCCTATTAAGTGTGATGATGTTCTTGTGTTCAATTTATTGAAGAGGCCTATCTTTTGATTTTTGTTTGGTGTGCTTTATAACCTAGGCTCAACATCCTAGTTGTGTGTGTATTTTTGTGTGATTATTTCCTTTTTCCTGTCCCAAGGCAATTCAAATATCCAAGAAGAAAAAAAGACCAAAGATGAAGATGAAGATTTGTTCAAGTGCTGATTGTGGTCCTTCTTCAAATTTGTTCGCGGGGACGCTTCACACCTAAGCGTGGGAGGAATGATAACCAGGAAATCAGTGCAAACATAGGCACCAAAATGTGCTCACATGGAAACAACTTTTTGTTAAATTGATACTTTGAAAATGTACCCTTTTGTCAAAATTTCAAATATGAAGCAATGTAAAATGTGTAGTCCAAAAGGCTCACATTAAAAAAATGTTGAAAGGAAAGGAAAGGTCAAACCCTTTTGTCTCATTCCAAAAATTGAAAGGTCCTTAGACCTTAGCCAATGTATGCAAATTTGAAATTTATAATTCAAGAAAGGAAAAGGAGGTGGTTGTAGCCGTGGGATTTGGGGAGGTGGGAGGTTGATGTGGTTACACCCTCTCTCTTCCTTTATCTTCTCCTCTCACGGTTCATTTCCCTCTCTCTCATTTTGGCACAACTCTCATCTTTCTTGTTCTTGCTTTTCTCTCTTGTGCTCCTTTGCCAATCTAATTGAGAGTGAGGAAGAGGAAGAGGGTGAGGATGGAAGAAATGTCCAATTTCTTGTGTGCCTTCCTCTTGTGTGTTTGGAGAATATGGATTCTTGGTGAGAAGGAGAGTTTTCTTGCAGGTTGTTGTGGCCAGCAATGTATTTGCAGCCTCTACCTAGCCGGTTTGTGGTTCATATTGTGCCGTGGCAGGGTACTCTTCATTCCCTTAGTAGTGTAGCAGTTACATGGAGCAACAAAAAGCAACCTATAGTTGCTTTATCGAGTACAGAGGTTGAGTATAGAGGTGTTGCTATGGCAGCATGTAAGGTGGTATGGTTGCAAAAGTTATTAGGTGATTTGGATGTGCAGGGAGATGGTCCAGTTGTCATTCATTGTGACAAAATGAGCAGCATATAGCTAGCTAGGAATCCAATGTTCCATGCTAGGACAAAACACATTGAGGTGCACTACCACTTTGTGAGAGAGAAGGTACTTGCAGGAGAGATTGACTTGGTATATGTCACCACACAGGATCAGATAGCTAACATTTTCACAAAGGCATTGGGTGCAGAGAATCTTCGAAAGTTCCGAAGCTTACTTGGAGTTGCAGAGATAGAATTGAGCTTGAGGGGGAGTGTTGAGATGGCAAGCTCAACACGTGCGGACATGGATGATGGACCGCCTAGCTAGATGAGTCTGTACGTCTACACTTAGCACCTTGGTGGTCATTATGATACTCACATGGCCACTGACTTATCATTTATTATATTTAGTTTGTTACACCTACCTACAACTGGCAAAGATATAAGGCCAGTCGATTAGTAGTCGATTATGCACTGTTTGACTTAGAAGGCCACTTTCCTTTATGTTGTATCTTATCTATACTTTGTGTACATTGTATAGTGTGTGGAAGAAGAAGAAACTTGTAAGAAAACTTTTTGGCCTCTATCTCTCTTCTTGTGTTCTTGAGTGAGCTTCCTCTTGAGTATACAGTGTGTGTTTGGCACAACAGCTCAAGCACATCCCCCCATCACACGATTCTTAACAAGTTATGCATACTATTTCCCTAAAGGAAGATAGTCATCTTGTTCAACAAAATATGGAGCATATACCTTTTAAGATAAGGGATGGATTATTTGTGGAGCTACAAAATTGTATAAGACTAGTCTAATATTTTCTATACAACACTCGGAGTGGTATTCATTAGTAGTTATCAAGAAAAAGAAAAATAATCAAATCCAACTTTGTGTAGATTTTAGAGAACTCAATAAGGAGATGGTCAAAGATTATGATCAGTTAGTGGGTAGGGATATCTATTCGTTTATGGACTGCTTTGCTAGTTATAATCAAATGGCTATTGTAAAGGAAAATAAGTTAAAAAAGAAATTCATCACTATATTTGATACCTTTGCATATCATGTTATCGCTTTTGGTCTATGTAATGGATCAGGGTCTTGGCAACGTATGACTAATAAAACTTTTGGTGATATTTTTCCAAAGGAGCTGAAAGTCTTTATTGATGATCTAGAGGAAGCCACCATAAGAGAAAGATAGCTGATTATTCTAAGAATTGTAGTGCTAATATTGCTGCGGAGAGGTATGTTTTTCTCATGGACTAATGTTCTCTTATTTTTTGGAATTGAACATAATTTGGTTCAACAATATTGAAGTTATGTTTTGTTCAATAACCAATATTAGAAAAATGGAGATTTTACTTCTCATGACTATCACGAAGGCAAAGGAATCCACTATGTCACACTTTGTGGATGTAAGGAGATTTCGTAGCTACATGAAGCAAGAGGTGTATTGGTTTCATATGATTGGAGAATGCTCCTTATTGATCAGGAGCTTACAAGTTGATGGCACTGAGATTCCAGGAGGCTTTGATGTTTTTTTTAAAGGCCAAAGACCTTACATATTTTAAAGGCATTTGTAAATATTTTTTGTGAAATGAAGAATGTTGGAGACTCTGAGAAGGTTCCAGAGCTCACACAATCAAGCAAGAGGGTGGTATACAGGTATTTCTAGTATAAAGAAACCATATTTTCTAAATACCATATGTACAAATGTATTCTAACTTAAGAGTGCTTTTGTTGTTTGTTCTTATGTTTTTGGAAAAGATGGTTGCGTAGTCTATAGGAAAGTGGAGTGCTAGAAAGCCTCCCTCCTCTAGTGGAGGAGTGGATGGACTTGGGATGTGAAAATTGTATGTTCTCAAAAGCACTGCTTGAGAGGGGTCTATCGGAATGGGAAATGCGTATTTGTCCATGGTGGATAGACTATCCATTGGATGACATTCCACGGCAAGAGATTGAATTAAGAGAGAGTAAGTACTTTGAGAGCCAAACATAGTAAATATGTGGTAACTCTTGCTCTTAGCTATTTGTTTTAGTAACACTTGCCTTATATGCAGGATTTCTGGAACAAAATACAGTAATTTCTATGCACAAAGAAGAGGATGAAGGAAATGGTACTTTCTAAAAATGTATTTATTTAACATGAAACTTATCATAACTTTTTAGACTTTTGTGTTTTCTTAACTTTGTTGTTTTTGCAAATTAGAAATGTCCAATAAAATAGACATGGTCCCTCATGTTGTGGGGATAAAGGCGACTTGTGGTGGTAGCATGGCAAAGGGTATATTGGATGGAATGCAAATTTTTAGTTTGATCCAAGTAGCCTTGTTTCTAATTTGCATGAATATGATATTATATTGTGTTGACTTCACACTACTTAGGTGCCATTGGTGATGCAACTGTTGATACTACAATGAAGAAAAAGTCCATGGGAAAACGAAAGAATATCCCCACGATAGATGATGCATTGAAGCATAGCAAGGGTAAGCCAATTTGCATGAATGATAGAGTTTAGGATTTTCATTTGACGAGTCAATTTATTAAAGTATTATTTTGTTGTCTTTATATTGCGTAGGTAATATAAGTGAATTAAATGAGGTTGGTACAACAAAGCGAAGGTCTAAACACGAAGAGAAAGTTGTTTCATTGGATGAAGAATTAGAAGGTGAATCAAGTATCATTTTTTGGATTATTGGAGTCATGTTAAAAGTACATTTTTATATTTTTTTGAAGATAATATAAAATCTAAACATTAAACACTAAATAATTTTCTTTCCTTCCTATTTTTCTTTACAACTTTAGGCAAAAAAGATGGTTTTGACATACATAGCATTTGGAAAGAAAAGGAAAAAAGTAAGGGTCACTTTGAGGGATCTTTGCAACATACTACACCTTCTCGGGCTATGTCATTCATGACTCAGTCATCAAAGCCTATACAAGAGTCTTGTAGACGTCTCGCTATACGCAAGACATGTATGTAGATTTCTAGCTTTACATTCTGAGTCTTAACATTTAGCAAACATCAACATTTGTAAGTAAACTTTATTTTGATGATAGGATTTCAATACCAAACTATCGTAGATGCTCTGTTGGTAGACGTGACATCAATCGACGATTCTGCATTGGATGGGTATATTTTATCACCATTCTCTATATACACATCTATTGTAATGGTTAATTATGCTTTGTTATTGTGTTTTCAATTTTAGAATTAAGCGCTTCATGGAGGGAAATACCATCAACTCTTACCAGTGTAATGGTGTCCCATCATATGAGGTTGCTAAGTTGTTGTTTGCAGATTTTCCTACATCTGCGCTTGTTGTTGGCCTTGAAGCAGAAGGTATATGTGCTTGCATTAGTTTAGTTTATAAAATCATGTGATATTGCATGGTCTTATACATCTTTACATTTGAAAGGGATTCCCGAATGGAATACATTTTCTAGTGCACTTGTCAAAGGTGTCATGGACCTAGCCCATAGTGTAAGGTGTCCACTAGTCCCAATCCACGTCACACCTTTTAGTAGTCCATCAGTAGGTTTTTCCATAAATGATGCCGCCCGGTGCTCCCTTGGAACATCACGGGGTTGTCACTTAGGCCCTACCGAGTCTACTTCGCAACGGGAGAGTTCTGGCCGAACCCACTAGGATCGACCTGAAGACTTGGGTTCCTAAAATCGGATGGGTCTCCTAGCAGCCAGCTAGTGTCAGTAATTTCGAGTTCCACTTTTTAGAGGATTACTCGGTCTGAAGCGGACTTGCCATTGCACTTGGTTCAAAGAGAATGGGAGATGAAGTGGAGTGCGGTACGTCAACCCTCCTGCCCATAAGGCATAATCCCATTTCGGCCCCCTAAAAAAATGCAAGTCGGTTCTACCTAATGACTACTTGGTCAATTTATCGTCTTCCTATTTCTATATCTGATGTAGAAAAGCTCCCAGCTAACCGGGACCACCCTACCATTGGACGGACCCGTCGGGGGTTACGCCCACACGCTTTCCTCTGATGGTGGGTCATCTTTAGTTTTTTAATTACCTACAACACATTTATTGGAACATATACAACCAGCTTCCTTAATTAGTCCATTAATCACATGTTCCTTCACATAATTTATCTCACTAACACGCATACAATTCGAACAGTAAAGCAAACTTCTTTATTATATTGGAAGTTTATTACAATTTCCATCATTCCGTCCCAGCGGAAGATACACAGAATTCCATAAGGACATTCTGTCCACCAAGGTTCCACCCTCATAACAAGTATTTAGGGTTCCAGGATCCCATCCTGGGTCACGAAGGGGCTCGTCAGATTCTTGGAACAATGTAGGATTTACAGCCAGGGCCCCCTTTGGCACCTACAATTCCTACTGCCCGAGACTATCCCTACTCACAGACCTTTCGCCTACGGAGCCGGTCCAAGCCTCTCGTAGCGATAATCACGACCCCCTTGGAGTAGGGTCTCGCCACTAGCTTGGGGGTAGCCTAGCACGATCCTTCCTTTTATTCTGTTTGGCAATAATTTCAATCAAAAATCTAGATTCTAGCAAACACAAATAGTCCTTTCAAATATGTATCAAATAGTGCAATGACAATCATCCCAACATGTAAATCACAGTTTCACGTAGCCAAGGTAGACCTTATCCTAAGGTGACCTTTCATTCTAATGAGGATTATTCTCCCCATAAAGAAGTGTTGAGTACACCTCTTAAAACATGTTAAGCAGGGCATGCGTTTTCCATTTGGATTCACTTATCTAACATAATAAAAATCCCTTAAGGAAATATATTGTGTCAATAACTCAATGAGATGATCTATAGGATTCCTAAATAGATAATCAGTTTCTATAATCTTCCCTAATCAATTCTTAACCTCGTCGCATTTGATCATAACTATATTGAATGCGCATAAAGACATATGTACAATAACCTTTGGCAATTTATTCTATCCTGATTCTATGCCTTAGTATCCCAACTATTCTAGCTACAAATCATAGTGATTAATCGTTTTATGCTTGAACTAATATGTCTTTCTAAATGAGTTATCAATTTAATGTGTAAGTGAAGAATATGGAAGCTAATATCTTATGTAATTATCTTATATTGAAAAATGATAATCTAG
Source organism: Lygodium microphyllum (assembly GCF_053477565.2). Taxonomy (NCBI): domain Eukaryota; kingdom Viridiplantae; phylum Streptophyta; class Polypodiopsida; order Schizaeales; family Lygodiaceae; genus Lygodium; species Lygodium microphyllum. The sequence continues at coordinate 170,324,389 of NC_141136.1, forward strand.
TAATGTTTACTCGCGCTCGCCTTAGACACACCCGATATTCCATTTGTAGTGGCAACTCCCGCAACCTCGGGCACTCCCGTATCATTGGTAATACCCGTTGCTTGACTGGTTGTGTTGAGCTCCATGTTTTTTTCACTTCGTCGCTTTGGAGCCATCGTCCACAAGGAGTTTGAGAGATAGGGAAGGTGGGATAGATTTTAGATGAGAGGGGGTAAGAGAATATGGCTTAGTTAAAGGTCGAGACAAGGGATTTGAGCTAACTCTCTTCCTCTTTCTCTCTCTCTCTCTCTCTCTCTCTCTCTCTCTCTCTCTCTCTCTCTCTCTCTCTCTAGCTTCTCGCAGCCTCTTGAAGGAGTATTCTTCTTTCTCTCTTCTTCTCTCTCGCAGCCTCTCAGGGTCTCCTTATGTCCCTTATGCCTCTCCTATGCCTCATATTTATAGTGAATTGGAGAAGAGGGCTTGTGGTTGAGAAGTGGAGCTCTTTGTGGAGGGGGATCTTAGAAAGATCAGTGATCTGATGCTCAGATCATAAATCTGATGGTCCCATTGGCTCCGAAAGGGGGGTAAAACCCCAAGACACTTGATTAGAAAGCTCTCAGTTCACTCCTTCTTCTTTTCTCTGTTCGAAGTGCTGTCTACTGCTTGTAAACTGCAATCGCGGCGCGCGATTTCGCCAGTCACTTTTTTTTATTTTATTTTTATAAAATCCTCAAACTAACTAACACATCACTTGTTTTTTTCTTTTAAATGACATGTAGTTCTAGAAATCTCCATATCTCTCTTAAAAAAAAATAAATTAAGATAATCTCTAAAATATCTAAAATATTCTAGTCTTGTCCAAAAGTTTAATATTTTTAGACCATCCAAACTATACACATTATCCTAGTGATTAATATAACTCATAAGTTTCGTTCACGTTGTAATTTACGTGAAGAGTGGCCATGGTCCTTGCCAATTCGAAAAAAAATATCGAATTTACGACTCTTGATTTTTCTAATTAAAATATTTTAAATTAAATACAAATTATTAATAATTAATGTTAGTTAGTTTTTACCTTAGTTAGTCTTTAGTTAGTAATCTTACTAACTTATTAATTAACTAACTAACTTTTGAACTAACCAACTAACTTTTATTGTGTGGAAATATTACACGTAGATTCTTGGCAGATGAGGGGTTCTTGGTGACTTTGGGACTTGCACAACACTTTGGAAAAGTGCTTAGAGGATCTCATGCCATTGGATTGAAGCTCCATCACACATGGACTCTCGTGTGTGAGGGTGGATATAGACACCCTGATACTCGAGAGGAGGTAAGTGTGTTGAAGACAAACTTGTAACTTTTTAAAATAAAAGTTTAAGTAGCTAACAAGATGATTCTGCATTGCTAGGTCATGGACCTTACTATTGGCTTGTTTGATCGAGGGATGCATGTCCCTTCATATGATAGAGAGGCTGGCGAGAGGGTTAGCCCATACAGGTTTCCTGCCTCTCGTAGCTTCCTCTTCGAGACAAACCTCCAGGGCACATCATTTGAGCACACTTATGTGGATGGTGTAGAGGTTCGAGGGGGTGCAGAAAGATCACTAGTTTTTTATAGGTGCGTTATACACTCTCAGACTGGTTTATACTTTGCATTAAGATATGTCATGCTTTTGTTATGGATGTTACTAAATGGTTTCTTTTGTAGGTGGCTCCTTGCTACGTTCACAGAGGATCTCGACTATGTGCTGGATATTTTTTTAGGTTGTGGCGGCCTTGGTAGAGCATGCACAGAGATGCATCATTTTTGCATGTGCCTTGAGGGTGATTTTAGCCTCTAGAACCAGTGCTTGGTTGATGTGGCATGCAGACCACCATCTATTCATCCTAGTGACGATGATGATTTCACATGATTTGTAGTTGCATTATTTTTAATATGATGCCTTGTATTGGTAGTGCATACCATGGGGCTTGATGATGCTCGGGAATTATGTATGACTCTATGGACTTTGGATCTCACTTAAATTGGGATTACTTCATAAACTTATAAAATTATGCTAAAACTTCATGCTTTAGGAGTAGTTGCATACCTATTTTTGGTTAGAGATCAAAGCATTCAATAGTTTGCGATTACTTTGCAATTCAACATCCTAATATAATTGATCTAATTAGTTTGCAATTGCAAAATAATTAAATTCAAAGCGATAACATAATCAAACAAAATGCTCCATAAAATAACCAAAAAAATCTAAGTGATGACCAAAAAGCTTCAAGAAGCACTTAAAAAGCTCCAAATGAAGAGCTTGCTAAATAATAGCACTCGATATGATGATGGTTTCCAAGTAGACTCCTCCATGGGAAAACCTCACCATTTAATAAGGTACTCCAATAGTGAATGGTTCCTTAAAACCTTTTCTCTTTTGCCAAGAATCTTTTCAAGATTATAAATGATGAGACCATCTTCATCTATGGGAGGTAACTCCTCTAAAACCTGTATGGGTGGACCCACATACTTTTTAAGTTGGGAAACATGGAAGGTAGAATGAATCCTTATTGAAGAAGGCAAATCAAGCTTGTATGCAAGCTCACCAACTCTTTTGAGGATTTGATAAAGCCCATAGGAATGATGAGCCAACTTATTACGACCAACTTTAAGAGAAGCATACCTAGATTTAGGCACTTTGAGAAATATCCAATCTCCTTCTTCAAACTTCGAAGGTCTCCTCTTTTTATTAGCATAAGCCTTCATAACATCTTGTGCCTTCCTAATGTTTTCCTTGCATTGATGCAAAAGAGCTTTCATTTTCTCAACTTCAGCCTTGGCTTGTGGATTCACGTCTTCATGAAAAAGGGTTGAAGGTATTTGCACTTTGTATCCATAAAGCGCTTCAAATGGCGACATGCCAATGCTCATATGATGAGTGTTATTATAACAGAATTCAGCAAGATGTAAATAATGATTCCACAAAGCTTGATTACCATGGCAAAAATGATAAAGATAGACTTTCAACCATTTATTGACACACTCCATTTGGCCATCGGTTTGGGGATGATATGCCATGCTAGGAGTCAAAATTGTTCCCATAGAAGCGAACAAACTTCTCCAAAAACTTCCCATGAATCTAGTGTCATGATTGGATACTATTTTCAATGGCATACCATGAAGCTTAATATTCCATGAACTATTTAGCCACTTGCTTTGTTGTAAATTGAGCCTTGGTAGGAAGTGGCTGAAGTAAACCATTGGGTAGAAGAGAGGAGTCTTTATTTTGTTGACACTGAAGACATTGCATAACATAATCCTTAACATCCATCCAAATGCCCTTCCAATAGTAACTCTTATGGATATTATCAAATGTTTTAAACAATCCATGGTGTCCCGCTAAAGGCAAAATTCCTTCATCATTTTTTATGCTTGCTCATCAAGCAAATACTCTTCTTGGATGTCATAGATCCAATCCTTATGCACAATTAAATAGTAGAGATAGAACATACCCATATTCTTGATAAGGCATATGCCACCACATTGTCTTTTCCAGCCATATAAGAGATCTCAAAGTCATATCCTTGAAGAGTAGCTAACCATCTTCGTTGCTTGGCAGATAAATTTGGTTGTGAAATGAAGTATTTCAGCACACGATGCTCACTTTTGACCTTGAAATGGCTGCCTATAGATGTAATGATGCCACTTTTTGATAGCATGAAAAATTGCTAACATCTCTTGCTCATAAACATGTAATTGATGCTCATTGTCATCAAGCTTTCGGCTCTCATAAGGTATGACTCCATGATCTTGACATAAAACAACCCTAATTTCTCTTCCACTAGCATCTGCACATATGATAAACTCCTTAGAGAAATCCAAGCATAAATCAATGGAGCCGCTACATGAGCATAATTCTTGATGAACCTCCTATAGAAGGATGATAACCCTAGGAATCCTCTCAAAGAGGGTTGCATTCATAGGAGTAGGCCATTCTTTAACGCATTTTACTTTATTGGGGTTCACTCTAATGCCTTACTCTCCCACAACATGACCTAAGTATTCAGCTTCATTTTCCATGAAAAAACACTTTGTCATCTTGGCAAAGAGTGTGTCTTCATAATGTATTAAATACATCTTAGATATGCTTCAAATGCTCATCCTTGGATTTACTGTAGATTAAGATGTAATCAAAGAAAACAAGGACTACTTTGAACAAGAAGGGCGGTAATATTTTATTCATGAGGGCTTGAAAGTTGCGGATGCATTGGAAAGCCCAAATGGCATAACCAAGAAGTGGTATAACCCTCTTTCAGTCCTAAAGGTTGTTTTGAACTCATCTCCTTCCTTCATTTTAATTTGATGATAACCAGATCGAAGATCTATTTTGGTGAAGACCTTTGCATCTTTAAGCTCCTCCAAAAAACATCTATTTTGGGAATAGGATACCTATTCTTGATTGTTGACTTGTTCAAATCCCGATAATCAATACACATGCGAAATGATCCATCCTTCTTTTTGACCCATTTGCAAACATTCTTTGACTTGTCGCTCCATTTCTTCCCTTTCAAACTTGGACAAGCAATAGGGAGGTTTGTTGATGGGCTTTGTGTCAAGCAAAAAATCAATAGGATGGTCAACCTCTCGCTTTGGAGGCAAAGATGATGGTGGCTGAAATAAATCCTTGTATTCCTCCAATAGCTCTTCTAACCTTGGATCCCTTTTCTTTGAAGAAGAAGATGGCTGATTTGTTGATTGCCCTTCATTTACTTTCACAAGCAAAAGAGTGAAGATGCATGATTTGGCATTGATTTCTTTTCACAATTTCTTCATGGAGATGAGTTCTATTTTTTTTGTGGTATATGCCTTTCAACTCTATGTGCTGTCCTTGCCAATTAAATCCCATTTGCATTTGCTCCAAGTCTAAGGTGATTTTGCCAAGTGTTTTCAGCCAATTATATCCAATGACAATGCCAATAGGCCCCATATCCAAAGTGATCAAGTCTACATTTATTGTGCAAGAGGGCAATAACTCAATTGAAGTACAGGGACACACTTCTTTACTAGACTCATATGCACCATTGGCAACTTGTATTTGTAGGGAAGAATCCATATCAATGGGTAGCAACTTCAGCCCATTCAAAGATTTGGTGTTGACAAAGCTATGAGTGCTGCCCGTATCCACTAAAATATGTGCAACCTTGCCATTAATGAAACCTTTTAGTCTAAGTGTATTTTCCCCTTTGCAACTAGTCCATGCATCATGTGAGATGGTATACAAGGAAGCATGAGAATCATGAGTACCACCTACTAGATCGTAGGACCATAAGATTCTTCATTGGTGGCAAGCTCTTGTTCATGAATCTCTTGAACCATTGGGTATGCATCAACATGCAGTAAATTTCCCTCTTGATCTTCTTCTTCTTCTTCTTCAACTTCCACATCTTGAGTGATCACCATGTTGATTTTTGAGTTTTTAGCTTTACACTTTAGCTTATGATCTTGTGACCACTTCTCCCCACATTTGAAGCATAAATATTTTTTATGCATTTCTCTAAGCTTGTCATGAGGAAGGAAGTTGCTGTTAGAACTGTTTTGGGACAGTTTAGGAGCATTTTCAACTCTTGAAAAAGTACCTCTTGCCTCAGCCACATTTATGAAAGTCTGGCCTATTTTTGTCAAAATTTTCACCCTATTTAGAGGCATAAACATTGAAAAATGTTAGGACTTTGCTATTATAACTATTTTGATTGTTATAAACTCTGTTTTCTTGCCTAAAAGAGTCTCTTGATTGGCTGAAAACTTGCCCATACTTTGTCCGTTGATTGGAAATATTATTGCCCATACTCCTTTGTTGGAAATTTCATGCATCTCTCTTGTATTTCAAGGAGTATCTTTTAGCCAATCGTATGGCCTCATGTAATGTTTTTGGCTGTTGAGCTCCTACCTTTGATGATAGGGCAGGGTTAATACAAAAAATGTATTTATTCAGCTTAGCAAAATCAGAAATGCCTTCAACATACATGGAGAGATTCAAGTAGGTATTGGAATAGTCTCTAAAGTAGACATTCCTCTTTGAGCACATGCATACCATCTTGTTTGAAGCCTTTCTTTTTCCAAAGGAGACACAAAGACATCAATCATTGCTTCCTTTAACTCCTCCCAAGAGTCAACCTTGTGCATCTAATGCCACCAAGTATGGGTGCAACCTTCAAGATGAAGAGTCATGAAATAAATCTTGGCTTCTTCACTTCTAGGATAAAGGGTGAAGTACAACTCAAGCTTATTGATCCATTCCTCCTATTCTGAAGGTGAAGCATTATCTACGTTGAAATTAGTGATATTGATCTTTTCCTTATATTCTTTTTCATTGTAAGATGACTGCCCATGAGAATGTTGTCTCCATGAATCTTTGTTCTATGAATTTTGCCTAAAAATAGGTGCCCCAAAACCATGAGATGAAGGTTGTCCATTTGAAACATGCTCTTGGTTTGGGATGTCATGAGCTGATCTTCGCTCATCATGTCTTCCACCTTCATGAACTTGATTGTTGATTGCATTTCCTTTTTGTGGATTTGAGGGCTGATGATAAAAAGTCTTGTAGAAGGGTGTAACGTGTCCACTAGAATCCTCTAGGACACGTCTTAGCAGTCCATCGGAAAGGTTGTCTAGAAAACTCCACCCGGCACTCCCACGGAATGTTGCGGGTTTTGCAATCTAGGACTTTCCGCGTCTGCCACGTAACGGAAGCGTCCTGGCCGTTCCCACTAGGATCGACTGGAATTGTTTGGTCATTGTACTAACAGCGACTAGCGTCAGACCTGATCGAACTACTTTACGTAGAAACGCCAGGTCTGAAGCGGATTCATGTTGCACTTGGTTCAAGGAGAATGGGAAATGAGAGGGATGCAAGGCTCGACCTCTCTGCCAAAAGGCATAGTCCCATTCCGTTCCCCTAAAACAGCCTGAATCGGGTAATCGGTACTTCCAAGTCATTGTTCTCCTTGCTTGTTTTAGTGATGACGATCATCCTCTGTCCATCGAAGATCTTGAGAAAAGTTCCCGGCTAACCGGGACCACCCATCCGTAGGACGGACCCATGGTCCATCCTCCGCACTTTCCTCGGTTTGTTTTAGTTATGTAATTACCTACCACATTAGTTTGACATATACAAACAGCTTCCTTGATTAACCCTGTTAAGCACTGGTTCCTTCACGTAATCTTATCACAGGACATAAAGAAAACAATGTCAAACAACTTCTTTATTATCATTTTATCCTTTTATCTTTGAAATACAAGGAGTTTCCGCCCGTAGGCGTATTCATAATCCGCCCGAAGGCTATCCAGTAATCCTTCAGTGATTACTTAATCCAAGTTTCCGCCCGTAGACTAGTATGCGGGCCTCGAGATCCAATCCCGAGTCACGTTAGTCTCTTGTGCAGGACCCGGAAGGCGAGGGATTTACAGCCAGAGCCCCCCCTGGCACCCAAGCGTCCTCCTGCTCCAAGCAGAACTCAACGGAGAGACCTCTCACGGCGGGTTCGGTCCACGTTCCCGGCGCGGTTCACAACCCCCTTGGTTAGGGTTAGGCACGCAGTCGGGGGTAACTGAAGCTGCCTCTCCCTTCAGGCTTCAACCTGAAGTATTTAGATATGTTTTCCTCCTTTAGTTCATTGAGCAAACAATGCAAACAGTGCTTCTCTAACGGTTACAAGCACAAACAAATTCCAATGGTCGTTGTGGCTGGCAAACTGTCAAGGAGTGACTTCCTTTCCTCCGAATGCAATCCGCATTCGTTCCGGAATCAATTGCAACTTGGCAAGATTCCTATCATTCTTGGGTTAGGGTCATACCCTACCCATACTTTAGTGTTTAGTTGTGGTAGGTTCCAGCGACCATGTCGCTTTGGTTTATAGTCTGGTCATTTGCTTCAAGGCAAATACTTAACTTTCCTTTTCCTTGGCAAATTATTCCAAAAGTGAGTAACAGGATGATTAGACATCCTCCAAATAATTCCTAATTAGGTTGGCCCATGGTTCTAGAAATATGCAACTCCGTCGGAGTTTCGTCATGATCCTTAGGATAACCTTAGATCATTTCATACATGAACATCCAATTGCTTCGACATTTTGTGAACGTGTGTAGGATCTTTAGATTCACGGTTTTTGTCTAAAGCTAGGTCGAATTATTATTGCACTAAGTTCTAGTTAGCACTTGGAATACCTTTCATTCTGACGGAGCCATACCCATGATTAGGTTACTTAGTCACTATCTTGCGACGAGGATGATCCTTCTAAAGGTAATAACTAAATCTAACGGAGAGCAATAGATACAATACCACCAAAACGCGTAAACATGCGATTGATTGCCTCTACGTATCACATGGTTCATGATAACATTATCTTTCCTTAGTAAGGTAAAATGCTTGCCAATCTGTACGCTAACTTTCCTAGGTCCTACTAGGATTTACCAATTAATCATGCCTACTACTTATAGTCCATACTTTTGAATACTATGCTTTGACTCCTAAATGCAGCTCTTAACGATGGCATGACGACTACGCAATACACAACGTTCTCCTAGCTACGAAGTAGATAATGAAGTTTATACAAACTAGTGTTAATTTATTCCATCTTACAAGCTATTTGCAAGTCCATCCGTTCACTTTGGTACTCTATTATTTCTTTCCGGATGATACCTTATGGTGCTAACCTTTTCCTATGAAATCATTACGAGAAGTATGTTGCCTAATGTGCAGTATATGCTTATTTCTACCAAATCTAAGACGAAAGATAATGCACTTATAAATTCCATTTCCTTGCCTAAGTTTAGACTCATTACCTTGATAAGGTACCAGATCTACATGCAATTAGTCTTTTACTCGTTCAAATTCATGACAATTTTAATCTTACCTAATGTTCAAGAGATGTATTTCTTTCCAATTTCCGTATGCATATTAAGCGTAAAAATGCAATTCCTTTTTATGGGCTAAGCGCGCCTAATCTTTTCCTTATGCGGAAATAACTCGAAAGAACCTGGACTTGTGGAGTCGGGGAGATGTCCACTTGTACATTCGGAGATGAGCCTTCCGCGGTCGCACCTTGCGATCTTTTCGGGGCCATCGTACACGTAGGTTCGGTTTCTGGATTCGCTTTCGTCGTCTACGGATTGTTTTGCCTTGACATGCAACCTTCCAGCCTTTGCCTTCCCTCGTAGGCGGAAGATTCTTTTACGGAATGTCACTTGCGGTGAAGGGGCTTTAAAGACTTATTGCGGGAAGCCTTTTCCGACGGTCTAGTGGGGTTCTTACAGCTTCACCTTTCCCCTTCAAAGTTCCGGGAAGGGGGTATTAATGGATCTTTGGGGAGATGTCGTGGGAAAGGGCCTTTGGGAAGGGCCTTTGGGAAAATGGTGGGAAGGCCCTTTAAGGAGGCCCCTCTTAGAAGCTTCCAAAGAAGCTTCTAAGAAGCTTCTGACTTCAGCAGCTACGTGGAGGGGTCGTGAACAGCGTGGCGGGCGGGTGGAGGCTGTCTGGCGGCTGTGGCGGACGGGGATGGCGCTGGCAGACAGGTCGGACTGGGGCGGCAGCTACGGCAGCTGGCGGCAGCGCTGGCGGATCGGCGACCTCCTCCTCCTCCGACCAGCACGGCGACAGCTTCTCCCTTCAATTCCTCCTCCACAGTCTCCTCTCACACAGTCTCCCCTTCTAGCACACCCCCTTGCCAGGGGGGTGTTTATATAGGCAGGGGGTAAAAGAGGGCATCCACCACGGGGCCCCCTTGCATGGGTCCCCACCCCCCATGCAGGCCACGTCTGCCATATCCCCATCCTCCCCACACTTCCCCTTCTCCAGCCATGCATCGGCTGGAGAAAAAGGGGAAAAATAAAAAAATTTGCTTTGAATTTAATTAAATTGTCCCTCCCAAGAGGGTGTTTTTGCGGGTCTTGCGGTTTTGATCTCCCGGTCTTGATTTACCAAAGCGGAGGACCCCATTTCATGCGCGCGGGTCACACATTACACTGTCCATGATTTCAATGCAAGAGATACCCTTTGCACAGGGTTTATACGGTGTGCGGAAGGTTAATATTTACGGTACGGTTACGCGGAAATATTACAAAGGGGTCATATCCATGATAATCATTATCCCATCGAGTGTTGTTTTGTTCCCCTTCATATCTATGATTATCTTTTGGGCTGCTAAACTGAGGCCTTGGGTATGAATGCCATGAATTTGTGAAGGATGATGGTTTCCCCTCACTGTAGATGGTTCTCCTCTTTCAAAAGTGTGCATAATTGGTTGAGACTTCTATTTGCTTGGATGGGAAGGATTACCAACAAAGGGAATTGCATGGGAGTCTTCAATAGTTTGAGGTTCCCTTTGTGGCTTGCTTTCAATTTCCTTTATGGTGGCTGAGATGAGTTCTTGGAATAAAGATTTATTGATTTGTTGCAAATCAGAGATTCCTTGGTTTACTTGTGCCATCCCTTGCAACAAACCTTGATTAATATGTGTTAAGCCTTCATTCAAAGCCTTAAAATCCTTAGAAAGGCCTTCATTGACATGTCCCAGCTCTTTTGACAGTAAAAGATAATCATTCCATACATGCTCTTCATGTATGTCATGTTATCCTTGTTGTGTATTGTAAGAAATCCCAATGCTTAATTATTTATCTATTTGATCAACATTATGGGCTTTATTTGTGTAATTTTGATCCTCTTGAAAGTCCTTGACACCATCATTCAATGCCTCAGTAATGGGATCTTTCTTCTTATTCTTGGCCATTAGGAGACAATGATGTAGTAGTAGACAATTTGTCACTTAATCCCTTATTTCTTTCAAAATATGGCACCAATCCCAATGCTTAATAGCTCTATGGAAAGATTATTATATGGGGATATGGTATATTTCAAAAGATATGGACTTGGGTTGGATACTTTGAGTGGAACAATGTGAAACAGTGTCCCCCTGTATGTTGTCTGGGTCCTGTCTCAATATACCTAGTGTCAAAAAATTAGCAATAACTTGAGCTCTCGATATTGATATCCAAAATTTTTGATTCAAATAAAAGCTTAGGATCCCATATTTAAATGGAGCTATCAAGTTCTCAATTTGGATCAAGATAGAATTTTCTGTGATTGAATCTTCAGGTCTGAACAAGAGTTTCCTGCACTCTGTCCACCACTTGTAAGTACCTTGTTTGACCATGTAGGAATACCGTGAGTGGAGGAAACCCTTGTAAACCACTATAGCAACTAGAAGAGAGTTATGGGGCACCTGTAGGACTTAAAAATAACATGTATATTGGTATATACATGCTATTTGATTTGTAAAAACTCTGTCTGACACCTATAGGTATCCTGAAAATAGGAGTTGCCTTGTATCTCTTCCAATGTTATTCCAATGGAACCTTTAACCACTTGTGGTACCCTGGATAGGGATAATCACTATTGTACTAATACCAAAATCTGATAATGGGGAATGTAAATGCAACTAAATTCTAAAATTGCATGGGCTCCGAGACAAGAGGGGTGTGCAAAGTTCCACCTCAAGCCGGGTTGTGCACCCCTTCACGGTCTTAATCGGAAAGGGAGGGTCACCTCTCTTTTGTCTTCCTGACTCGCATGGCATCCTCTTTTTCCTCACAGGAACCAATATGGAAAGTACATTCTAATGGCTAATCAAATAAGGATGCTATGCATTGACTGAAAAGGCCTTTAAATTCTTTAATGAAATGCAAGTGGGTATTGGGAAATGACTGAATTGAAAGGGCTATGGATAGGGCATTACCCTTTAGTAGTGACTCACTACTTTTCATCATTACTTCAGTCCTATAGCATCAATGTTCGATCATCCAACAAGATCCAAGTTAACGAGGTAGTGAGTAGCATTTATGCAATCAATTGAGCATTAACATTTGAATGGGCAGGAAAAAAATTCATCAAGCAATCATAATCAATCCTAGGCTAAATTCTACATGCCCTTCAATGGGAATTAAGAGGTTCTATTACACTCAATCTCTCTTATGAACAATGGGACTGGTTCAAAAATTGGATGAAGAGAGAGATTAAGTTGAAAGCAATAGAATTACCTCTTTAATGTTGATGAAGAGTAGTAGATGAATCCAACCAATCAACATTTAGCATAAACCACCATCAATAGACCAAGATTTCAGATCATACGACCAACTTCAAGAAAGCTTTGTCCAATATGATTGCTCCCATGTAGCCTTTAGCTCCTGATCAATAAGATTGCTCCAATGCAATCAAAAGAAGCCAATGATTTGATAGAAGTCTACAATAGATTGTTGGAGAAGATCCTTTGAACTTTGAAGAGTGTAGATTCTTATTAGAATAAAAAATTCCATGAATTTTCAGACATTGCCATGTTCAAGAGGTTGAAAATGCCTTCAATCTTGAAGAAATTCTTCAATGTAAGCCCAATCTTTAAGAAATACCTTTAATTGAACCTTCCTGGAGTTGTAGACAACAAAAGCCCCATGAATTGAAGCCTCAAGTACTCCACTCAAATGTACTTGTCCATGTGACTAAATTCTCCAAGAAAATGACTCTTCCCATGGATCAAAGTCCATGCTCTGATACCAATGTAAAGACACAGCAGCAAGCCATTAAACTAAAAAATACAAGAAATAGACATAAAATGCCAAGAAACCATAGCCAAGGTGGCTAGGCATGAAATGATATTACCAATGTTGATTGAGAATCAAATGATGGGTGGTTGTAGCATGGTATGCACCCCAAGCTATGGTGGCCAAGAGTATTCACCCTCTTAGATGGTGGGAGGTTGTGACCTCAAACATGTAATGTTTGTAAAATGGGAAAAAGATGATTCACATGTTACATCTCCACCTTTTATACTTAACTCTAGCCTACCCTAGACTAAGGAGTTTATGCTTTATTATAGAGGGTGATTTGGTGAGCATAGGAGGCCCCGAACTAGAGTCCTAGAGCCATTCTCAAGACCATTTTAGATCTTGACACCAAGTTGAAGCTAATGGACCCTAAGGGTATATCAAAGAGTTTCCAAGGATTCTTAGATCCAAGAAGGTATATCACTGCTAGTCAAAGAGAGGTGGGCTATAAAACAATGCCAACATTGAGCATGAATGTTGCCAGTCTATCTGCTACTATTGCTTATTAGATGGGCCACAAGAGAGCCTCAATCAATGCTAAATGGAGCCTCAAGGATTTTTTCAAGTGTAAGGAGGAAACGACCAACTAAAATGGAAATTGCAAATAAAATGCAAGGATTTGATAAATAGGCACAAACTACATGTTTGATGTTGGTCCACATGTGGGTTGTGCTCAATCTCAAGAGGTACTCAGTAGTGCTTAATGTTTTCCAATGAGGCATTGGAACAAGCTCTCAAAAGCCTTGAACAAGCTAAAGGTCAATGCATACCTCAAGAGTGCCTGGAGTGAGCTGCCATGGAAGTTTCTCAGGTTAAATGTAATACCGATGAAGCTCCTTGAATGCCCACTTTAATACCAGTTGAAAGGTAAAGTGAAATTGGAAGCAAGAAGAAAGTAAGAAGAAAGCAAGAGCTATGGAGGTTCAAGTAAATAAAAGAGATCAATGTGTAGAAAATCCAATAGTCACAATGTGTAACCTTCCTTTCCTTATTCTATTACTACTAAAAAAATAAAGAATAAAGTGATAGTGATGGATTCTTGCCATATCTGTAGTGTATGAGTGTTTAGGTATAGTGTACAAAGTAAATGTGGCCAGCTAGGTGTATGTGACTTTAACCCCCAATAAAATTTACATGAATTCATGAGTTGAATTACCCCTCTAAGGAATGTGAAGCTTGAATTGAAAATGATAGTCTAGAGGATAATAGGATAAGAAGACTATGTATAATGTATGGAGGAAGATAGAGAGAGTAAGAAAAGTAGAGTGCACTATAGTTGCTCATTTCATTACATGCAATTAAATATATAAATGGTACATTGAATGGGATAGGTGAGCTCCTTTTCCTAATATATGAGCTATTTATAATAAGGATCATTATGCAGTCCTTTTGTTCACGTGTTGCATATCCTTATCTCTTTATAGCACATATCTTCTCCTAAGATCCCTCTTCAAAAGGATTCCATGATGATTGTGAAATAGAAAATACAACTGAAGGAAAGAGTAACAATGAAGATTACCTAATGATCATACATCCATCCATGAATACTATGTCCCCCTCCCTAGAGCATGCATTGCAATCTTATGTTTTAGGTGAGGAATTGATTTGGTAAGAAAGTCAATATCATTGTCACAAGAGGGAATATAATCAAGTATAATATGAGAGTTTTCCACTAAGTCTTGTACAAAGTGATAGTGCATAGTTTTTGAGAGAATATGTATTGCATAACATAAGTTTGGTCATGTACAAGTGATTAAATACCTTTAATGTTGAAGTACTTCCATGTAGGATATGGTTTTCCTTTCTTCAACTTGCTCAGTGGAGAGAGAATGAGATGTGGAAGGGTTTAGCTCGAGATTTTGAGCAAGATGGGTTACCATTGGACTACAACTAGTCATAGAGTAGTGGGAGAGGATATTCTAGATATATGTATGTTGATGCATTCTAATGAATATAGGGGATTGATCTATTTTGATGCCAAGACAATAACGGCATAGGGCCATGGTTGGTAATTGCAAATTGTCAAGATATGATGGACTTAGCTTTTGATATTGCATTAGATGAGTTTGCTAGTGTTAAGGGCTAAAAGGGCATTCCACATTCCACAATGTAAACCCACGTTATTGTGGTGCGAAAGGGTGCATTATCCCTATATTAACATATGTATAATTCAGGGAGGCAATTCAGTTACATTCACTCTTTGTATCCATTCTTTCTTGCATTCTCTCTCTCTCTCTCTCTCTCTCTCTCTCTCTCTCTCTCTCTCTCTCTCTCTCTCTCTCTCTTATTCAGTTTTGAGGGTCGAGGAAGAGAGGAGAAAGGTTCGAGCCACAAGGCCTGGTCAACCACTTGGCGATCCTATTGTCGAACTTCACTACAAGATACAGGCCTCTTACTAACATTCAAAGCGATGGAAATGTTCATAAAAAATTTTTCCCCCATCATCGCAAAAAACATCGATATTAGCAATGCCATAGAACCATTGCTATAATCGTTGGTATAGGCATTGCTATTCGCATCGCTCTCAGTGTCGTAAATGCGATGTTGATAGCAACGCAAATAGCGATGCCTATGGTGGCGATTTGCGATGCACACTGTGACACTACTAGCAACACGTGTAGTAAATTTGCAACGCTAATAGCGATGGTTACATATTAAAAAAAATTTGTGCCAGGGGAACTTGCACTGTGTGCTTTATTTGGGCCATACAAAAGAGTTACAATAAAGTGTACAATGCTCTTCAAAATGAAGGGAAAGTGTACTTGAATCCATAAGATTGATACATAAAATAAATATAAGATCGTGTAATGAAAGCAATGATAGAATCATGGAAGGATACAAAGGATGATAATAACACAGTGCATAGAAAATGCCTACTAAATCACATGACCAAATAAAAAGAGGATGTGCGCTCCACGGATCCAAGGGTGAGCTATAGATCCTCACCATCCGAAAGCTCGTCCCGCCACAAAGGAGCATCAAACAGACTCTTCAAAAAAAAAAAGAAACAAGTACACATCAGTGCACCATACAATAATGCATTTTAAATAAAACTAGTAACTACGGACAAGAAAGATAAGTGACTTATTGGGCTGCTGCGTCTATACAATCGATTGATCAATGCATGAGACCGTGTCTCTCTGCATATCGATTCTCTAGGCCAGTGGGATCGCGGTTTGTAATGGAGTGCTGCAAAGAAAACAAAATACAACGGTTAGAAACATGATTGTCAGTACAAGGGATATTGCAAAAAAATAAGCAAGAAGAACAAAAGAAAAACTTACAAAGTTCTCCAGATAAGCCATGTGGCCGCCACTCCCAAGATAATGGATCACTCCTGCCTCCAATCGTACCCTCGAAGCCTCGCCCTGTTGTCTCCAATGTTTTGGAGAATCTGTAGCCTCCTCCTTGAGTCAGTGCCAATCATATGCGTCTACCCACTTAGACTTTGAGGCCCCACTCTTAAGTGCCTTGCGTGCATCCGATCGTCTATGTGACATGTACGAAGGCATGCACTCCATCATCCAGCATGCGGATAATCTATTTGTTGCGGTTGGTACCAAAAACTCCTCATGAAAGAATGCTACTATGTAGTCCTTTCTCCCCTCCAGTATGTTCTTCCAATGATCCAAGACGTTGTGCCAAAAAACTTGTTATCATAACTCTCTTATACAAGCCATCACCCTTCTCCCATCATCATTCATGATGATGGCTCATATCCTATCATCTACAAGGTATCCATACCCCTCTAGGGTATATGCCTAAGATGTGTCCTCTTCCACTTGCAACCATGCTCTTGGGCAAATCCAGAAGACCCCTATACATCTAGTGTACCTACAGGGTGGTATCTCTCGGAGTAGCATCCATAGGGTTGCCACACCTACGGACGGCTGAGCAAAAGCTAGAGTGACTGGAGTAGACGTCCTCACAGGTGTGACAAATCCCATAGGTGATGCAACTCTAGCAAAACAATGAGACGGAGACACTGTATTGGTACCTCCATAACAACCACCTGAGCCACGCTCTCTCGAATTTGCATGAGAGCGAGGAGTAGCACCTGTATCTCAAGCCAACTGCGGGCTCACTACATCGACGTCTCCGCAGCATCCCCTAGACCCTCTATCAGGCCCAAGTTTGGAGTGTCGACCTCGTCTACTAGAAACCAAAGCATTAGAGTGCATCAAAGTAGATCTAACAGAATGGCTTGATGGTGTCCGAAACATAGGTCTTGGTCCGCCATATCTCTGAATCGAGCCATCTGATCTGGAGACATATTGTGAAGATCTCCTGTATCTCCTCGTCGCTCATCCCTTGACTCATCGTGTGGATCCAAAAAACCACAAAGATCACCTGCACAGACAAAAATTATGTTATCATAATCAATATAAATCAAGCAAAGCATGGTAATATAAATCTTTAAAAAATGATATTACTTAAAACGCATATCTTATGTACCCTTATAAGTGATTCATGAATGAAGTGAGTTGGTGAATGCTCCAAGTATGAAGTACCCTGTTGTAATATTTCCACACAATTAAAAGTTAGTTGGTTAGTTCGAAAGTTAGTTAGTTAATTAATAAGTTAGTAAGGTTACTAACTAAAGACTAACTAAGGTAAAAACTAACTAACATTAATAACTAAAATTATTTATTTATTTAAAAATATATCATTTAAAAATTGAGAGTCATAAATCTGATATTTTTCTCGGATTAACAAGGACCATAGCCACCCTTCACGAAAGTTACAATGTGAACGAGAGTTATGAGCCATATTAATCACCAGTTTTAATATGTATAGTATGGATGGTCCAAAAATATTAGATTTTGGGTAAAACTAGCATATTCTAGATATTTTAGATGTTATCCTAAGAAGATATGGAGATTTTTAGAACTAGATGTCATTTAAAAGAAAAGACAAGTGATGTTTTAGTTAGTTTTGGAGATTTTATAAAAAGAAAAAATAAAGAGAGTGATTGGCGAAATCGTGCGCGCTGCGGTCACAATCTATAGGTAGTAGATATCACTTCAAATAGGGAAAGAAAGAAGGAGTGCTCTGAAAGATTTCTAACCATGTGACAAATGTCTTGGAGTTTTAATCCCCTTTTGGAGCCAATGGAACCATTAGATTTATGATTTGAGCATAAGATCACTAATTCTTCCAAGAGCCCCTCCACCAAGAACTCTTGTTCTCAGCCACATCCCCTCTTCTCTAATTCATTATAAATATGAGGCATGGGGAGGCACAAGGGAGCATAAGGAGATCCCGAGAGGCTGCGAGAGAGAGGTAGAGAGAAGGATATCCCTCCAAGATATTGTGAGAGAGAGCTTGAGAGAGAGAGAGAGAGAGAGAGAGAGAGAGAGAGAGAGAGAGAGAGAGAGAGAGAGAGAGAGAGAGAGAGAGAGAGAGAGAGAGAGAGAGAGAGAGAGAGAGAGAGAGAGAGAGAGAGAGAGAGAGAGAGAGAGAGAGAGAGAGAGAGAGTTACCTCGAGAGTGCAAGGGAGAGAGTTAGCTCAATTCCCTCTATCTGGATCCTTGACTTAGCCATCTTCTCTTATGCTCTTCCATCTCAAATCTATTCCGCCTTCTTAATCTCTTGAGTCTACTTGTGGACGATGGCCTCCAAGCGAAGGATATCGCATGCGGATGGAAATCCTACAACCATCAATGAAGCTTCGGGCGAAGGCATCACTACCAATCCAACTATGGTTCGGTCGTAAGTAATGTATTTCTAAATTGATAGATGCTTGCTTTGATTCTCACATGAGATACATTAGGCTCCATACTATGATATACGAGAATAGGTCATGGGAAGGGATAGGCCTCTTCTCACATATTCGAAAGATGGAGTAGGCAAAGTGCATATATTAAGGGAAGTTAATTGCACTTAGTTGTGTATGGCTTATTCGTTGATAGAGAAATCAGTCAGGGGTTATAAATAGCCTAATTGTAAAAAGAATAACATTAGGAATTGTGCATACAAGCATTAAGTAAATTTTGTATAGAATCACTATTTGATCCCAAGGGGGGGAGAGCAAATATGAGATGGAATTATTATCGCATCTATTCTTGTATTATTTGGGAAAAATACAATTAGTTTTGTTGGTTGATTGAGGGCCCTAAATGCTTTTTGGAATCAACTGATTTTTGCATTTGTGATTTAGATAAATATTCGAAGTGCTTATGTTGGATGGTAAAAGCATGGCAAAGGTCAGTAATGACAAGTAGCCATGGAAAATAAAGGGACGTTTCATTGGAAGATGATATTAGACTGATTGCCTTGATTATTATTGATTCTTAATTGGATTAATTAAGGAATGATATTTTTCATGGGTGGATCATCTCCAAGATCCCACCATGGATTACCCCAAGTGGACACTACTCGATTCACGGGCCGAAGGTCGAGTGGTGAAAAGGTCAACCACGGAAGTTGTGTCTCACTCCTAGGTCTCTTGGGGTCAGTGGATCTTTGGACACCCCTTGCCTAGACCGGAACGGAATTGCAGACTTTTGTGAGCCCAACGTCTACAAAATTGGAAGATCCTATTCTAGATAAAGGATGGAAATTATGATGCCATGTGATTTGGATCAGGTACTTCTGTTGGACAGAAGGGATACGTAATTCTCCTGTATGGGCATGAGACAAAGATTAACTTGAAGATAAGCTAAGGAACTTGTTTGTCAAAAGGATTGCTTGTTTTGTGTATGTGCTGTAAATTACACGAACAAACCCTATTTCCTAAAAGGATTAATTAATGAAGCTGATTTTAAATATCACACATAAATGTGGTAGGAGCTCATTAGAAAACTAAGGCTATCAAGGGAAGCATGTGTGCGGAATCCCTGACGGGTCCGTCCTATGGTAGGGTGGTCCCCAAAGAATTGGGAGGCTTCTCATAAGGATTTATCACCATTCAACTTTAGGTATTGTTAAGTTAGAGCCGAATTCATGCCGTTTTAGGGGATCAAAATGGGACTATGGCCCTATGGACAGAGAGGTTGAGCGGCACATCCCTCTTGTTTTCCATTCTCTTTGAACCAAGTGTGGTATGGATGTGCTTTGGATTGGGTGTCTCTACGTAAAGTAGGATGTCCAAAACCCAACGCTAGAATGGCGTTAGGAGACTTTGGCCCTAGGAACCCAGATTTTAGGTCGATCCTAGTGGGTTCACCCGTGAACGTCTCTTTGCGGAGGCGGACTTAAGAAACCCTAGGCGAAAAACCTTGGAACATTCCCTGGGAATGCTGGGTGGCGATGCTTAGATTTGTTTCTTGATGGACTACTAAAACGTGCTTGGACAACCGATAGGTGGGCATGTTATACCTATGGTCCCATGTCAATCTCCTGACACAACTGTGCATACACTGGAAAGTCGATAGACAGGTCACCAAAAAAGGATGAGTCCACCTCGTTCTCAAAGAATTCTTGGACTCCTGTATTTCCATCATTGTTACCCGATTTTGGCTCCTCTACACGCTCCAAGATTTCAGTGGCCTCCACCCCTTGCAATATCGACCTCTCTATTCTCGGACTTCAGGGAGTTGAAGGTACAACATACTACCATCAAGGTTGTCGAGGGTTTGGATAGAAAATTACCTGTTCAAAATCACGTACAAGAGAGATTTAACTTTTCTGGTATGTACCATGTCATTAAAAAAAAAAAAAAAGAGTTCATGCACTTGTTCACAATGGGCCAACAATACAAACGTGTCGTGCAAATGCTTCCATCTTTTTTCAGAATATATTTCGAGAAATCTAGATGGACCTTGTCAAACTGTTGCTTCAGCTCCTTCAAGTACCACTTTGAACCACTGCACATTGAATAGGATTATGGAGAAGTTATGGTAATCTACCGTGATAATACTTTGCAAGTTCCCAAAATACTCCATCTCATCTATAATGGTGTTTGGATCTGTTGCTCATCGTCGGCTCTCTTGGTCGAACTTTTCCATGATACCACAATATGTTGTGGAGCACAATTTGTTGATACACTCCACGTAAAAATGTCGTTTGCGTGACCATGCCGCACTGTATATTTTGCAATGTACATGGAAACTGTTAATTAGTTGTCGTATATAAAATCTAGATACGACAAACCCTAAACACATTGTCACAGTTGGACTACATCTCCTCGAGAATTTCCACTCCTCAGTTGAGATCTCCACCCCTTCGTGAGATGCTACGATCAAACCTCCATAGAACCATCATGTTGGCATAAACCATGGCATCTCCTTCATGCCCTCGGGATATCAAATCAGTCGATGGCGAATATTATGTCGATTGTCTTCATCTCAAGCTCCAAGATTATAGGAGAGTCTGGAAGGCTGCCTATCTCCTCTGGTATTGATAGTATAGATTGGATAGTGCCTTCCAAGTAGTGGATTGGCTCAGGCACTATTCATCGCACACCCACAAACTCTACTAAGTGGCCGCAAAAGGTGCATTCCTCCTAGGGATGAGACATCACCTCCTTGTAATAATTTTATAGCCACATCCAATGTTTTTGTATATGATATTCAATTAGTTTGTGAATACAATGCATGATTGATATACACTTTTCTTACAATTTGCTCAAAATATGAGATCACTTGATCAATGATCTTTGATTGAAAGCCATCGAATCATTGTACATGTTCTACAGATAATCGACGTTTTTGTCTAATTGCCAGCTTACATTGAGAGCAAGGACATGGGACACACTAATTAAAATACGCCTCGCAATCTTGAACATCGCAACCTTCATCATTTTCCATTTAGTCTACGTTACGACAAATAATTTGTTTTTGTTATCATTCTTTTTTTCTTTCTTAAATTGTTTGAGAAGTGATTTCTTCTCTTGTAACTCAACAAAATTAACATGTGTAAATTCTCCACCTACCTACAGATGGGCCTACAGTATGTAAAGTCTAATATTCTATGCATGTGGGTGAGGGACTAGCTACCATATGTCAGAGTGTTCCCCGTCCCGTTGTCGGAGGGGTTTTTGTCGAAAGGTCGAATCCACCGGGGATCAGAAGTAGAAGGAAGTAGAGATAGGAGATGGAAGAGAAGATAGAGAATACCCAAGTGGTAAACATGACAAAACAAATCACAATGAATTGAATCAATACGTATTGAAAGAAACTAGAATCTTTGCACTACTTAGAAGCAATCTCTAGGCATTAGTTCTCATGGAGCTCCTTCGTAGACCAAAAACGTGGATCAAAAAAATTAGCTCTTTCTCTACTGCCTGGAACCCAAATCTGATAGCTCCATTGGCTCCGAAAGGGGGGGTAAAACCCCAAGTCGCCTGGTCATGAATCTCCCAGATCACTCCTTCTTTTTTCAGTTCAATTTGCAATTTTTAGCCTGTTTACAACGATCGCGATGTGTGCGATCTCATCAATCTATCTTTTTTATGAAAAATCTCCTAATTGGCTGAAAAAGCAACTAACTTTTTGCATGCCATCCTAATCTAGAAGCTTTTTCTAACTTTTTCAGATTTTTACAATAAATAAGATTAAAAAAAGACTAAAATTATCCAAAAATTTAGTGTTTTCGGATAATCCATGCAACTCACACTAGTACTAATGGCTCAAATCACATTGACTCTCTAGATCAATAGAGAAGTCGGATGATGATGCATTCCATAAATTTTCACACTGTGTCCTCATAACATCACGACATCCACCCCCTCTGAACGTGCACATCCTCCGATATGTGCCAAAATCTAGTTGTCACCAGATTCTGAGTCCTCCTCATCCTATGCAACCATATCCTTTACTTCTTCATCTTCCATATATTCTTGGCTAGCCCCTGTATCATGGCCACTATTTTCTTCCAATTCTGGCAACTCATAAGCAGTAGATTTCTTCCTTTTGAATAATTTGATTCTTTTCCTTGCTACCGGAAGTTTTATGGTTGTCCCATCCAGCTCCTTTAATGATTGAGTAGCATTATCAAACACCTGTCTTACCACATAGGGTCCAAACCATCTTTTGGAAACTTTACGCATGGCACTATGTTGGTTATCTAAATTTTGCTATCATAAACCAATACCCAATCCCCATCTTGTATGGTTCTTAGTCTCACTCTATGTCTTTTGTCAAACCGTTTCTTATTCTGTATCCTTGCTGCCCTTAACTTTATAGTTGCTGCCTCTATGTCTTCTGACTTTATTTCCAACTGTCTAATGCATAAGGCCAACAACTCCTCTCGATTCAACTCCTCTTCCCAAGGTAGCACACTCCATGTGACTATCATCTCTTCTATTGGCATGATAGGTTTTTGACCATACATCAATTCTGCAAGCATATATCCTATAACAACACTATGAGTTGTTCTGTCAACCCACAAAGCATAAGGGAGCAATCGTGGCCACTCTTTTATCTTCTCTCCACATGCTTTTGCCAATGCCTTCACAATAGGTGGATGACCTCATTCACTTTTGCCATTTCCTTCAGGGTTATAGGCTGAAGTTAAAGCAAGCTTTGTCCCCAACTGTGCAAAGAGATCATGAGCTTCATCTGCATCCAACTCACCCCTATCTACTGTATTTTTTTCCCCCACAGCCATATCGACAAAAGATCTCTTCTAAGAGAAAAGTACATATGGCATTTGTCGTCTTAGTACGTAGAGCTCTCCCTTCCACTTGATTAGTCAAGTCTTCACGAGCAAGCACAAGATACCTCATTTGCCAAAGACCTGTAAGCATTGTGACCAAATCCACCACCCACTTAAAATGAAGAGACAATGGATATATGGGTTGCAATCCATCTCAATGTCTCACAGTTAAATACATTTGACATGTCGTACATGTTTCCACAAAGTGAGCAACATCCTTATACATATCTTGCCACCAATATCTTTCTTTGATTTTTGTAAAAGTACCCCAAACACCTCTATGACCAGCCCACAAGCTTTCATGAAATTCTTGCATTACTTTTACTTGTGAAGCTCTGTCACCCAAAACTCGCAATGGCATACCCTGTTTCTTTTTAGCATATTTCCATAAGTATCCATATTTTAAGAAAAATCCATAGGCTTTCCTCTTAATCTTCTTAAACTCCTCATCTGACCATTCATCTCTCTTTGTTAATGTACTGAGATATTGACAAATTCTCAGCCACTCTCCTACATATTTGTCTTCCAAAAACACTTCTACATAAGATGCAAAACATCTAAAGTGTCTTCTCTTTGTTGTCCAAGCTTCTGTTAATGCTGTAGCAACACCTTGCATTACTAAATTCACTCTTGCAACATCATTTTCAGCCATAAGAAAGTCATCTTCTTCCTCCTCATCCATCATCCCATCTTCATTCTCATAGCGTGCTCGAGATAACATGTTTGCCACTGGGTTATCTCTTCCTGCACTATGCTGAAATTCATGGTTCAAAGATTTGATGTATGCAATCCACCGGAGCATAGCAATGTTCGGGGTAGCACAACTAGTAATCATACCCAATACCAGCAAACAATCAGTCTCAATGACTACATGAGCACCCATAAAATACTCCTTATCACATTTAAGGACTGTCACAATTTCCTATAATTCTCTTTTAACCTGTGGATATCTTTTGTGTCGTTTAGTCAATACTTTAGCACCAAAGCAAATTGCATATCTTTGTCCTTCCTCATCATCTTGCCCAATTGCCCATCCAATCCCGATTGGGCTTGTATCAACAGTAATAATGATAGGCTTTCCATGTGAATAGTTAGCCTTTCTCAACGTAGGAGCAGATTTTAAGAGTTGCTTCAATTTCTTTATTGCTTTCTTATGCTTCCTTTCCCAATGAAATTATTGACCTTTCCTTAGAAGCTGATAAAGAGCATTAGCTACATGTGCAAAGTGAGGAATCTATATCAAATAGAATACACATGTACCCAAGAATCTACGCACCTCTGATACATTCGTGCATACATCTCGCATTCTATCAATCTCATCTATTTTTGCTGGTGATAGCCTTCACCCATAAGGCCCACACATATGCCCAACAATCAAAACCTCTTCAACTCCAAAGATAGAATTTTGTCCAGAAAGAGTTAAATGCACCTCTTCTAGACGTGTCAAAATCCTCTCACAATCCACAATATGATTTGCAACAAACTGTTTGCATCCATGATCATCCATCTCTTCATTCTTTTCATCCACTACACACCCTTTGATTGGAACATCATCCAAGAGGGGCATAGTCAATTGTGATATAAAATCCCTGAGTACCCTATTCATAGCATTTGTCATGTGTGCCACTGAGTTTGTTGCACCCTGTGGGAGAGTACACATCCATACTAACCCCAAAGGAGTCTTCATGGTTGTGATATCCTTGCTTTCAATTGCAAGCTGAAACTTATCATACCCCGAGTAAAGATCACCCAAAGAATAGATCGCTCTGCCTGCAAAAGCCTCTGCAAATTCATCAACCATAGGACCTACACCCACATTTCTTATGGTCACTTTATTGATCGGTTGCATGTCTTGAATAAATCTCAAAGCTCCATTTCTTTTGGGCACAATAAACCAACGATTTGAGTACGGGGCTGAAGAAGGCTCCAAGATCTTCATGCGAATCTTTTCATTTAGCAAATCCATCAGCTTTGGCAAGTAAGATTTAGGCACTGGAATAGGCCTAAAGCTCCATGGTACATGTGGCACAGTAAATATGACCATAGGAGAGACAACATTTGGATCAACACAACCTATTTCACTTGGCTGAACTGCAAATGCCTTCCCATGTCTAGCCAACATCTGCATAAAACACTTTCTTTGAGCAGGCAAAAGAAACCCTTCTGCACCAACTTTCAATTCCTCTAATGTTTCAGATGTAAACTGATGACCTATATCTTTAGGATCTCATAAGCTTGGCTGTCTTGACACTTTTTTATACAAACTCTCACTCTCTGGTGGAAGTGGCAAAGCAATTGGTTTCACCTTTTTGTCAACAATCTCTTACTTTGTCTCCACAAGTGCTTCAGCCCATTGTAATCCTTCCTACTGAGCAAACAATGCTATAACATCATACATATCCAAATAACATACTGATAACACTCTGTTTTCAGCCTCATTTTCTGCATGTATAGTTGCTGAAATTTCTGCCATAGTATTAGTAAGATTCAGCCCATAAAAGATGCTTGAAATGCCATCATTTTCAGCTAATAGCCCCAATGATCTCAGTTTCTTAATAGCCCGTTTCATAGATATGCATTCAGCCCAACATGAGCTGTTTGCTGTAAACTGAGAATTACCAATAGTAAATACATGCTTCACTTCATCAAGAGGCGAGTACACCCTCCAAACAGTATTACTGTAGCTCCGCATTACAACAATTCCCTTGCATTTGGAACCAAAGGGGACTCTCGAAGCATATCACAATTTCTAGGATGATTAACACAAACAATAAGAAATTGGACTGCTTTCCTCCCATCTTTGCTTCTGTTTCTTGCATAAGCAAAACCATCATCAAGCACCTTTGTTTCCATACGCACACCTGTAATATAGGGCTGTCCCAAAATCACTTCATATGAGGAATTATCTTGCACAAATAAGTGTTGCTCTTTCTATACATCACCAATCGTCACTTTTACATTAGGACATGCAGCATAGAGCTCCCCTGAAGAATTATTTGTAGCCCTCATATGCCAACCATGATTAGTGTCCACATGCCATGCACCATTTTCATACAATCCCCACTCAATGACATTTATCTCAGACCCATGGTCAAGTAAAGCAAGACAAGGAGTTTCACGTTCCCCTATTTTCACTACCGTTTCAGTGGTAGCTCTAGCCCAATGATTTCTTGTGTAGTGACTTCAAAGAATAAATCCTAGAGTCTCTTCTCCATATTATTGCATTTGCCTTACTCCACCATGCATATTGCTACAAGACAATGCATTTTCAGCCACTTTCTTCTCTTTTCCACACACTGCTGATTAGTAGCATCCTGCATAGTTAATCCAGTACTTACTTTATGCTCATATTCAGCCCGAATACCCAACAAACCAGTTTCCTCTTCAAATTGCAGCAATGCACAAGTGATATCACCAAGAAATTGACACTTCCTTTTAATTATGTCAATGATCTCATCATGAAATTCTCGCTTGGCAATGCCAAGTACCTCTCCCAAGGTAAATTCCACTCGACTGTTTAAGATCCATTCTTCAAGAACCTTTCTAAGATCTGTGGCTGTCTCAATGTCTGATTGCAACTTATATCCTGGCTGCTTGCCCTTCTTTTTGCCCTCTTGTTTGTTATGGTTTTTGCCCTCTTTGTTTGTTATCCAAAGGCTGCTTGTTATGGTTTTTGCCTTTGTAGCCCTCTTTGTGTCCATATTTCAGCCTTTGGACCAATCATCACTTGGCCATGCATTCTATCCAACTGTAGACCAAAAGTAGAAGCATGTACCACCGCATAAGCATTTCGGATAGCCAAGTCTTCCAACAACTTCTGCATACCTCCCTTTCCAAAATTCAAAGCAAGAGGCAATCCCGTTTCTTGTGTATGGATCTTGCCATCTTTCCAAAAGATAAGCTATCGTGCCAAGGCCCCCTGATAGGCAGCACAATCCTTTCTCTCGTGCTGCAAATTGTCACACCATATACATATTTTTCCAAGCTTAGGGGCTGCTGCCCGTCCCCTTTCCTCTTGTCCTTTTTCATCCAATTTTTCAACCTTCAATTGAAAATCTCGCATCCCTTTGACCAATTCATCCAAGACATCTTCCCTAACAGAGGGAACAATAGCAGGTACAGCCATAGGGTTAGCCACAGAAGTAGGTGGCTTACTGGATACATCAACTGTCTTGCCCGTAACAGTGGGCAAGCTAGAGACATGCAATCTTTCTCTTCTTCTATGCTTCTTCACAAGCGCAGTAACAGCTTCATTGACATGTCTCCACTCTGTTTTCAAACCTGTCTCTGTAGTCTGATCCTCTAGCAAATCATCAAGCTTCTCTTGAAGCTTAGGATTAGCTGTTTGTAGAAATAATTCAATTTTCTAACTTGCAAGAGCTTGCTGTTCTGCAAGATCCAACTGCTCAAATCGACTTTCAAATTCTCTTAACAATTTTGTAGCTACAAGACCCTTATTGGGTTGTAAAACCTACTCTTGAAAAGTCTTGCACGTAATCAAAATGGTATCCTCAATATAAAATTCTTCCCTGAGTGCCTTCTTGAAGGCCACCCAGTTAGCATCCTACAAGTATAATTTAGAAATCCATGCTTTCAGTTCATGAACAGTAACACGTACAAAATACCGGCTCCATGCAGATTGAGCCACTCTAAAGAATTCCATCTTTTGAGCATAGGTATGTACATATGCAGATACATTCCTACCATTGAATAACTTCACTTCACACTCAACTGCTTGCAAAGCATTCATCACAACACTTTCTGTTTGAGCTGAAGCTTGCATCACCTATTGTTGTTGTTGTACGTGCATAAGCATATTCATATTTTGCACCAACTGTTGCAAAACATCACTAGAGATTGTATTCGAAGATTCTCCCATCTTGTCTTTCCTTCTTTTGATGACCTTTCACGTCAGGTTTGTTGAGATATCGAGCTCCACTCGTGATATGCCAGGGTGACCATTGTGCATTTATGTCACTGACTTGTCAGTTGCAGATGCGGTTGGTACACCGCCCATGAATAATATCTAGATGACAGCTATCCTTATCTACTCTAGTTCGTAGCTCAGTTAGTATGCCACCTTAGTTAGTTGAGTTTGGTTTGAGACCCATATATAGGGTTCTTCTATTTCTATGTAAGAGAGTTCTTTTGGCTTACACAACTAAGAAGAGGAAAACTGTTTTCAGCCTCCACCTGTGTGTGTATTCCCCCATTGTGCAAGCAAGAAAGCTACAAGTGAGACTCCTTCCTTCTCTCCCACAATCTTGACATGGTATCAGAGCCTTGTTCGTGGTAAGGAGCTCAAGAAAGCAAGCCAAGTTCGCGGTGTTCTGGTAAGAGGACCAGTGTTGCTTTCATTCTTCTGTTTTAGGAGCAAGTCTCTGCAGGTAGCACAACCGGAAAGTGCAAGAGTGCATTGTCTCAGGTTGAGACGCCCTTCGCGGTGAAGCAAGAGGGCAGTATATGCTGCGGGGGAGGGCTTTAGGCCTTGGTGACCCTGTTTTTTTGATTTGAGGCCATTTTGGGCCTGTTTTGGAGGCGGAAGTTTTCTACACGCACTCAGGAAAAGGCCTAGTTTCATGCTGTGCAACCATTGTTCTACAAGTCGGTGAAAAGTTACTGTAGAAATTGCATCGTATGCTTGTGCGCAGAGACATTGGAAGTTACAGAATCATCCTTGTTGCCTGTTGATGTAAAATCGTCACTAGGAAGTGACTGTGTGGTCAAATACCACTTTCGTCAGTTTTGCAGATTTGCCCTTGTGAGGCTGAAGCTGTGTTCTTTGCAGTGACAAAATTTTTTGTAGTGTTCTATAATGGCGTCTGATTCTCTTTCACAGATTGTCACTGAAAAGCTTGACAATAACAATTTCCAAGCATGGAAGTTTAGAATGACGAATTTCCTTATGGGAAAAGGATATTGGGAATTTGTTGTAGGAAATGAAGAAGAACCAGTTCTTCCTGATGTTCCCAATCAACAGCAAATGCAGGCATTTAAAGCATGGCATGAGAGAGCCAGGAAAGTTATGTACTGGCTGTCTATCAGCATTTCAGACTCTATGATTGTGCATATTCAAGATGCAAGTACGCCAAAGGAGGCATGGGATACTTTGTCAAAAATGTATAGCACAAATACGCAAGCCAGGAAAATGCAACTCAAGCAAGAGTTGCACAATGTGCAAAGAGAAAATATGAGCATCAATGACTACCACACGAAGGTGAAGAAGATTGCAGATGCACTTGCTTCCATTGGGTCACCAGTGGAAGATGATGATTTAGTTTCTGTGACCTTGAATGGTCTAGGAAAGGATTATGCACACTTCCGAACATCCATTTTCATCCGTGAAAGATTTCCTGATTTTGAGGAGTTGATTGCTCTTCTAATTTCTGAGGAGCAGAGAAATGGTGGTGCATCTTCTTCAGGAGGAACTTCAAAAGAAGCTGTCTTCTACTCAAATGCTGGAAGAGGTAGAGGTAGAGGTAGAGGAGGCCGATTTGGGGGCCGTGGTAGAAATCAAAATATGCAGCAAACTCAAGAAAACCAGTCCTATGGAGGAGGACGTGGTAACTCTAGAGACAGGGGGAGCCAAAGAGGTCGTGGTGGATGGCAAAGAGGCCAAAATGCAAACAGTAATGTTGAATGCTACTACTGTGGTAAAATGGGTCATATGGCTAAAGATTGCTATAAAAAGCAGAATGACATCATGAATGGAAAACTGCAACAAGGGAATTATGCATCTTCTAGTAGACAGAGTGATGACAGAAATGAGCATTTGTTTATGGTGCAGCACATGACCAATTCTGTGACAAGTGTAGAAGAAAGTAACGATGTGTGGTATCTTGACTCAGGTGCATCAAATCACATGACAGGTCATGCAGAATGGATGCACAATGAAAGGAAAATGGAAAAACTAGGATTTGTGGAGACTGGTGATGATACTGCACATCCTATTGTGCAGATTGGAAATATTCCTTTGTCTATGCAGGATAGGAAAAAGAAATACCTGTCGGATGTATTTCATGTCCCGAATATCACCAAGAACCTAGTTTCTGTTGGTCAAATGGTTGAGCAGGGCTCACAGGTCAGATTTAATTCCCATGGATGCTTTACTGAGGATGAAAAATAAAGGTCGCTTGATAGCAAAAGGAAAGAAGAAGAGCAGAATGTTTACATTGGATGTAGACATGCCTGAATTGAGTGCAGCAATGTTTGTACATGGGACCGGTGTAGTTGTAGATATTGATATCTGGCATAAACGCATTGGTCATGATAATGTACAACTACAAGATATAGACCTTATACCGACGTTTAAAGCGATGAAAATACAAACAACAAAATTTGCCCCCGTCGTCGTAAAAAGCGTCGTTATTGACGATGCCATAGAAACGTCGCTATATGCGTCGCTATTTGCGTCGCAAATAGCGACGCATATAGCAAATGCGACGCAAATAGCGACGCAACCAATAAAGTTGCGGCGCTCATAACGAGGCCAATAGCGACGCGAGCAGTAAATTTGCGACGCAAATAGCGACGGTAACAGGGAAATTTTTTTTTTGTGGCAAGGCAGCCTGTGGGCTGTATGAGAGACATACAAAATAGTTTCTGCACTACTGCATACAAAGCGTTTGCAAACAAAAAGAATATATACTGAAATCATAAAACTGATACATGAAATAAATACATGATCGCATAAAATGCGATTGGTACAATCATGAAAGGATATCACTAATACATAGAAAATGTCTACATAGATCAGGTGACTAAAAACTAAAGGTGTGTGAGCTCCAAGGATCCAAGGGCGAGCTAGAAATCCTCTTCCCCCGAAAGCTCATCCCGCTGCAAAGGAGCATCGAACGGATTTTGTAGAAAAAGAAACAACATATCAATCCACCATACAACAATGCATTCAAATATCTCATGGTAACTATGGACAAGAAAGATGAGTGACTTACAAGGCTGCCGGTCTATACAATCGGTCGATCAATGCATTGAGACCGTGCCTCTCTACATATCGAGTCTCAAGGCCTTGCGGATCGCGATTTGTAATGGAGTGCTGCAAAGAAAACAAAATGCTAACTGTTAGAAACATGATTGTCAGTATAAAGAATATTTCAAAAAAACAAATAAGCAAAACAAAAGAGAAACTTACAAAGTTCTCCAAATATGACCTGTGGCCGCCACTCCCAAGATGATGCACCACTCAGGCCTCGAGTCGTGCCCTCGCCGCCTCCCGCTCTGCTAACTCCAATGTCCTGGCGAATCTGTAGCCTCCTCCCTCAGTCAGTGCCAGTCGTTTGCATCTAACCACTCGGGCTTTGCAGCCCCACTCTTGATTGCCTTGCATGCATCGGATCGTCTATGTGACATGTATGCACGCATACAATCCATCATCCAGCCCGTAGAGAATCTATCTACTGCGACTGGCACCAGAAACTCCTCGTGCAAGGATGCTACTATATAGTCCTTGCTCCCCTCTGGTATGTTCTTCCAATGATCCAGGACGTTGTGTCGAAAAACTTGTTGGCACAACTCCCTCATGCGAGCCATCACCCTCCTTCCCTCATCATTCATGATGATGGCTCCTGACCTACTATCAACTAGGTATCCATAACCCCTAGGAGTCTGCCTAAGATGGGTCCTCTCCCATCTCCGTCCATGCTCTTGGGCATATCCAGGAGACCCCTGTACATCCGGTGTACCGACGAGGGTACCCTCTCTTAGAGTGCCACTCAAAGGGGTGCCACCAAAGGGGGTGCCACCAAAAGGAGTGCCACCAAAAGGCGTGCCACCTGCTGACAGCTGCGCAAAAGCCGGAGTAACTGGAGTAGACGTCCCCACAGGTGTGACAAATCCTGGAGGTGACACAGCTCCAGCTGAACGACGAGATGAAGACACCACGTCCGTGTCTCCACAGCAGAACCCCCCTAATCTCGATGCAGTCCCTTCCTTTAGCCCAAGTTGTGAGCGTCGAGATCGTCTGCTCGAAGCTGAAGCATCTGATCGCGCTGAAGCAGATCTAGCAGAGCGCCCTGACAAAGAACGAGACAGCTCCTGGTCTGGCATCTCTCTGAATCTCGCGAGCTGATCTGGAGACATGCATGCCATCATGTCCTGAAACTCCTCATTGCTCATCCCTCGACTCATCCTGAAAATGTTACCTGCACAGATAAAAAATGATGTTAGAATAATCAATTTAAACTATACAAAGCACAGTAATATAAATCATTTTTTTGAAAAATCCCTCTTAAAATACATATCTTATGTACCTTTATGGAAGATCTAAACAATGAATTGAGTAATACAATTCTCCAAGAATGAAGTATTCTATGGTCCCATGTTAATCGCCTGACACAACTCTGCATACACTGGAAGGTCGATAGACATGTCACCACAAAAGAATGAGTCTGCCTCATTCTCAAAAAATTCTTGGACTTCTGTATTTCCATCATTGTTAGCCGATGCGGGCTCCAAGCTTGCGGTGGCCTCCACCCCTTGTAATATCAACCCCTCTATTTGCATATTTTCTTCATCTATGCCTGGAACATCGCTTTGATCATATACTCTCGCACTTCGAGGAGTTGAAGGTATAACATACCACCATCGAGGTTGTCGGGGGTTTGGATAGAAGATTACCTATTCACAAACACTTACAAAGCGAGTTCAAACCATTGTGACATAAACCATGTCGTATTACAATTAGCAAGCAAATGACTCTTTGCACCTATTCACAATGGGCCGGCAACACAAAGGTGTCGTGCAAATCCATCCATTTTTTTTCGGAATCTATTTCGAGAAATCCAGATGGATCTCGTCAAACTGTTACTCCAGCTCCTCCAAGTACCACTTTGAACCACTGCACATCGAATAGTATCATGGAGAAGCTACGGTAATCCACCATAATAATACTTTGTAAGTTCCCAAAATACTCCATCTCATCCACAACCGTGTTCGGATCCGTTGCTCGTCGCCGGCTCTCTTGCTCAAACCTTGCCATGACACCATAGTTCATTGTGGAGCGCATTTTGTCAATACGCTCCATGCGAAAATGCCGTCCGCGCGACCACACTGCACTATATATTTTGTACTGTACATTGAAACACTCAAATTAGATGTAGCAAGCAAATTTAGATACGACACATTCTAAACCCCTCATTACCTTTGGACTACATCCCCTCGAGAACTCCCACTCCTCCATTGAGACCTCTGTCCCTTCGCTGGATGCTGCGGTCAAGGCTCCATGCAACCATCATGTTGACATAAACCGCGGCATCTCCTCCATGCCTTCGGGATATCGAATCGGTCGGTGACGCGTACTGCATTGAAATTTAGCTCGCGCTTCCTCTCGATCTTGCCTTGCAATCTGGTACTTGGCGAGCCACGTCTCCATGGAGGCATGGTGCAACATACAAAAGCGATTCACCTTCTCTTCCATTGAGGCATCCATTCTTTTTTCTATCCCATTTCCAACCACCACATCTCCAGTCAGCCTATCATCATCCTTCAGCGTCCATAGCATTTCATTGTCTAGTTCCACCGTTGGTAGCCATTGTGAGATATGCACTAACGCCTCTGACACCAACTAACCTTCTGCCATGCTACCTTCTGGACGAGCTCGTTGTCGCACAAAGCCTTTCAGGGTTTTCATGAAGCGCTCCAGGAAGAACATCCATCGCATATGGACAGGTCCAGCAATCTCCACTTCGTCCACAAGATGCACAAGAAGGTGAACTTGTATCGTGAGCATGCTAGTGGGCATGTATTCCTCAAAGAGACAGACAGTCTCAATTGCTCCCCACCTTGCGGATTCAATAGAGGACGCCTTAATCTCTTTCTATGAGATCCATTGCACCAAAGTCGACAACTTGTAAATGGCCCCGCGAATTTCTGGAGTAAGGCATCCTGCGATCGCGATTGGTAGGATAAACTACCACAAATGAGAAAGCATTATGAATAATGGTCACTTTTCAAATTGCAAAATGCCCACGCTAATTACAATTCATTCTGTTCACAAAGCTGACATATCTTATGCCAATCATGGGATTTTAGCCCCGACAATTGGTCATCTTTAGAAAATGCGGACCTAAGAGAACGGATCATACCTGTCGGAGTGCAGATAGACTTGATTACTTGCTTCACAATGCGCTCTTCTTTGGTAGACAAAACCCAGGGAGCGCGAGGAAGCTGCACTCCCCCTTCAACACTCAATTGCGGCCAAAGCACCTCCATCTTACCTACCTCCTTCAAATCCATTCGTGACCCTATAGTGTCTCTCTTTCATGTGATGTGGTCCCATAGCAAGCTGCCCACATCCTTGAAAATATGCATGGGATCCAATAAGTGGTTGACCTATAAGTGGGTCCAATATGGCAACTCGTAGAAAACTGAGAACCGTCGCATTCTATTTGGATGTGGTTCCGGGTTTACCATTTTGAGCTCATACCAGCTTGTAGTATTCATATGTGCTAGAGGTCGTCCAAGAAAACCTTCCCTGAGTTCATGATCCTCCGGCAAGAAAGCGGCGTGTCCTTGATATACCATCTTCTTCATGGTTCGTGACCTTCGGGAGTCTAACTGTGGCCCACACAATGGACATGCATGATAACCTGAGGTAACCAGACCTGTAAGGCGAGCCACGACCTAGTGAATACTTGATTGAATGAAATAAAATATAGATATTACGAGTGAGAATGGAGGTCTGCTCACCTAAGCACTCTCCCAATCCCGGAAAGTCATGCATCGTCCACATGAGAATGGCTGGAATGTTGGCTGATCGCCGACCATCGCGCCTGCTCATATCTTACACAGTGACTCCCTCTTCCCACAAAATCTTAAGCTCATCGACTAATGGACGAAGATACATGTCTATATTTTTTACTTTGTAGCGGCTCGGGATGAGCAAGCTAAGGATGAGATGTCCTTTCTCCGTAGAAAGCCATGGAGGGATGTTGTAGTTGACAAGCACTATAGGCCACACACTGTAAGAAGTCGAGCGCAGACCGAATGGGTTCACACCATCCATGGTGAGACCGAGCCGAAGATTCCTTGGCTCTCGCGCAAAGCCTGGGAAGGTAGAGTCAATGTGGCTCCATGCGTGCGAATCCGCTGATATTCGTTGTACTCCATCCGTGGACCTATTCTGCACATGCCACGTTGTCAAGCTTGCCATGCCAGACGTGTGAAACATGTGGTTTATGCGGGGGATGAGCGAAAAGTGTCTGAGAACTTTTTGAGGGATGGTTTGCCCTTGCAAGTCCTGTCGATACCTGTGAGCACCACACTTCGGACATGTCTCCATAGTCTCGTATTCATCTCGAAACAATATGCAGTCGTTGATACATGCATGGATGTTATTGTAGTTCATGCCAAGCTTTCGTAAAACATGTCGTGCATCATCACGAGACTCGGGCATGGTAATTGCAGATGGTAATATATGATATTTCAATAACTTGAAAAAAATCATAAAACACCTTGAAAAAGCACAAATATTTGCAATAATACTGTTTTAAAAAAAATCAATAAAGCCTATGTGCAAGGTACCTGAATAACTCAGTCACACTCGTATCGCTCCAACCGTATTTTGCTTGCACACTTAAGAGTGCAAGAAATGTCTTCAATCGAGATACTCGGCACCCATCATATAATGGTATGGATGCTTCCTCTCTAAGCGGGTCAGATGTCTCAACATCCATGGGAATCAATGTATCGATCATTGCCTCCATCTTAGGCTCCAAGATTGTAGGTAGGTCGGGAAGGTTGTCTGTCTCCTCTGGCATTGACGGTATAGATGGGCCTTGCAAGTGGTGGATTGGCTCCTGCAATCCATCCATTGCACGTCCACGAACTCTTCTAATTGGCCGCAAAGGGTGCACTCCTCCTTGGGTCGAGACATCACCCCCTGGATAGAAAATTTGCCAACAAGACCCAATCTTATTGTGTATGGTTTTCAATTAGCTTGCGAGTACAATGCATGATTAATATTAACTTCAAATTACCGTTTGCTGAAAATCCGCAATCGCCTGATCAATGATCTCAGATTGAAACTCGCCAAATCGTCGTAGGTGTTCTATAGACAATCGACGTTTTCGTCTAATTGCCAACTTGCATTGAGAGCAAGGACATGGGACACGCTGATTAAGATATGTCTCGCGGTCTTGAACAATAAGACCTTCTTCGTTTTCCATCTTATCTACATTACAGCAAACGAGGCTTAAATGGATAGCTTTATGGAGATGTACGTCAAGTTGCAAGTTGACCATAAATCTTGCATTGTATATAGTAGTTGAGAGATTTTCCAATGTTATATCTCGGCCTTGTATCATGCTCAAGGATTTGTTTGTCCCGGTAGATAATTATTCGTTATTTTTAAAAACTGCACTAGAGGGCTTTGAGTATAAGTAATCCATTTTGAGCATCATTGAGGATCTCTTAGTCTAATAATCAATCATTCTTAACAAAAAGCATCTTAGAAATGTGGTTTTTTTGTCCTAGGATGGCGTATTAAAATTAATGCGCGCCATCTATGAAATTTATCAGCTATAGTAATAAAATTTATTTCAATCAATTCTACTCATAGTCATAAGACCTGAGAGAAAATATCCTATACTCAATTTAAGGGATTCTTCTTCTATAACAATACTTTTGGGTTCATTTTGATGAAGTACCGTAATGACTATAAGCTAGGGTATCATTTTCTTTTAGTCCTTCCGTTGACTAGTTGGCATGATTTCTAATTTGTTATGCCTATGAAGTTAATACAAAAACAATGAATTATGCATATCACAATTAGATCCCCTACTTGGACATTATGAAGGACATGACCATTTTTAAGCCATCTTAAAGAGTCACCAATGTACGTGGCCCATGGCAAAGCACATTGCATACCATTATCGATAAGTCTATTATCTTAAATTTCCTTCCCCTCCCTCTCCCTCTCCCTCTCTTTCTCTCTCTCTCTCTCCCTCTCCCTCTCTTTCTCTCTTTCTCTCTTTCTCTCTCATTTCCTCTCCTAAACAAGCAAAAAAAAAGTGTTTCAAACATTAAACAAGCAAGAGGGAGAGTGAGAGAGAGAATGCACTCTCTCTCTCTCACCCTCACCCTCACCCTCTCTTTCTCTTTCTCTCCCTCTCTCATTTCCTTCCCCTCCCTCTCCCTCTCCCTCTCTTTCTCTTTCTCTCCCTCTCTATCTCTCTTTCTCTCTTATTTCCTAAACAAGCAAAAAATAAAGTGATTTAAACATTAAACAAGCAAAAGGGAGAGGGAGAGAGACAATGCACTCTCCCTCTCTTTCTCTTTCTCTCTCTCCCTCTCCCTCTCCCTCTCCCTCTCCCTCTCTCTTACTCTCTCGTTTCCTCTCCTAAACAAGCAAAAAAGAAAGTGATTTAAACATTAAACAAGCAAAAGGGAGAGGGAGAGAGAGAATGCACTCTCCCTCTCTTTCTCTTTCTCTCCCTCTCCCTCTCCCTCTCCCTCTCCCTCTCCCTCTCCCTCTCTTTCTCTTTCTCTCCCTCTCTCATTTCCTTCCCCTCCCTCTCCCTCTCCCTTTCCCTCTCTTTCTCTTTCTCTCCCTCTCTATCTCTCTTTCTCTCTCATTTCCTAAAAAAGCAAAAAAAAAGTGATTTAAACATTAAACAAGCAAAAGGGAGAGGGAGAGAGACAATGCACTCTCCCTCTCTTTCTCTTTCTCTCCCTCTCTCATTTCCTTCCCCCCTCTCTCCCTCTCCCTTTCTTTCTCTCCCTCTCTTTCTCTCTCATTATTTAAACATTAAACAAGCAAAAGGGAGAGGGAGAGAGAGAATGCACTCTCCCTCCCTCTCCCTCTCTTTCTCTTTCTCTTTCTCTCCCTCTCTCATTTCCTCCCCCTCCCTCTCCCTCTCCCTCTCTTTCTCTTTCTCTTTCTCTTTCTCTCTCTCCCTCTCCCTCTCCCTCTCTTTCTCTCTTACTCTCTCGTTTCCTCTCCTAAACAAGCAAAAAAGAAAGCGATTTAAACATTAAACAAGCAAAAGGGAGAGGGAGAGAGAGAATGCACTCTCCCTCTCTTTCTCTTTCTCTTTCTCTTTCTCTCCCTCTCCCTCTCCCTCTCTTTCTCTTTCTCTCCCTCTCTCTCCCTCTCCCTCTCTTTCTCTTTCATTTCCTCTCCTAAACAAGCAAAAGAGAGTGATTTAAACCTTGAACAAGCAAAAGAAAGAGAGAGGGAGACTCACCGATGAGATATGGCGAGCGTGGGGCAGCTTCTCTTTGCGATGAAGGCTCCTCCTCTCCTTCCCGAACAACGGCGGCAGCGGCGGCGGCAACGGCAAGTCTTCTTCCTCTCCTTCTCTCACGATGGTCGCTCTCTCCCTCACTCTTGCTCTCAAAACTCTCAATGGAGCAAAATAAATGAAAAACGCACTCGGGTTTCGGCCGCGTTTTTTCCCTGTGGCCCGTTGCTATTTGCGTCGCAAATAGCGACGTTATTAGCGACACCAATAGCGACGCCACTATCCGCCATCACTAATCGGTGTCGCTAGTGGCCCAAATCCTTGTAGTGTACAGCGACTTAAATCAATGCAGGCCCAAAATATTGTTGCAGGATTGCCAAAATTCAAGGTTGCAGAAATGCATAAGGTATGTGAAGCTTGTCAGTTTGGAAAACAGGCAAGGAAACCATTTCCTAGACATGTTCAAGAGAGTAAGAAGCCATTGGAATTAATCCACTCTGATGTGTGGACTACTAAAGCTGCATCTCTTGGAGGCTGTCATTATTTTGTCACTTTTATTGATGACTATAGCAGAAAAGTTTGGGTGTATTTTATGAAAAAGAAAAGTGAAGTTTTTGGGCATTTCAAAACTCTTAAAGCTATAGTTGAAAAAGAAACAGACCTGCAAATAAAATGCCTAAGGTCAGATGGAGGGGGAGAGTACCTCTCAAATGAGTTTGCAAGGTTCCTACAGGAGCATGGCATAAAGCAACAATATTCATGTAGTCATACCCCACAACAAAATGGAATTACAGAAAGGAAAAACCAGCATATTGGAGAGGTATCTTGTGCCATGCTCAACGAAAAAGACTTGCTAGATTTTTACTAGGCTGAAGCAGTTGTTACAGCAGTCTATATAATGAACAGGACTCCCACTGCAACAATACATGGGATGACTCCAGAGGAGAGGTATACTAGTAGGAAACCAGATATTTCTCATTTGAAAATTTTTGGTTGCATTGCCTATGTTCATGTGCCAGATGAGTTGAGATCCAAGTTGGATCCAAAAGCTGAGAAGTGCATCTTTATTGGTTACTCTCTGTAGCAAAAAGGGTATAGATGCTATAACCCTTCTACTCGTAAGTTTACAGTGAGCAGAGATGTTGTTTTTTATGAGATGAGTAGCTGGTATAAACCAGTAAATGTGATTGATAATGTAGATGCACAAAATGGTAATGCTGTACAGAATTCACTGCAGCAGTCACAAGATATTAGTGGACCTGGAGTGTCCTCTAGCAGTGGTTCACATTCTTCACCATGGACAGGCAGATTGAGATCAGGAGAATCTTCTCAAAGCAATGCAGATAGTGGTGTGCAGGTATCACGAAAAGGAAAAGAGAAAGTAGATCAGCCCATGTTTGATGTGAATGCAGGTCACTCTTATGTGGATGGTGAATCCAATGGCTCAGAACAGAGTATTGATGATGAGTTGGGTATTCCTTCTATTGTTACACCTGGAGTAAGGAAGACCAGGGATGTTTTGAGAGTACCTGGGAGTGAACCTACTCTACGCAGGTCTACCAGAGCTAGGTATCCTGTGGATAGGCTGAAATATGATGGATTTACAGCCATTCACTATGCCTATATGGTCAAAGTGATACAGGAACCAGAACCCACCTCTTTTGAGCAAGCCATGGGAAAAGAAAAATGGGAGAAAGCCATGGATGAAGAAATGGATGCCTTGGAAACAAATGCTACATGGGAATTGGTACCTTTGCTGAAAGGTAAGAATGCAATTGGCTGTGAGTGGGTTTATAATGTGAAGCACAATGCAGATGGTTCTGTGAACACATACAAGGCAAGATTAATAGTCAAGGGGTATGCACAAACATATGGCATTGACTATGAAGAAACATTCAGTCCGGTTGCAAGGATGGCAATCATAAGAGCAGTCATTGCTATGGCTGCATCAAAGGGATGGTCTTTACATCAGATGGATGTAAAGAATGCCTTCTTGCATGGTGATTTGCAAGAAGAGATCTATATGGAGCAGCCACCAGGTTACGTGCATGCTATTCATCCTGAGTTTGTTTGCAGGTTGAAGAAAGCCTTGTATGGCTTGAAGCAAGCACCTAGAGCATGGTCTGACAAGATAGGACAGTATCTTGTCACTATTGGCTTTCAGATTTCCAAGGTAGATTTCTCACTTTATGTGAGAAAAACAGAGAAAGGTATTATGCTGCTTGTCATTTACGTTGATGATTTGATTATCATAGGTGATAGTGATGAAGATATCCTTCATGTGAAAATGCTATTGAAGCAAAAGTTTGAGATGAAGGATT
This sequence comes from Lygodium microphyllum, assembly GCF_053477565.2. Taxonomy (NCBI): domain Eukaryota; kingdom Viridiplantae; phylum Streptophyta; class Polypodiopsida; order Schizaeales; family Lygodiaceae; genus Lygodium; species Lygodium microphyllum. The sequence continues at coordinate 170,365,118 of NC_141136.1, forward strand.
TGGGAGAGCTGCGTTATTTCTTGGGCATTGAGGTGATTAGATCACCAAGTGGGATACGGATCTTACAGAGGCAGTATGGATTGGACATGCTGTCCAAATATGGGATGACAGGCTGTAAGCCTATTTTAGTTCCTTTGGAGCAGAATGTGAAGTTGAGCACAGATGCAGGTGAGCTTTTGGAAGACCCTACTATATACAGACGCATAGTAGGAAGTTTGATTTATATGATTATTACCAGGCCAGATTTGAGCTATGCTGTTGGATTGGTAAGTCAGTTTATGCAAGCTCTAAGGAAACCGCATTTGGATGCGGCTAGATGCATACTAAGGTATGTGAAGTCCACATTGCAGTATGGACTATTTTATGAGACTGGGATTCAGATATAGTTGCATGGATACACTGATGATGATTGGGCTGGTAGTATTTCTGATAGACGATCTACCAGTGGATATGTGTTCTCTTTTGGGAGTGCTGCAGTCACTTGGAGCAGCAAGAAATAGCCTACAGTTGCCTTGTCAAGCACAGAGGCTGAGTATAGGGGCGCAGCAATGGCTGCATGTGAGGTAGCTTGGTTGCGTAAGCTACTTTATGATATGCATCAGCCTACAGATGGGCCAGTTGTCATTTATTGTGACAACATGAGCAGTATACACTTGGCCAATAACCCAGTCTATCATGCTAGAACAAAGCACATTGAGGTGCATTATCACTATGTGCGGGAGAGGGTTTTACTAGGTCTTATTGATCTAGTTTATGTCACCATAGAGGATCAGGTAGCTGACATATTTACAAAGGCATTCGGCGCAGAGAAGCTGTGCAAGTTCAGAGACCTGCTTGGTGTGCAGGAATTGGGATTGAGCTTGAGGGGGAGTGTTGAGATATCGAGCTCCACTCGTGATATGCCAGGGTGACCGTTGTGCATTTATGTCACCGACTTGTCAGTTGCAGATGCGGTTGGTACACCGCCCATGAATAATAGCTAGATGACAGCTATCCTTATCTACTCTAGTTCGTGGCTCAGTTAGTATGCCACCTTAGTTAGTTGAGTTTGGTTTGAGACCCTCATTGTCGTGTGAGACGTAAGGGTATATGTAGGTCTCTTCTTCATTCGGTTCTTCCACGTAGTGGACTGGGGCGTCGCTCGGTGGGTGGGTCACGTAAGGACCAGGCGGTCTAGGAATGCCTATAGGGTTTATGTCCATTCTAGGGACGGCTAGTTTCGTATCGTTAGGCGTGGGAAGAGCCAATGGGAGCCCCCTTTTGAGAATGGCTACGGCCTGTTTGTTAGGTAAGGCTGGCTGTAGGGTTGCGAGTATGGAAGTCTTCTTGGTAATCTACAATGCGTGACATCATGGCCGAACCTACCGCAGTTAGCACAAGGTCTTGACCTAGGGTCTTGACACTTGACCGACAAGTGGTTTCCGCCACAATACACGCATTGGACATGCGGGCGCGTTGTGTGGCACATCAGAGGCTGACATAAGGCGTCATGGGGGGTAACATTGCACAAATCCTAAAATCTGGCACAGATTTGCAGGTGGCCTGATACGAGATGAAGCACGACCTATAGAAGACGCAATCATGGGGGCCACCATAGGGTTTTCAAAGCCCCCCTAGTGGGCCATCTCCCTCTAAGAGGGTTTGATGAAATTCCTCCTGTGTTGGTGGCTATAAGCCAAAACCTAAAATTGGGTTTCTGGCAGCCATAGCCAAGGAGCTTCAAGCTCACTCATTTTCAACTTTTCTCAACTTGGGCATTATCAATAGTGATTTTAATCACTAAAAAACACTTGTCAAGATTTGTTCCTGCCCAGTGGAGCTTAAATGTAAAGTGCTTCTCAATCCATGGGCAATATTAAGCTTGTAAAGATCAACCTACATTATGAGTACTAGAATGGATGTTGGTAAGAGTGCTTCTTAGCAGTATTGATACATTCAATTGATGCTCCATACTATTTGCTGCTAGTAAATCAGAGATATGAGTGTTATTGTACTCTCCTCTGATTCATCCCATAGCATAGAGTTGATTAATAAGTAGTGCTCCACCAAGAACTCCTCTAATAGGCCACGTTATCAGGAGGAGCATGAAGTCCAATCAAAGCTCACCTCATTGAAACCCAGAAAAACAGTAAAGCTTAAATCAAGGGTTGTTCGGAGAACAAGACCTCCTAAATCCTATCTTGAGATATTTCATATGTATGATTTCCAACCTTTTTCAACTCTACAACTTTAAAAGTTGGTTATAATTTGTAAGACTTAGTTCTGCTATTCGGTTGTACTTGGCCACCTGTAAAGGACTAGACACTGCCATTGCTTAAGGAAATAGGTAAAACCTTCCTATAATGGCCATGGCCTATACAAATGTAAGGCCTCAAATTCACAAGTTCAATGGAAAAGATTTTCATCCGTGGCAAGTTCTGGTAAAATATAAAATGATGGAACGCGGCTATTGGCCCTTCATAAAAGGGACCAAAGTGATTGACCCATCCAATCCCCTTGATGTAGAAGATGATGAAAGAGCTCAGGCCATCATCATGCTTTACTTAGATGAATCTTTAATTCATCATATTGACCAACTCTCCACTGCCAAGGTGAAATGGGATAAACTTGAAAGGCTCTATGGCACTACAGGGAAGAACTTTAAGACCTTTCCAAAGATTGAGTTTTTTAGCTTGGAGTATAAATAGGGAGAAGATCTCAGCAAGTTTATTTCACATATGAAGGGGCTTATGGCATAGCTGGCCTTCGTTCAAGAACCCACTCATGATGAAGACACCATTGCCATCCTTTTGAAGTCTATGAAGAAGGTCTTTCCAACCCTTGTGACTACCCTAACTAATATCCCAAACCCAACCTTGGCAAGTACCATCCAGTCATGCTTGGATGAAGAGAAGAGAAACCATACTGAAGGAACTTCAGCATTTACTTACCGTGAGCAAGTGTTAGTCCTTATAGCTCCTACTAAGTGCTCATTTTATCACAAAAAAGGGCATATTGTAAGCAATTGCTGGAAGAAATATATTGACAAAATGAAGTGATGCAAAAAGACCGGGCATATCACTAGTAAGTGTCCCGGTGTTCTAGAAGTACCTAAGGAATTGGAGGTCAACTTTGTCTCCCAATCCATAGATGACCGAATCTTTTGATTCTTGTAACACTCTCTACCTATAACCTTCTTTTGTAGCCTAATTTATAAAGATGTCATTGTGGATTAAGGGGGGGGGGCCATCCGATCATGCTTTATCCAATGCCACCTAGCATTGAGGGGGGTGTTGAGAAGTAAGCATGAGAACTCTCCTTATACTAGAGAGGATAAGGGTAGCTAGGTGTAAATGGACTGGAGGACATGGGAACAAAGGGAAACACTAACCCTAACTCCTCCAGAGGCTATATAAATAGCCTAAAGTACACACTCAATGATGAGGAGAGTGTACTAGTTGTACCTTGAATAACTGACTAAGCAAGATCTTATTCTTGTACTTGAGCTCTCTCTCTCCCTCTTGTGCACACTCTCTCATGCTTCCAACTCTGATCTTCAACATGCACTTTGTTGGATGGTTGACTACACAAAAAGCCTTAAGAGCCCAATATTGGTGGCCATCCATCTTCTAGGATACATTTGCATGTGTAAAGAGATGTGATATATGCTAGAGACATAATACTAAAGAGAATTGGAAGCACCCCCACTGACTTCTATTATGGCTTTATTACCATTCGAGAAGTGGACCATTGACTTTGTAGGTCTAGTTACCCCATCATCCTTTACATAGAAGAGGTATATCATAGTAGCGACTAACTATTTTACGAAATGGTTAGAAGCATGAACAACAATGAAGGATGATACAAAGAAGATTGCTAATTTCCTTCTTGAATAAATAATCTATTGATTTGCTCTACCAAAAGAGTTGGTGGTGGACCGTGGAACTCATTTCTTGAATAAGCTTATTAAGCATAATAAAATGATACCTTACAATCCATAGGTGAATGGGCAAGTTGAAAGCACCAATAAAGCAGCTTGTGGAAATCCTATCAAAGATTGTTTTAGGAAAGAAATGAGATTGGGATATAAAATTACATGTGGCTATATGAGTGTACAACATGACCTTTAAACAAGCTACTGGTTAAGCTGGTTCAAATTAGTCTACAGAGAGGAGTGTGTATTATCCCTTGAGATCGAGTTACCTAGAATAAGATCCACGTTCAACCATTCATTGGGGATAAAGATGTACTTTTCGAATGTTGTAAGACCTTACCACCTCTTGATGAGCTTAAAATTTAGAGTTTATTACATCATGAGGTGGTCAAGAGTCATATTAAACAACTTCATGACATGAAAGAGAAGAAGTATACCTTTAAAAAATGACAACTAGTCCCATACTATGATGCATATAGGGATCATTTTCCTAGAAAATCAGAGCCTAAGTGGAATGGTCCCTATAGAATAGTTAGAGTAGGTAACAATAACTCTACCACATTATTAGTCGATTTATAGGGGTTGGAATTTAACAATAAGGTTAATCTTAATAATATTAAGTATTATTATCTATTATCATATTAATTAGATGAATGCCATTGCAAGTTTATGTCATGCTGCTTTGAAACCTACAAGAGAGGTTAAATTGGTTGATAGGGCATCTAATCCCCTATTTGGAGCACCCATACTTGGAACAAAGATACTATTAAGGAAGGTTTATTTGGTAGAGCAAAGGATATAAGTTGATTGAAGAAGAAGACATGAGATTTGTTTGGAAAATTAAGGTCTTCTACCATCATTGCTTGAGTATCTTGACAAGTATTCCTATAGGTTTCAATAAAGAAAGTGGGATGGGACCTTTGGTTCACTCTTTGAATATGCTGAAATTTGATTATCATAGTTATGAATAGAGACATTGATGATGGCCAGCTCTGTAAACACTTTATGGACTTGTACATTCTATTTTGATAGAGCATCCAAGAGTATCGACAATAGGAAAGGAAGCATTTGGGTAGTCATTAAAGATCCCCAGCATAGGGTTACAATGAAATTAGTAACTTACCTTGGGGTAGGATTTACTAACAAAATGGTAAAATATAAAGCCCCAATAATGGGACTAAATGTTGCTAAGAGAGGCAGTATTCACCAATTATCAGTAAAGGGGGATTCTTAAATGATATTGAATCAACTAAGTGGAATGTACATGCTACGCAATCTCATCCTTCATATGTATTATATGCTGCTATAGACTTGATTACCGAGTTTGAAAGAGTGTCTATTTAGCTAGTTAGAAAATTATGCTTATGAAGAAGGCCTCTTTTTCAAATGTGGTCCTGACTTAGATATATCTCTTGATGATGAGATGTGACTTGGTCAATTATGGGGACTCTTATTTGAACATGCTTTATGGGTTAAGTATGTCAAGGGAGGATTGAGTAGTTGTTTGCCTCCTGTGAAGACAATGTCAGGCATACAAAGATTTGTCTTAGAGGTAGCCCTTGTGACCTTGTCCTCCTAGCATGCTAGGAGGCTAGTTTTAGGAATTCATGTTAGTTGTGAGGTAGCTAGGAAGCCTAATAAATAAAAGAAGAAAATGCTAAATGTGTTTGAAATACATACAATACGGAGATGTATAAAAATAAGTTCTAACCTTGAAATTAGAATATAGAGAGAAAACTTAGAAGAGCATATGTTTATTTCCTTGGAAAAGCTTGGTAGATTTTTGGGGATGAGTCACTGATGGTGTGTTCCTAAGGGTAGCATCTAGCTAAAAGAAAATAAGGATGGTTGGAGCAAAAATAAAGTGAGTGGAAAGAAAATATTTAGTGTCACCTTGCGAGAGCTTGGTAGGTTCTCGAATACCAAGACTAGACCTAAGGCCAATACCTTGTTCTCCTTAGGCCACAATATGCTTAACTCTCTCCTTTTTACACATCTGAGTACCAAATAATGAAGAATAGAAAACGAAAAACATAAAAAACTTTATGAATTTAAGTGGACTAGGCTATAGGAGTACTTGCCTTATATAAGTTCCTACTATAGTTATCCTAGGTCAGGTAGGCAGGTGAGACCATCACTTAGGAAGACCTCTGTGATAGATCTTTTAGCCAATCCATGTTGGAGAAATTGGTTAGCAACTAGCTCTTGATCTCTTTGCCAGATTATACTTGGCCTATTCATTGTGGAATTCATGCTTTAATCTTTGTTAGGGGATAGGGTAAGGAATCTATTTTATGTTATGTTGTGTATTTTATTTAAAGTAGCTTGATGCTTGCTATATTTTACTTGTGTGCAGATCAATCTATGGGTTCAATGTTCTGAGTCACCTTATCACATGGTCGCCAATGAGAGGTGCAACTAGGCACCAAAACCAAAGAGCATCAAATGAAGCATTTACAATAAGAATGAAGAAATGTTGGAGTTTTGTAAGCAAAAGTGGGTGGCTCAAAACGTGTTAGAAACGTATGTTCATCAATCAAAGTTCATTAAAGGAACCATTTAAATAGGTATAACTTTAGCATTATAAATTAGCTACCTCATTAAGAGGCCAAAAATAGTGTCCATGAGACTAAGCTAGTAGAAAACAACACCAAGAATGAGGTTATACCTTCAAACCTCGAATCTGAGCTCGTTTTACCCCTTCAATTTTAGTAAAACCACTTGCCAACAATGCGAACACAAAAGGGAGTGAATTGGATATTTTGTAATTAGTAATTAAGAAGAGCTTAAAGCTCAAAATTTCTCATGATTGGGAGGGAGGGGGTTCAATTTTCGATGCACCCCCTCAATCTCCATGAGCTAGATTTTTACACGTGTATGAATCGCAATAAGTACTCTTGGCCATGAGATGCTAAATTTCTTCCCTCTCTTGATCGCCACAAAAGTAATGTGAAATGATGCATTTTATCAAAATATTAGTTTTTAGTCTTTCTCTCTCTCGCCATAACGGGTGTTCTTATGGGCTGAGAGGGAGAGGGAAAAGGGGTACTGAAACATGATACGATATGGGCAATGGAGCAAAGGAGCATGAAGGTGATTATTAATGGTTGTGTGGAGAATCAACAGGCTTCCTTAGTGATTCCAAAATCATAAAAAATAAAGTGATTTATGAAATATTTTATAGTAAGTCTTATTTTATTTAAAAATAGCAAAAAATGAATGGTGTATATGCATATAAAGAATTCTTATTGAGTAAAAATAATAAATATATTTTATAAATGCTTGATCAATGTACTTTTTACAATAATTGATTTTCAAAAGGTGTTCATATGAGTAAAATTGAGAAAATTTACAAAAAATGGAGTTTAGAGAAAAATTGAATGATTAGATGAATTTGGATATTATAGAATGATAAATATATATTTATACAATGTTTGTATGGATTCCACGGCATAAAGATTACTTCAATGTGGCCTCATATTGTGTATGAAGATGGGTTCCTGTGTGGTTTTTTCCATTTTACTACATACTAAAGAATATGACAATGCTTACAAAATTTGTTGATAGGGGGTGGCGAGAAGGAAAAAATGAGATTAAATATGTTGTTTTTTAATCTTTTCCATATGCATATAGATTTTTTTTTTAGTATAAGGAAGATAGTAACACGGGTTTTCTTAGTGTTGTATCTTCTATATCACCACTGTTAGATATGATCAATGCCCCACCCTCATTAGGTGCTACCAATGATCCATGGTGCTCAAAGTTGTAAGGCCCCCATTATGAGGAGAAGTCAAATGTGACCCCGGACATTGGTTGAGTCTTGACTTGTATATCAGATGAGGTCTATATGATCGGATGGCAAAAAGGTGACCAGTGTGGGTCTAATATTTGGGTTAGACAGAGTGGTTAAGCTGGTAGCAACTCGAGGCGCATTACATCGAGTTGCGGTGTAAGGGAGTTAAAAGGGGCCCCTATTGTGGGGTCCGAGGGCCACGGAAGCGGCCCCTAGCTGGGGGGTCCCAGGGGGGCCAGTGGCCCCCTTGGTGGGGGTCCGGGGACAGCGCCCACGACCCGATGGTAAAGGGAATATTCCCTGGAATATTCCCTGGACGACTAGTGGAGGTTCATATGGTAGGTCGGACCTAACAACCTTTGTGGGCTATAAAAGCTAAACCCCTTCACAGCCATCTCTCACTCATCTTTCACCCAGTCAGAGTTGTTGTTCCAGCTAGTCTCAAGCTCTTCACCTATCTTCTATCTAGATCGCCATCTAAGCTTCACACAGTGGAAGCGCATGGGTGGACAGAGCCATCTTTGTATCAGTTGTTTGGAGTTAAAGAATTTACTGATTCTCCTCTTTTCTGTTGTGTACTCTCTATCTCTTTCTCAGATTCTGTTCGCTGCGCCATGTAATATTTTACATGGTATCAGAGCCCAGGGGGCTCTAGAGATTGAAGAGTGTGCAAGAGGCAAATGCTTCAACAACAAGGAGAAACTATGTCGACTTTCGGAACCGGTTCTGGCGCATCAGGAAGCGGTGCAGGAGGTGGTGCTGCTATACCGGCTATTCAAACACAGAGGATTTGTCCACCAACCTTCAGCGAAGGCAAGTTAGATGGTACAAACTACACCTTGTGGAAGTTCAAAATTACAACTATCCTTGATTCTTATGAGCTTCTAGAGACTGTGCTGGGGACTGACGCAGAACCACAGCCTACCCCCGACCCATCAAATCCTAGTGTGATGATTCCTCCGAATGCAGATCTTCTATGAGCTTGGAAACGAAGGAATGTAGATGCATTGTGTGCCTTAGTTACAAGCTATTCTGACAGTGTTTTGACTTTGATTCAGCATACAACCAAAGCATCAGAGGCTTGGAATGTACTAAGGAGTCAGTATGAAACACGAAACCAAACAAGGATTCAAAACTTGGAGAATCAACTAGCAGCGGAGAAGTTTGTTGAAGGAGAGACGGTTGAAGCATTCATCACTCGAATTAAGAATCTGCGCAACCAGATGGCTGGCGCTGGGATACAAAAGACTAGCGAAGAGCGAGCTCGGAGGTGTCTTCGGATTTGTCCACAAAAGTTTGATGGACTAGTAACTGCCCTTAATACTCAGGTGAGACCTCAAGCTTTGAATTTTGAGGAGTTTTGTGCATTATTAATGGAGGAGGAGTTGAGGTTGAAAGCCCGAGAAGGAAGCAACAATGGAGATGCTGCATTCTCTGCCAATGCAAAAGGCAAAGGTGGTTCGTTCACCAAAAATGATGGTGACAAAAAGAATGGCGAAAAGAAGAAGTTTCAAGGAGAGTGCTTCTACTGCAAGAAGAAAGGACATGCAATTGCAGATTGTCGTGTCAAGAAGGCAAATGAAAAGAATGGTACCCTTAAAAGTAAAGGGAAAGAGACAACCAATACGGCTGAAGCAGAGCTGGAATTATTCATGGCAACCATTGAGGAAGTGTGCTCCTCAGCGCAAGAAGAATCTACCACTGACTCATGGGTGTTGGATAGTGGGGTCTCTCGTCACATGACCAACAAGAAAGGTCTATACAGTTCTATGCAGCCTCTACAAGAATCCATCACTATGATGGTTGGAAATGATGCTAAATGCCCTATTGCGGGCACAGGTACTATTTCTTTTGTTGCTACAAAGGGTGAAGTCAAAAAGCTTTCAAATGTGTTGTATGTTCCCGAAATCAAGAGAAATCTCTTATCAGTGGGTGGCTGCCATAACTGATCTTGGTCATGAAGTGAGGTTCAAGAAGAAAGGTGCAAAAATTTTGGATAGTGCTGGCACAATTATTGGCAAAGGAGAAAGAAGGAACAACTTGTATGAGCTAAGTGCTCTTACAGCCACTGATGGAGTGGGCACAAGTAAGCTTTGGCATGAAAGGTTTGGACACATCGGATTTGCAGTGTTGAAGGAAATGCAAAAGCAAGGTATGGTTGCTCACCTACCTACAATAACTGAATTGAAGGAACCATGTGAAGCTTGTATGATGGGCAAGCAATAGAGAAAGGCATTTCCACAAAGAAAGCAAGAATAGAGCACAAGCTCCTCTAGAGTTGGTGTATGCTAACTTGTGTGGTAAGATGCCTACATAGGCCTTGGGGGGATCTTCTTATTTTATGTTGATTGTCGACGACTACAGTAGGAAGATGTGGGTGTACTTCCTTCATGATAAGGCTCAAGCTTTTGGTAAGTTTAAAGAATGGCTAAAACTTGTTGAGAATGAAACATGGAAAAGTGTGAAGAAATTTAGAACAGGTGGTGGTGGTGAGTTCAACTCAAAGGATTTTGAAGGCTTTTGCAAGAGCAAAGGGATCAAGCATCAATTGACGACGCCTCACACACCTCAGCAGAACGGTGTTGTGGAACGCAGGAATCGCACCATTGTGGAGATGACAAGATGCATGCTAAAGGGCAAGGGATTGCCTAACCATTTTTGGGATGAAGCTGTTAATACTGCAGTCTACATTCTAAATCGGAGCTACACAAAGGCTCTCAAGGGAAAAACACCCCATGAGGCTTACACTGGTAAGAAACCATTTGTCTCACATTTCAAAATTTTTGGATATGAATGTTATGCACATGTTCTAGATGAGAAGAGAAACAAGTTACAACCAAAAAGCAGAAAATGTATCTTCTTAGGTTATAGTGATGAGCAGAAGGCTTACAAATTATATGACCAAGAGGCAAATAAGATCATCGCGAGCCGTGATGTGGTTTTCAAGGAGGAGCCGCATACAGTGGAGGAGGAAAACGCGGATTTCCTAACAAAGACTCCACAACAAAATGGTCTATAAGTGTTTGTTTAGAAAATAAGAAACATGCACATTTGTGTATTGTTGTGGTTGAGATATTGACATTCTAAGCACGAGGTGACTTTGTGTATGATTCTTTATCTTCTTCTTCTTTTTGGGTTAAGAACAACTACATCAATGACTTTCAAGGAGTTTTGAGGTGGTTACATTAGAGTATGTGTTATGGTTGTTAAGTGAAAGGGACATTCTCATAATAAATAGCAAGTTGTTTTACTAAGGGTGCCCACTCACTTGCAACTTGCAAGGTTCCATTTGTCTTTTTTAATGCTCTCATGGAAGTTAAAACGATCTCATGATTGACAATTAAAGTTTGGAAGTCATGGAATAATTACAAGTGATTGAGTAAAGAGTGAAATGGAGATACCAAATGCTGAACTCAAGCTACAATGCAAACTAATAGGTACAATGCATTCAAGGCATACACATGCACAAATGCACACGTGTGCACAAGTGTGTGCATGCACACACACATATTTGATGTAGCTCCACACACACGCATGCACACTGTCAAAGAGTTTACTATTCATAATATAAATCATGGGATTCTTATGAACATAAAAGAGCTTCACTGGAAGTTATATGAGAAATTTGCATACAAGTTTTTTTGTATTTAGCATATAATTTTCAGTTATACCATGTATATTTATGAAAAATAAGCCTATGGGAACCTACAACTTGGTCATTTGGAAGTAATTGACAGTCTGCACGATAAATCACATTAATTAAGGTGTAAAAATATGGTAAGAACACAAGAAAGATGGCAAAAGTTGCCAAAAGTCCACTAGGTCCACATGGGACCTGGAGTAACAGACTTAAGTGACCAGCAAGTGACCAAGGTAGGTCAAAAAGTGACCAGGGAGGACTGAGCAGGGAGTAGCCCGCATTTTTTGACGCAAAATGCGGGCTGCACTGTCTGAGGCAAACTGGAGAGAGCTGGAGCTATGGTGCATGAAATGGAGCATGCAAATTGAAGATCAATAGGCCCAACTACTGAAGATATAAACATGGTGAGAGCTCCATTTCTCTGCCTCTTTGGTTTGACAAAAATGCATGCTAAAACAGTCTATAAAAGAGGGAAATCTGAGAGAAGAGTATTCAGCTCTGCTCTTATGCACGACTTCTCCCATTTTGTTTACCTTATTCTTGGTCCAATGAAGCCCGACTTGTACCCAAGTACTTGAGTGACTTTGGGGCAAGCAAAGGGTGAGGATATTAAAGACTTATGGGCTGTTATGGGCTGAAATATAAATAGGGCAGCCCACTGTTATGGTCCATTTTTATGAACAAAAATGGGATTTTTATGGTTGTAATGGAAGGAAATGACCTCTTTTCTTTAGGACATTGTTCATGAATGATCAGAAGTGCATCTTCTTGAGTTTATGCACTCATTTTGAACTTGATTATGGGCTGGAATTTTTTGTTTTAAAACAGGATTGAAGCTAAAATTATACTTTTTCAATTCATTTCATGTATCTTTGGCCCAAATCTTGGATGCATTTGAATCTATCAACAATATACTTGAACAAAAGGGTTGAAATCCATCTATGTACTTGAAATAAATGCCATTAGAACTTGCATTTGACATTCATAAATGAATTGAGAATATGAAAATATCCTTTATAATATGATGTATGTATCCAGAGGCATTTGATGTAATCAAGATAGACTTATTCCTTATGTTCATGTATACTAAGTACATAATGAAAAGGCTTGAACTCTTCTTTCGTACCTAAATTATTTCTAAATCCCGGATCTTATTAAACCCCAATCTATTTTCCCTTCCCGAATCTTGAATCCTAAACTCTTCTTCTGCACTAAAAGCCCCAATGGTAGATCTTCAACTCTTAACATGACGGCAGTGGTGAACCCAATGTGAAGGTCCGCTACGGAAGAAGAAGTCCAATGGGAGAATCATCAAGTTCGGGAGGAGATGCTTTGCAATAGTTGGTTCATCTAATGCAAGAGAGCCAAGAACAATAGCTGCAATTTCAGCAGCAGTTGAAATTGCAACAACAACGGATACAAGAAGAAGAGCGGATTGATGCTGTTGCCATTAAGGCCTTAGAAGCAGTTGGGCATGAGCTCAAGCAATTTAATGGGCAAAATGTGTCCTCTTTTATCCACCTCTACACTGACAAGATGGTCTTCTTTGGAGTTCCTCAACATGCCTGGAGCCGTTACTTTGCCCGCCTGGCTGTGCATGGTATCCAGGACCGAATTCATGGTCTTTTCCAAAAAGATGTTAGATGGACTGTGTTCAAGAAGGCTCTTCGAGAAGAAATTTTCCTTGAAGATTCTGGCCTTATGACAAAGAAAGTCTTCACCAAATGGGTCGAAAGGCCCAATAAGGGTCTAACCGCACTGCTCTTCACCGAGAATTTGAAAGCAAATTTGCCCAACTAGATCTTGATGACCAACAAGGTATGGAAAGTCAAAAGATTGAATTATTTTTAAAGGCTACAGATTCTTCTCTTCAGGAGAAATTGACTGACCGACTTGAAGACCCTGACTCTGAGTCGGGATTGAAGACTGCTTGGAGTGATGTCACTGAAGTAGTTAATATGATTGCTCGAAGAGAGTGATTGCATCTAAGATGGGGATCAACCCCCGCAACAACTGAATCTATGAAGGAGCCAGTTCCAGTTTCTCGTCCTCCTGTCTCTATGACCGAGCAATCAATAAATTCTAATGTTTCTTCTCCAAAGAAGGATGTCATGGACGAGCTAATTAAAAGCATGCGGGATCTCCATCTTAATTTAACAGAAATTAAATCTAAAGTAGAAAGGCTTGATGTAAAAGTAGAAGAAAGGGGTCGGTCAACTGCCCAAAGGCTTGCACGAGAAGGCTTCAAAAGATGCTACATTTGGTGTGATAGCCTACAGCATGACAAGAGGGAGTATGGTGCATTCCGTGAAGCTGAAGCACAAAAATTAGTCTTTTAGAAGGATGGTAAAATTCATGCAACCGAAACCGGGCTTCCTCTTGAGCCAAACTCCGACAACGGTGGCATGAAGAAAAGATTGGAGGATTTGGCAACAAGAACGGCCTATGCAGCTGTTGATGCTGCAACTTATGGGTTGCAAATTGAGCCAACTAATGAAATTGTTAAAACATGTAAAACTAATGCAAAATCTAAAGTGTGGACGCATGCCTTGGAACGCATGGAGCAAGGCAAGGCAACTAAGGAAGATTTAACCACTGCCAGTCAATGTATTCGAGGGAGAACCGGTTGGTCCGAGCCTGTAGATTCATTTTCAGCTTTTGCTTGGTTAGCTGAAATTAATAATCAAGAAGCCATGATAGAAGAAAAGAGAAGAAGAGAAGAAGATGTTGCTAGTCTTTCTTCTTCAGGACCGACTAAACACATAACAAGAAGTAAACTAGACTTACAGAAGGCTGCTAAAAATCTGCCGCCACTAGAATTTAACATGGGAGATGCCCCTCAAGCAAAGAAGACAGAAGGAAAAAGAAAAAGCAAACATCCCAGTTACAAGTTGCAGTCTGACATAGAGACCGCAACGGATCTTAAACGGATCCTAGAAGAAAGGATTCTTGGAAGTAGAATTGAATTTACATTAGGTGAAATTTTCTGTATTGCAAAACGAGGATTTCATGATGTAATAATTGATGTAATTAAACAAAAAAGACAATATGTTGGTGAGGAAACTGAAGAATTTGTACATGCTTTTTTGCAAGTACTTCATGTGTATTTGCAGGATGAAGAGAAGCTGAAAACTCAAGGGATTCGATTGGAGGCAATCAAAGAATTGATTGCAGCCACAGAAGCCAAAGATGAAGACATTTATGAAGCAGAAGCTGAAGAAGCCATAATGGTGGAAACTTCTCAATCTAAAGTGCAGCCCATGCATAAGAAAGAGACTCTTCTTCACAATATGCAAGAAGAAAGTGAAACTCACTTTATTCCTAGTAGTCACTATTCATGTACCCATTAGGCAAGGGCGACTACTGAAACTGTTGTTAAAATCGGTGAGAAAGAAACTCCATGCATTGCCCTTATAGACCATGGTTCGGAAATTAATGTTATGTCAAGAAGTCTCTATGAGAATGGTGGATGGCCCATTGATGTGGACCCAGGATGGTGCATGAAGGCAGCCAATAACTTTTCTGGCGATCTTTATGCAGCGTGTCCTTATGTAAAAGTTACAATTGGTAATGTAAAAGATGAATTTCATTTCTTTGTTCAAGATTTCTGCAGTTATCCTATCATTCTTGGACAACCATTTATTTCCGAGTCTCGTTTAGAGACAAAGGCTCTTGATGATGGTTCATCATATGCTCGGATAAGAAGCAAGGATAATGATAAAGCTGTTCAATTCCTAACTGTTTGTGTTAATCACCATCAGAATAGGGATCGATTGAGAGATCATCTTGTTCCTCCTAATGCCCGAGAATTTAAGGGGTTTCGGGTAGCGCTGCTATAAGTGGAGGCTATGGCAGTGCATCATGTC
This sequence comes from Lygodium microphyllum, assembly GCF_053477565.2. Taxonomy (NCBI): domain Eukaryota; kingdom Viridiplantae; phylum Streptophyta; class Polypodiopsida; order Schizaeales; family Lygodiaceae; genus Lygodium; species Lygodium microphyllum. The sequence goes on from NC_141136.1 coordinate 170,380,330, forward strand.
ACAAAAAATTGCCTCCACATATGAAGGAGGCAAGGTCAAAAGCTGATTTGTAGGTTTTTCCAGCCAATGGTGTAGGCTGTTATAAATAGTTTTCAGCCATGAACAGGGCTGAAAGAAAGTATTTAAGTCATATAGAGAAAGAGTTGAAGCAAATTGATGTTTTACCTAAAGATGAAGAAATTTCAGGACTATTTTATGGGCTAAATTATAATGATATAATGGCTGAAATTTATACAGCCGTTCATGCAGAAAATCAAGCTAAAAATCAGTCCATACATGTATGTACATTGGATATGTATGACATAATTCAAGAATTTGCAGATTATGAAGCTTTTGGACAGCCAAACAAGGATGCAGCAAGAGTAGAAACAAAGTATAAAACAGTTGATAAGAAGGTCAAGCTAGTAGCTACTCCTCTACCACTTGAAAGCGAAGGACTGGCAGAAAGGATAGCCAAACAACCAAGCCTTCGTGATTCTAAAGATATTGGTCACCAATTTACAGTAGAAAGTCTACAAAAGCTGAAAATTGGTGAAGACTCTTTTCTCTTACCGGGGCTGAAAAGCAAATCTTCATGCAGATGTTAAAGAACCATGGTAAAGCTTTTTCATTTCAGCCACATGAAATTGGCTGTGTGGATCCAAGCATTGTGGCACTAATGGTAATTTTTACGGTCCCACATGTGCCTTGGAATCTTAAATCAATTCCGATTCCAAGGGCTCATTTGCCTAAGTTATTGGAACTTTTAAATAAAAAGATAAAAATGTGAATATTGGAGCCATCCTCAGCTCCATATTCCAACCGATGGTTTATTGTACCTAAGAAGAATGGAGCTTTACGATTCATTCAAGATATACAACCCGTCAATAAAGTCACTATTAGAAATGTTGGATCAGGACCAATTATGGATGAGTTTGCTGAAGCTTTTGCAGGTAGGGCAATCTATTCCATGGGAGACTTATATTCAAGCTACGACCAATTTCAGCTTGCTGTGGAAAGCTGTGACATTACCACAATGAAGATGCCTCTTGGCCTAGTCCGCATGTGTACTCTATCTCAAGGGGCTACGAATTCAATAGCTCACATGATGAATGCTATGCATAAAGTATTGAGGGATTATATTCCTCAATTGACTCTTCCTTTTCTTGACGATGTTCCAATCAAAGGATGTGAAGTTCATGAGAAAAATGAAGAACTCAATGAACTTGGATGTCGAAAGTTTGTCTCTGATCATATTAATGATTGTGCTCAAATCTTGTCTAAATTAGAAGAAGTACATCTTACTCTTCCAAGAGCTAAATCTGTTTTTGGAGTCGAAGAAGCCCTTGTGGTTGGAGATACATGTGGTCCATATGGCCGAAAGCAATCTCCATCCAAAATAGATGCTATCTGCAAAATGCAAGAAGAATGTACAAATGTTTCAGAGGTGAGAAGATTTCTTGGTGCATGTGTCTTCTATCTTATTTGGATTCCACATTTTGCCCATATTGCTGAAAGTCTTTATCAGCTTCTAACAAAGGGCCAAAGTTTTCTATGGACAAAAGAACACACTCAGGCTATTCGGAAACTCAAGAAAATGCTGATTTCAGCCCCCACTTTAAAGAGGGCTAACTACTCGAATGGACATCCCATTATACTCACAGTGGACACAAGTCCTATCGGAATAGGATGGGCAGTTGGTCAAGACGACCTTGAAGGCAACATATATGTAATCGGCTTTGGAGCAAAAGTTCTTAATGAACGACAAAGAAGTGTCAAAATTGTGGGAGAGAAGGAAGGAGTCTCACTTGAAGCTTTCTTGCTTGCACAATGGGGGAATACACACAAGGGTGGAGGCTGAAAACAGTTTTCCTCTTCTTAGTTGTGTAAGCCAAAAGAACTCTAGTACAAAGAAATAGAAGAACCCTATATATGGGTCTCAAACCAAACTCAACTAACTAAGGTAGCATACTAACTGAGCCACGAACTAGAGTAGATAAGGATAGCTATCATGTAGCTATTATTCATGGGCGGTGTACCAACCGCATCTGCAACACTGACAAGTCGGTGACATAAATACACAACGGTCACCCTGGCGTATCACGAGTGGAGCTCGATATCTCAACACTCCCCCTCGAGCTCAATCCCAATTCTTGCACACCAAGCAGGTCTCTGAACTTGCGCAACTTCTCTGTGCCCAATGCCTTCGTGAATATGTCAGCTACCTGATCCTCTGTGCTGACATAAACTAGATCAATAAGACCTAGTAAAACCCTCTCTCACACATAGTGATAATGCACCTCAATGTGCTTTGTTCGAGCATGATAGACTGGGTTATTTGCCAAGTGTATACTATTCATGTTGTCACAATAAATGACAACTGGCCCATATGTAGACTGATGCATATCATAAAGTAGCTTATGCAACCAAGCTACCTCACATGGAGCCATTGCTGCACCCCTGTACTCAGCCTCTGTGCTCAACAAGGCAACTGTAGGCTGTTTCTTGCTGCTCCAAGTGACTGCAGCACTCCCAAAAGAGAACACATATCCACTGGTAGATCGTCTATCAGAAATACTACCAGCCCAATCAGCATAAGTGTATCCATGCAACTGTATCTGAACCCCAGTCTCATAAAATAGTCCATACTGCAATGTGGACTTCACATACCTGAGTATGCGTCTAGCCGCATCCAAATGTGGTTTCCTTGGAGCCTGCATAAACTGACTTACCAATCCAACAGCATAGCTCAAATCTGGCCTGGTAATAGTCATATAAATCAAACTTCCTACTATGCGTCTGTACATAGTAGGGTCTTCTAGAACCTCACCTGCATCTGTGCTCAGCTTCACATTCTGCTCCAAAGGAACTGAAATAGGCTTACAGCTTGTCATCCCATATTTGGACAGCATGTCCAATCCATATTGCCTCTACAAGAGCTGTATCCCACTTGGTGATCTAATCACCTCAATGACCAAGAAATAACGCAGCTCTCCCAAATCCTTCATCTCAAACTTCTGCTTCAATAGCATTTTCACATGAAGGATATCTTCATCACTGTCACCTGTCATAATCAAATCATCAACATAAATGACAAGTAGCATAATACCTTTCTCTGTTTTTCTCACATAAAGTGAGAAATCTACCTTGAAAATCTGAAAGCCAATAGTGGCAAGATACTGTCCTATCTTGTCAGACCATGCTCTAGGTGCTTGCTTCAAGCCATACAAGGCTTTCTTCAACCTGCAAACAAACTCAGGATGAACAGCATGCACATAACCTGGTGGCTGCTCCATATAGACCTCTTCTTGCAAATCACCATGCAAGAAGGCATTCTTTACATCCATCTGATGTAAAGACCATCCCTTTGATGCAGCCATAGCAATGACTGCTCTTACGGTTGCCATCCTTGCAACCGGACTGAATGTTTCTTCATAGTTAATGCCATATGTTTGTGCATACCCCTTGACTACTAATCTTGCCTTGTATCTGTTCACAGAACCATCTGCATTGTGCTTCACCTTATAAACCCACTTACAACCAATTGCATTTTTACCTTTAGGCAAAGGTACCAATTCCCATGTAGCATTTGCTTCCAAGGAATCCATTTCTTCATCCATGGCTTTCTCCCATTTTTCTTTTCCCATGGCTTGCTCAAAAGAAGTGGGTTCTGGTTCCTGTATCACTTTGACCATATATGCATAGTGAATGGCTGTAAATCCATCATATTTCAGCCTATCCACAGGATACCTAGCTCTCGTAGACCTGCGCAAAGTAGGTTCACTCCCAGGTGCTCTCAAAACATCCCTGGTCTTCCTTACTCCAGGTGTAACAATAGAAGGAATACCCAACTCATCATCAATGCTCTGTTCTGAGCCACTGGATTCACCATCCGCATAAGAGTGGCCTGCATTCACATCAAACATGGGCTGATCAACCTTCTCTTTTCCTTTTCGTGATACTTGCATACCACTATCTGCATTGCTTTGAGAAGATTCTCCTGATCTCAATCTGCCTGTCCATGGCGAAGAATGTGAACCACTGCTACAGGACGCTCCAGGTCCACTAATATTTTGTGACTGCTGCTGTGAATTCTGTGCAGCATTACCGTTTTGTGCATCTACATCATCAATCACATTTACTGGTTTATACCAGCTACTCATCTCATAAAAAATAACATCTCTGCTCACTGTAAACTTACGAGTAGAAGGGTTATAGCATCTATACCCTTTTTGCTGCAGAGAGTAACCAATAAAGATGCACTTCTCAGCTTTTGGATCCAACTTGGATCTCAACTCATCTGGCACATGTACATAGGCAATGCAACAAAAAATTTTCAAATGAGAAATATCTGGTTTCCTACCAGTATACCTCTCCTCTGGAGTCATTCTATGTATTGCTGCAGTGGGAGTCCTGTTCATTATATAGACTGTTGTAGCAACTGCTTCAGCCCAATAAAAATCTGGCAAGTCTTTTTCATTGAGCATGGCACGAGATACCTCTCCAATATGCCTGTTTTTCCTTTCTGCAATTCTATTTTGTTGTGTGGTATGACTGCATGAATATTGCTGCTTTATGCCATGCTCCTGCAAGAACTTTGCAAACTCATTTGAGAGGTACTCTCTCCCTCCATCTGACCTTAAGCATTTTATCTGCAGGCCTGTTTCTTTTTCAACCATAGCTTTAAGAGTTTTGAAGTGCCCAAAGACTTCACTTTTCTTTTTCATAAAATACACCCAAACTTTTCTGCTATAGTCATCAATAAAGGTGACAAAATAATGACAGCCTCCAAGAGATGCAGCTTTAGTAGTCTACACATCAGAGTGGATTAATTCCAATGGCTTCTCACTCTCTTGAACATGTCTAGGAAATGGTTTCCTTGCCTGTTTTCCAAACTGACAGGCTTCACATACCTTATGCATTTCTGCAACCTTGAATTTAGGCAAACCTGCAACAATATTTTGGGCTTGCATTGATTTAAGTCGTTGTACATTAACATGACCAATGCGTTTATGCCAGATATCAATATCTGCAACTACACCGGTCCCATGTGCAAACATTGCTACACTCAATTCAGACATGTCTGCATCCAACGTAAACATTCTGCCCTTCTTCTTTCCTTTTGCTATCAAGTGACCTTTATTTTTCATATCCTCAACAAAGCATCCATGAGGATTAAATCTGACCTGCAAGCCCTGATCAACCATTTGACCAACAGAAACCAGATTCTTGGTGATATTCGGGACATGAAATACATCGGACGGGTATTTCTTTTTCCCATCCTACATAGACAAGGAAATTTTTCCAATCTGCACAATAGGATGTGCAGTATCATCACCAGTCTCCACAAATCCTGGTTTTTCCATTTTCCTTGCATCTTCCATCCATTCTGCATGACCTGTCATGTGGTTTGATGCACCTGAGTCAACATACCATACATCATTGCTTTCTTCTACACTTGTCACAGAATTGTTCATGTGCTGCACCATAAACAAATGCTCATTTCTGTCATCACCCTGTCTACTAGAAGATGCATAATTCCCTTGTTGCAGTTTTCCATTCATGATGTCATTCTGCTTTTTATAGCAGTCTTTAGCCATATGACCCATTTTACCACAGTAGTAGCATTCAACATTACTGTTTGCATTTTGGTCTCTTTGCCATCCACCACGACCTCTTTGGCTCCCCTTGCCTCTAGAGTTACCACGTCCTCCTCCATAGGACTGGTTTTCTTGAGTTTGCTGCATATTCTGATTTCTGCCACGGCCTCCAAATCGGCCTCCTCTACCTCTGCCTCTACCTCTTCCAGCATTTGAGTAGAAGACAGCTTCTTTTGAAGTTCCTCCTGAAGAAGATGCACCACCATTTCTCTGCTCCTCAAAAATTAGAAGAGCAATCAACTCCTCAAAATCAAGAAATCTTTCACGGACGGAAATGGATGTTCGGAACTGTGCATAATCCTTTCCTAGACCATTCAAGGTCACTGAGACTAAATCATCATCTTCCACTGGTGACCCAATGGAAGTAAGTGCATCTGCAATCTTCTTCACCTTCATGTGGTAGTCATTGATGCTCATACTTTCTCTTTGCACATTGTGCAACTCTTGCTTGAGCTGCATTTTCCTGGCTTGCGTATTTGTGCTATACATTTTTGACAAAGTATCCCATGCCTCCTTTGGCGTACTTGCATCCTGAATATGCACAATCATAGAGTCTGAAATGCTAATAGACAGCCAATACATAACTTTCCTGGCTCTCTCATGCCATGCTTTAAATGCCTGCATTTGCTATTGATTGGAAACATCAAGAAGAACTGGCTCTTCTTCATTTCCTGCAACAAATTCCCAATATCCTTTTCCCATAAGGAAATTCGTCATTCTAAACTTCCATGCTTGGAAGTTGTTCTTGTCAAGCTTTTCAGTGACAATCTGTGAAAGAGAATCAGATGCCATTACAGAACACTGCAAAAAACATAGCTTCACCCTCACAAGGGAAAAATCTGCAAAACTGGCGAAAGTGGTATTTGACCACATAGTCACTTCCTAGTGACGATTTTGCATCAACAGGCAATAGGGATGATTCTGTAACTCCCAATGTCTCTGCGCACAAGCATACGATGCAATTTCTACATTAACTTTTCACCGACCTGTAGAACAGTGGCTGCACAGCATAAAACTGGGCCTTTTCCTGAGTGCGTGCAGAAAACTTCCGCCTCCAAAACAGGCCTCAAAATGGCCTCAAATCAAAAAAACAAGGTTGCCATGAGCTAAAGCCCTCTCCCGCAGCATATACTGCCCTCTTGCTTCACCGCAAAGGGCATCTCAACCTAAGACAATGCACTCCTGCACTTTCCGGCTGTGCTACCTGCAGAGATTTGCTCCCAAAACAGAAAATGAAAGCAACACTGCTCCTCTAACCAGAACACTGCGAGCTTGGCTTGCTTTCTTGAGCTCCTTACCACGAACAAGGCTCTGATACCATGTCAAGATTGTGGGAGAGAAGGAAGAAGTCTCACTTGAAGCTTTCTTGCTTGCACAATGGGGGAATACACACAAGGGTGGAGGCTGAAAATAGTTTTCCTCTTCTTAGTTGTGTAAGCCAAAATAACTCTAGTACAAAGAAATAGAATAACCCTATATATGGGTCTCAAACCAAACTCGACTAACTAAGGTGGCATACTAACTGAGCCACGGACTAGAGTAGATAAGGATAGCTATCATGTAGCTATTATTCATGGGCGGTGTACCAACCGCGTCTGCACAACTGACAAGTCGGTGACATAAATACACAACGATCACCCTGGCGTATCACGAGTGGAGCTCGATATCTCAACAAGAAGGTATGCTCAAATTAAAAGAGAACTTTGGGGAGTAGTAACTGCATTAAAATGTGACAGGGAATACTTCATGGGCGCACATGTTATAGTTGGGACAGATTGCCTTCCACTCTTGGGCATGATCGCCAACTGTTCCACTCCCGACATAGCCATGCTAAGATGGATAGCCTATATTAAATCTTTAAATCCTGACTTGAAACATATTTCAGGTAGAGATAATCCAGTTGCTGACATACTTTCACGTGCCAGATATATGGATAAAGAAGAAATGATGGATGAAGAAGAATCAGAGTTTATAAATGATGTTGTTAATGCAGATACAAATCTGAAAACAGCAAGTATAGCTGAATCTAATATTGATTCAGCGGTCAAAAATGCAGGTACAATAAAAATTACAGCAAAAACAACAGGTTCAACTGCTAAACCAAATTCTTCATCAGCAAGGAAGGATGAAACATCCAAAAAAGGACAATGGACAGCTAGTAAATAGCATATTCAATGTTTTGTCATGGTTTGTTCACACTTCAAATAAGAATATTATGCAGATGATTGGCTAAAAATTGGCCAATTCTTGAGCACTATGACAAAGAAGGAAGATTGGACTAATGAAGAGTTCAAGAGAATTAAGAGAAAAGCTTATGGTTTTTTTCTTAAAGATGGTTACCTTTGGAGGCATGCGAAAAAGAAAGGAAGGGCGCCTATTCGTGTCTTAGGAGATAAAAAACACAAAGACAGGTCATGCAAAGAATTCCATGAAATCCTATTGGCTGGTCATAGAGGCATATGGGGCACTTTTGCCAAAATAAAAGAGAAATTTTGGTGGCAAAACATGTATAAAGACATTGAGCATTTTGTTGAGTCTTGTCATGTTTGTCAAATGTATTCTATGGTAAAGCATAGAGATGGGCTTCAGCCTACCTATCCTTTATCCATTCACTATAGATGGGTTATTGATTTAGTAACCATGCCTACAGGAATTTGGAACATGAGATATCTAGTACTTGCTAGAGAAGATCTCACAAATCAAGTGGAAGGAAAGGCCTTGACAACAAAGTCCACTCATGTTGTTTGTAGATTTTTACTTGAAGAAGTATTTTGCAGGTATGGATGTGTTGCTAAAGTAACTGTTGATATAGGAGAATTGGATGCCGATGAGGCTTGCCATTTCTTTGCTCAATTAGGAATTAAGCTATCTCTTACTTCAGCCTACAATCCTGAAGGCAATGGTAAGAGTGAAAGAGGCCATCAACCAATTCTTAAAGCTTTAGCAAAATCATGCAAAGGAAAGTTGAGGGAATGGCCTAAAATGCTACCATTCGCATTATGGGCTGATAGAACTACCCATAGTGCAGTGACAGGATATATGCCAGTTGAACTCATGTATGGACAGCCACCCGTTATGCCTATTGAGGAATCCATTGTCACATGGAGTATCTTGCCTTGGGATGAAGAAATGAATAGAGAAGAATTGCTGTCTTTACGCATAAGGCAACTTGAAAGAAGGCCAGAAGATGTCAAAACAGCCATTGAAAGGCTAAAAACAACAAGATTAAAGAATAAGAAGAGGTTTGACAAGCATCATCGACTCCATCCAAGAGCTATTCAAGAGAATGAATGGGTTCTTGTCTATGATAGCAGCCTGGACAATCAATATATTGCTCATAGGAAGTTAGCCAAGCGATGGTTTGGACCATATGTTGTAAAAGTAGTACATAATAATGCTACTTACTCTTTGGCTGAAATGGATGGGACCATGATAAAGATTCCAATAGCTGGGAAACGAATCAAACTCTTCAAACGAAGAGAATCTTCAACTTATGAACTTGATGACTTAGAAGTAAGCCCTCTACTTGAAGACATGCAGGAAGAAAAAGACTTAGAGAATGATGATGAAGAAGAAGACCCTCCTTGACCTGTAATCTTATGAAATGGCACATGCTGGAGGATGTGCAGGTTAGGAAGGGGTGAATGTCAAAGAGTTTACTATTCATAATATAAATCATGGGATTCTTATGAACACAAAAGAGCTTCACTGGAAGTTATATGAGAAATTTGCATATAAAATTCAGACATTGTTATTAACCACCTTAGTTACACAAGTTGTATTTAGCATATAATTTTCAGTTATACCATGTATATTTATGAAAAATAAGTCTATGAGAACCTACAACTTGGTCATCTGGAAGTAATTGACAGTCTGCACGATAAATCACATTAATTCAGGTGCAAAAATATGGTAAGAACACAAGAAAGATGCCAAAAGTTGCCAAAAGTCCACTAGGTCCACATGGGACTTGGAGTAACAGACTTAAGCGACCAGCAAGTGACCAAGATAGGTCAAAAAGTGACCAGGGACTGAGCAGGGAGCAGCCCGCGTTTTTCGACGCAAAATGCGGGCTGCACTGTCTGAGGCAAATTGGAGAGAGCTGGAGCTATGGTGCATGAAATGGAGCATGCAAACTGAAGATCAACAGGCCCAACTACTGAAGATGTAAACATGGTGAGAGCTCCATTTCTCTGCCTCTTTGGTCTGATGAAAATGCATGCTGAAACAGACTATAAAAGAGGGAAATCTGAGAGAAGAGTATTCAGCCTGCTCTTATGCACGACTTCTCCCATTTTGTTTACCTTATTCTTGGTCCAATGAAGCCCGACTTGTACCCAAGTACTTGAGTGACCTTGGGGCAAGCAAAGGGTGAGGATATTGAAGACTTATGGGCTGTTATGGGCTGAAATATAAATAGGGCAGCCCACTGTTATGGTCCATTTTTATGAACAAAAATGGGATTTTTATGGTTGTAATGGAAGGAAATGACCTCTTTTCTTTAGGACATTGTTCATGAATGATCAGAAGTGCATCTTCTTGAGTTTATGCACTAATTTTTGAACTTGATTATGGGCTGGAATTTTTTGTTTTAAAACAGGGTTGAAGCTAAAATTATACTTTTTCAATTCATTTCATGTATCTTTGGCCCAAATCTTGGATGCATTTGAATCTATCAACAATATACTTGAACAAAAGGGTTGAAATCCATCTATGTACTTGAAATAAATGCCATTAGAACTTGCATTTGACATTCATAAATGAATTGAGAATCTGAAAATATCCTTTATAATATGATATATGTATCCAGAGGCATTTGATGTAATCAAGATAGACTTATTCCTTATGTTCATGTATACTAAGTACATAATGAAAAGGCTTGAACTCTTCTTCCATACCTAAATCATTTCTAAATCCCGAATCTTATGAAACCCCAATCTATTTTCCCTTCCTGAATCTTGAATCCTAAACTCTTCTTCTGCACTAAAAGCCGCAGTGGTAGACCTTCAACTCTTAACATGACGACAACGCACGCACGCACGCATGCATGCACGTGTGCGCGCGCACGCACGCACGCGCGCGCACACACACACACACACACACACACACACACACACACACACACACACACACACACACACACACACACACACACACACACACACACTTGCATAGCCATTGCATATTTCAGGCAAGACTAATTCACTGTTAGAGTTCAAACAACTATGGTTAGATGTGCTTGTTTTTATAATATAGTTAGGTTGTCCATACTGTTTCGGTCTTTGTTTTGACTTTGGAATGCATCACATTACTAAGATTAGTGACATGTAGACTACCTCATTTGTTCCATTTTATCTTAAAATTTCGATATGGCTCACATTGGAATAGAGTGGTGGCATAAAGGTACTCCTTTTAACTAGTTAGAGGACACCCAACCTTTGTGTAAATGAAACCTAAAGGCTCTTTTGAAACCTAAAGGCTCTTTTAATCTGGCCCTAAGGTGACTTATTTATCTATTGGCACATCAAGGGTTTCAAGCTCCAATAATGCAACTACTAAATCAAGTCCCCATGGGGGGTTGGTGACCTATTGTGGCACTAGTTTAGTTGTCACCCTACTTCTTTCCCATCTAGTGGCTTTTTGGTGCTTGAAGGATTGCGTGGTAGATAAATTTCCCCCACCTTTCGGCACAAGCTATCATCATCTAGTTTGATTTTCCCTATTGATGGCAAACCTAGGACCATGATTGTGAAATCCTTGGTAATATGGGCACTATCACAAGTCACCTTCAACTTCTATTTCTTCATGAACATGATCAAGCTCTAGTTCTCACGTGAGATCCATTTGTGCATATTTTCTCTTGTGCTTGGCAAATATTGCATCCTCCATAGTTGCTGCCTTGACAACCTTTAGGATCATCCCACCACCCTACTTCAAGATGCTTAGACCATTTTCAAGATAAGGATGATAGACAACCTTTTCCATTTTCATCTTTTTGATTCATTGGTGCTATCCTTACATCCACATGTTGCAATAGATGGGATATTTCATTATTCATTATAAAATGACTAATTTTAATTTATGGGCTTGCACTTTGTAGTACTTAAAATGCTACTAATAATTGATTATATGTGCATTCCATAGACATAGTTTAATACTGTCAACAACAATGATATGCCATACTTTGGCCTTTGTTGCAATGCACATTAATTTTCACGATTCACTATTGGATTGCTTGAATATTCATTACTATAATAATATGCTACATGATTTAATATTAAGCATGGCCTTAATTCTTTTAGGACCTCACATGATAAATATTGTATTTAAATAATCTTGTTTTTGGGTTATTTTCACAACATTCATTTTAATTATTTAATCATTTATTTTCATTAGCTCTACCAAAACCTCAATTACCTTCCGTAAAGGTTGATACTGGCATCCTTGAACACTTCTATTTTTTCAAAAGTCTCTATTTGATAAAATGTCAATGTCGTTAAGTTAATCCTAACTACATTATTATGTTATAACCCATCAATTTAGTGTACTAGACTTGAATACCCATAATTGGATCAAGCTTAGTACTTTTCTTTGACTCATATTGTTTTCCTTAAAATACTTTTTGCTTCTTCTTTGTTTGTTTAAAATTTAACAAATTAATGTTTTTAGAATTACCCTAACCATGGGTTATGTTGAGCATTTCAACTTAATTCATTATGTTTTCCAACAAAAATTTTAGTTAGTTTAAAAAAAATAAAGTTATTTGGTTAAACTCAACCATATTTTTATGCTATTAACCCATACTTGAATCAACAAATTATTTTAACTCCTTTTGGATTTTGGTAATTTTTAGTTCTTGTTATTGTTGATTTTGCAACCCTACCTACATTTTTTTCCTTACCCATAAAGAATCAACGTTGCATGTTAACTACACTTGTATTTATATTTCATAACACAATATTAAGTTCTTTAACTTGTGTTTAACTCAAATTGATTTTTGGGGGTCATTAAACCCTTCCTTAATAACAACACTTAACCCTTTTCATTGGCAATCCATGCTAACAAGTATGATTTTTGCATTTAGGAATCAACTTTGTGCTTGACACACTCATGATTTTAATTATGTGGTAATTATGGCTCTACCACATTTGGGATGGTACCCACCCTAGTTCAAGTAATCCATATACATATCATTGGATATAATTCTTTATCATGAAGGGTTTATTCTCAGTTCTCACTTGATATACGTGTGTGCTAAACATATGATGGAGAGCACAATCTATAACGTACTTGCATTGATTTATGTGGAAGAATATGTACATTGTTCCCTCTCCATCTACATTCATGTTTTGTACAAATCAATAAGAGCTTGTCATCATTTATTGCCTCACATTCCATCAATGACCATCATAAACAATATACATGAGGCATTAAAGCAAGCTAATGCTCTCATGATCAGTTTGACCATATTACCGAGCCCTTTACCTAAGTGCATATCATAGCATATGTTTGAAAAAGGGAATGTGATTGCATGCAGTACAAGATGACTATTTTAGCTAAAAAGGATAAGAATAAAAGCCTCCCAATCCCCACGATACTAACTTGAATAGCTAAATTATTGTAGGCCTAAATGTTATGGTAGATGGTAAAACTATATCGATTGATTAAATTATTATTACAATTTCTAAGAAGAGTTTATTCTTTATTAACCTTCTCATTGTACTTCAAAATGGACTTCATAAATATGAGCATAGAAAGTTCTCATGTGTTTATGGAGTTTATAATTAAAACTTTAGAGTCATTAAGAGTTGCCCCTCCATTTTGATAAAAGCATTTTCTTTTTTCAAAGTCAAGTATGTGAGAGGATGATGCAAATTTCAAAAGTTTCCTTTTCATAAATCCAAGCTCATTTGCTAGCGTATGCCCCACGATTTTTTTCATGTTGACATTATGTCATAATGACCAATGCCTAGACCATAGAATCTTGAAATTAAAGTAGCCTAATGTGTTAGCAAGACCAATTTGTGCTTTCTTATTTGATTGATACAAATGTTCTCTTAAGCTTCAAATGTTCTCTTAATCTTTGAAGGTTCTTCCTTGAAAATTTGCCCCTTCACTTCAAACTTTCTGTTAAGCTTTTAAGGTTCTTCCTTGAAAATTTGCTCATTCACTTGGACACAAAACTAGTATTTGCAAGAACCAAAGTTCAATGTAAATTGGATTGCATAGTTTTTGAAAAAACCTTTAGAATTTGAAGAAGAAAGTTTCAAACCTTAGAAATTACAAAAGATTTAGTTATATAAGTGGAAAATACATGTTGTTTGATGAGATATTTTGAATGGACCACTAACCCATTATGCCTATTATCTTTCAAAACATGAGAGGCAAGAGAAGAAAATCTTGAAATTATCCCTACTGCAACACATCCATTTCCTCTCAAGCGGTCAATGTAGTGTGAAAAATAATCACTCGAGAGGGACATTAGACTTTTATTTAGGGTGTTTTCAACTTAAGTTCAGGAAGGTACAAAATATCAGGAAAATTGATGTCTTGAGCATCCATTCCTTGATTACTTTTAGTCATTCAAGAGTTTATTAAACCGGTAACACTATAAGAAATTATCATTATTGAACATTGCTTGCTATTTCTTGGGTTTTTGCCTTTATTTTGGGGGCTTTTGCTAGTGGCAACAAGAGATTCAACAACTACCTTGGAAATTTCCTCTTCGAGTTCCTAAACTGATTGAGTGGAGTCACTTCACGGAAAAAACACTATTGGGAAGTTGCAGAGGTGAAACTAAGCTTAGGGATATTGAAAGAGGGGTTGACATCCTTGTGGCCCTCCTGGACATTTTAAGGAACTTTTGCAAAGAGGGACCATAGCCACGTCCAATGTCAAATATCTTGCACTTGATGAAGTTGACATGGGATTTGAACATCAAATAAGGCTCATAGTAGAGCAGATGGGCATGCCTCCTATTAGCAAGAGACAAACCATGGAATGGAAGTGCACTGATCAGCCAATCACAATGAAGAATGGCCACATTGATGTGCTAAAATATACAAAAAAAAACTTTTATAGAAAACCCTAGGGCTAAATGTCTTACATGTCATAACAGAGCTAGTACTAGGAGCTCTAGCTATCATAAGTGATAGTTTAGGCTGGTTGAGAAGCCCAAACCGATGGACCAAGGGCATCAATGCAGAGCCCATGAGATGGCCTACATGTTTATCCAAAATACCTAGTAAAGAATAAGAACATAATGGAGGTGAAGGCAGCATTGGTGTCAATTTTCTCGCATAGGAGTCACTTCCATCCTTAAGGATATGAGTACACTTCATTCATGAGGGAGGAATTGTTGCTTCATGGGATATTCAAGTTGAGCACCCATAGCAATGGCCACTAACCATGGGCCATTTAGTAACTAGGTGAGAACATGCCCTAATGCTACAATTGAGGAGTCCTATGAAAGGACTCACTTACACAACACCTAATGTGATCACCAAACTTGGGCTCTAGGTCCCCCTTGGCAATCTCATCAACACATTAGGATGGTACAGGTTGATGGTATGGGTTAAAAACCCTTGCAATTGGATGTTGGGCAGTATTTTGTTGACCCCAAGCTGAAGGGTGAACACATATTGGCTCTATGGCTAGGAGGTGAGCTTTTGTCCCACATTTCTATGTTTCTTGAATATGTTTGTATCGCTTGTGCCATGTTGTACATAGGTTGGACATATATGGCTATTTCCCACTATCTTACCATTGTATCTAGAAAAGTGTATCTAAGTTCCTACTAATGAATGCGTGTAGGTGTGTATGATAGAACACAATGGCACAACAAGAGTGGTCAACATCAACTTGTGATCTCCACACAAAATCATCCAACTTTGGGCCCTCCAAATGCACCATCTTGTGAGACCATGATAGACTCCCAATCTTCTAGGAGTGCCTCCAATCTTGCCAAGCTAGAAGACCCATCTGTAATGATGAAGATGGTCTCATGCTCCTAGTAGGCCTTCAAAGTCCAAGGTCATCACCACACATCAATATCACTTGGATATGTACAAGAAGAAGTTCACTAGTGATTGCAAACATCAAGGAGGCTGGACATTGCCAATCACCTAGATCCTAATCAAGGCTCTCTCCCAAATCCACAAGGAATTCATGTAATTCTTTCCAAATGATATCAAGGTCAACCATAAAAAAATTTCCTCTCACATGAACCACTCTAATCCTCTTCCAAGGCACTCCTTGGTAAGATTGTCCTTGATGCTCTCTATCCAAGATAAACCTACCATCCTCTTCCACCATGAATAAAGTATTCAAGTAAATCTAGAAGGCACTTCAGTCACCGAAAAGCAGTCTTCCCCCCCCCCCCCCCAATAGTTGGTCTTTAAGGAATCCAAGATCAACCTACCATCCTCTTCCGCCATGAATAAAGTATTCAAGTAAATCTAGAAGGCACTTCAACACCGAAAAGCAGTCTCCCCCCCCCCCCCCCCCCCAAAAAGTTGTCCTTGATGCTCTCTATCCAAGATCAACCTACCATCCTCTTCCACCATGAATAAAGTATTCAAGTAAATCTAGAAGGCACTTCAGCCACTAAAAAGCAATCTCCCCCCCCCTCCCCACCCAAAATAGTTGGTCTTTAAGGAATTATTTTTAGCCATGGACATCCAAGGCCCTCATGACACTTGTCAATTGAGCTTTCCAATCAGAACTCCTTTTAGAGCAATAATGGTCACTTTTGCACTAGCTGAATGATATGAGGGTAGCACCCCATTGTCTACTACTACAAGAATCCTAAACAAGCTATGGTCCCCTCTAGTCCTTATGGGCACTCATAATTGTCCAAGAGAAGGACTAGCATATACATGAACTTTGTTCCTCAAAAAAAGTAAAGATGTCCTAGAAAATCATATTTACATGTCAAGGATGACAGCATGAGTCTATTGATCAATGACCTTGTGCCTTAGGCAAAGTTAGTTGTGCTAAGAGTTTGGCCCTCTACTCAAAAAAAGGGGCAAAGGGAGCAAGCATCCCTTCACCCTAGACACAAAACATGTAGTGCTCACTCTCCTCTTTGCTCCAAAGCACTCTAAGAGATAGAGCTCTCCAATCAAAATAGTCACCTATTAAAATCCATAGCCAGAACCAATCACCTCCTCCAAGCAAGTTTGCACTCTCCGATATCAATCTTTGAAACTATGAGTGTGGTCTCCAATATTTAGGGCCAATTAACCTAAATATTAGTTGAAGAAACCTTACATACTTGAACCTTTGCATGCTTCTTACAATGAGGCTATCCACAAAGAGCACTTTCGTCATACTAGACCACTTGCAAGGGGGAAATACCTTTGATCCCCAAGTAGGGGAGCCATGAATAGCAACCTCATACATGAGCTGCTTCTAAAACACTTACCAATAGAATCCAATAATGTTCATATTCAAGCAAGTGCAAGTGATTCATCAAAAAATGCATGTCTATTAACATAAGTGACTCCCAAATGCAAAAAGAAGAAAACACACATCTATTAGCATAATCGACTTCCAAACACAAAAAAAAAACAAATAGTTATGGTTTTCAGAACTTATGTAAACAGAGATGTCACCCACAATCAACCTAGCAGCATATAGAAGTAGCATTTGCAAAGTGAGGTGCATAGCTCAGGTCATCCACAATCAACATAGCAACATATAAAGGTCACATTTGCAAAGTAAGGTGCACACTTGAGCTGTGGAACAAGGAGTTTCACAAGGTAACTTTGAGCTCAAAAGGACCTTGAATCGGTGAGGTGGTATTGTCAACTGCTCAAACAGAGCCATCTTGTTGCGAGGGGGTCCCTTACGTATGAAGTTTTCATTTCATTGACATGCACCCAAAGGAAAAGAGCTCTTGCCTCAGCCCCTCAATTGCTCTCCACAGCAATGGCCTCCAATCTTCCTTCTTGACTTGACTTCATCTGGCCCACATATATACTTTAATTGGGCAGGATGCTAGTGGATGGCATGGAGTGGACAACAATTGAAGTCTTGGGTTGAGAATCTTCTCCCACAGGTACACATTTCAATGATGTCAATGAGATCAAGTAGAGTGGTAGGTGCTCTTGTTGAAGAAACTTTCTTTACTTCTATGATTCCCCAAGTGGTCGACTTGTGTGTTTTCCTTAGAGTTTGTGGAGTCAATTGTATAGTTTGTGGTCTCATTTCTCATACTTCCTCTTTCTCGCTTGATCACAATTTCTTTTAGATAGTTCCTTTTCTATTTAGCCATGCATTTCTTTTTGACAATCGAATAATATTTTATACTTGGATGAAATGCTAGTGCATGCCTAGCAAGGAATTTGTTTTTTCCCAAACAACATGATAAATACAATGTAGTATTTGTAACAAAAGTGTGTTTATTTATTTTTATTAAGTTTCATGCATTTCACATACAACATCAGAACTTAAAATAAGTAATATTAACTTAGGACCTTAATAGCAATCTTCAAGTAATTTTAAGCACCTAAATTTATTGTTCACTCGAAGTTTCAACCCCCCCTAAAGTTAGGTGTCAATTCCATAAGTTAGGTGATTGTTGCATGGATTGTTTGTTCTTACTTTCTACCTCACTTCCTCATGGATCCATCATCCACAATATTAGGCTGTAGTTCACTAGGGGGATCTAGTGATTGTGATCGAGTAGTCCTTTATTCAATAACCATGCTTATGATAGTTAAAGCAAGAATTTAATAAGTGGTGACGCCATGCTTTAATGATATCTAACAATGATGTTGTACATGCACGCTTTGATGATGCACCCAATGAAGTCGACACATGCATCCAATTGCATTGCTTATGTTATGCTTTGCAAAAAGTTTGTTTTTGACTCCTTTTCATAGAGAAGGCAGGAAGGAATTCTACACATCTTGAATTGGTCGACAACATAACTCACCTATACAATCAACTTGTCGTGACTAATGCTCCATACTTGTTTGAAATTGGGTTGGTGTGCGTACTAAACACAAAATTTTTTTGCGGTTTTGTTCGTTGTCTAAAAATGTGAGATGCACATGTAGTGGAAAGTGAATTTGATACCTTTGTACACATTGTTTGTTGTTTGAAAATTGAGTATGATCCACTTCTTTCATATTGCTTTACATTCAATACATTCTTAGTCTCTAGTATAAATGGTAGTTTGAGCAACCTAACATGGCACCCAATCCCCATTCGCAACATGGTTTTTCAAATGTACATTGATTTCTTGGCAGGTTGTTTGTATGGCTTCGTACATGAGGAGTCAGACCTCATCGCGTGGGCAGTCCTCGATGGGTACTTTGACCATGCATGTGAAGAAGAGGGTAAGTTTCCTTGTTTCTTTTGGAATATGGATTGCATGTAGCAGTTTCTCTAGATTGTTTCCATGACAAGCATTTCAATTTGTGTTCTTTTTAGGTTTCATCATCTTGTTGTCGGGGGCGTAGAGATTCTCATGGGGACATTGCATCTGAGACACATGACGATGTTGACCTCTCCAGCCCCTTGGTAAGAGCATGCTTATTGAGAAAATGCTATGAAAGTGAGATTCTCTTTTTTCATCAAATTTTCATGGTGTAAGATAGTAGTGGCACTCACTGCACATGTGCTTATGCGGGTCGTGCACCCTATGTAGACATTGATCTACCCGATGGCACTATAGCCCGCTAGTGCTGTGCGGACATCTTGTGTCCAAAGCGGCACGTCAACATTGTGAGGAGGGCAAAGATAGTTGAGCATCTAAGAATTGAGCTGGGCATTAAGTGCGACATTCCCCATAGGAAGACATGTCACCCGATTGATACATCGCATGCCCGCACCACTGTCGGTACGTGGCAACGGAAGACAGAGGCATGATTTGGCAATCTGGAGAGGAAGCTAGAGCCAGCCAGGAGAAAGTATGAGAGAGCCCAGTATGCCAACCCAGCAGTTGTGGGATCTATTGGAGGAGATAGAGCGCACCATGACACATGAGGAGTATGTTCAGGCATTTGTAAGAAAAGCGTTGGTCAAATACGATTCGAAGAGAGAGCATTGCATCTAGTGCACGAAAATGTATATTGCCGAGGGGTATGGAGCACATGTAAGGATCTAATCTCTTTCTCTCACATGAGTATTGTGTTTTTTTTTTAAATCTTATATGAATTGTCTCACATGGATTATGCAATATGGATTGTCTCTTTTTTCTCGCATGAATAGTGTAATGCTTTGTTGAAACCGTGGATATAACCTCTTCTCACGTATATGCATTTGTGAATAATTTTCGTGCCTCAGAGATGACCTCACACACAGGAGAAGGCACAGGTTGAGACTGAGGAGCCGGCTCATGGTGAGGGTAATAACATTGGCCCTCATCGTGAGTTGCAAAAGATGGAACATCACTCTAAGACAGGTTTGGATGGCTTACCGGAGGATGGGTCCCCTCGCACTATTGAGGATGTTGGATTGCAAGTTAGTGGTAAAATGTGTTGCTTATTCTTTCGAAATGGTCTAATGCTTTTTGGCATCATGTTGCATTTTATTGGTTGCATTGTGTTATGAAAATATAACACATGGCATTGCAAGGTGAGGGGAAGCAGTACACAGCATGCCTCTTGTCACCGCAACCCTCCTCTATCACTGTCTCTTCCCCTCTCGAGCCAACGAACCCCCCTCCCATTGTGTGTTCACGATCGGGGGTAGTACCATTGACATGATTATGGATGGACTCCCCCACAAAGACAAGGGGGAAAAAGAGCACCACTAGTAGGTGTGTTGCTTACAATGGCATAAGTTTTTTGTTTTGTAATCATTTTTGGCTTTTTTGCATTTCAAGTTGGATTGTGGTGTGCGCACTGAGCTTGTAGCTTGTGTGTCGATGCTTCACGTGGACATTGACAGTCACTTGATAGCTGCATTGGTGAGTGCAGAAGAGGTGAGTACCAGGACCATGAATTTATTTGCCATGTAAGTAAGGGTTTAGGCATAGTGCAATGTTTTTTGCTTTAAGCTTTGAAAGTTTATGTTACTAAATGATGTGTCCTTTCATAGTTGGATGGAGTACATGCTTCCAAGAGAGCACGTTTTTTATGTTTACTTCATTGATTCTCTTTGGTATCAATATCTGAATATGATCGAGGAAAAGAACGAGGATGTGGCATTACATAACTACTTTGATGGCGTTGACCCTACGCGAGCAATATTTATCTTCTTGCCAGTGGTCTTGAGGTGCGCATTGATGCTTTGCATTCTATTTTTACGTGGACTAATTGCATCCATGCCTCATGTGATTGAAATACTTTTGTGTTTCTTAAGGGTTGTAATGTGCTTTTGCGTTCACATGACTCAATTGGCTACGTATGAGCTTAGGGCTTGCATCTTGCACTTACTTGTGCATGGCTCAGTTGGTTTCATAAGTATTCAAGGTTTGTAATGTTAAAATATGTCTCAATTGCAGAGGGCATTGGAACCTATACGTGGTTCATAATCATGTGTCAAAAGAGTGGATCGACTACCTAGCGATCGAGGTGCAATCATGTACCTTGACTCGTTGGAATGCAGGGATGCCATGGAGTGTCTACGAACTATGAAGAGATACCTTCAACCCTATACACATCCACATAGCATGCATTATTGTCATGGATGAATATTTTCTCCAATATGTCTGTGTGCCAGGGCCATCACCGCCTTGTCAAAGCAATGTCTAGACCCAAAGTGTTTCAAGACATTATCTACAATTGATGAGATGAAGCTGATCCATATAAAGGTCTTGCAACTAGAGCGTGGCATAAAACTCATTTGCATAAAGCTCACTAGCATTGTCTGTTGCTTTACTTTTTGCTAACCCATCGTCTTATGGTTTTACTTGCAAGCCCCTCGCCAAAAAAATGCGATTGATTGTGGGTTTTACGTGATGGCATACATGAAGGCCTTTATTGACGGTGGTGTGGTGGGAAAGCCAACAAGGAACTGGGTATGCATAACTTGTTTTTTTATAGATATTTTTGTTTGGATTTGTAGCTTGCATTGCTTAGTTACATTAGCCTTTGCTCATTGCAGCTAAGGAGGACATGGTTCAATAGTACGTATGTGGCCAAGATCAGAGAGGACCTTCACAAGTGGTCTCTTGACGTGCTAGCAAAGTGAAGATGTGGTGATGGAAAATTATGCTAGGTTTCCTTTGCCCACCCTACCATTGCCTCCCCCTTGTGGCCTGGAAGGAGCTCTCTAGATTGAAAGTACCTATCACTTGAATTACATCAAAAGCCCTAGGATTTGCTATACATTACCATCCTAACTCAAACATGCCACATGAATGCTCACAGCGAGAGGACTATTATGAGAAAATGCCCTGTTTTGAAGGTATTTTTGTGAATATCGAAGAGCGTCAAATATATATTTTAAACAATCATGGATCATTGGTCAAATATAAATTTGTAATTAATTTTAGTGTCAAGTAGTAACTAGTAATAATTTAGTATTAGTTTTAGTGTGATTTGGTAGCAATAGTGTAGTTACATTAGGTTGTAATTTGTATTAATTTAATAATTACTTGTTTTTGGTAATAATTTAGCAATAGTGATTTAATAGATATTTAATATAAAGTATTGGAACAAGACGATGGTTCATAAGGACTATGTTATCCTCTTGATCATATGTTATGTAAGGACCTGTACATTCCTCCTCATCATACAGTTCATCTATAAATACAACAAAGTTTAGATGGTGATCTAAATAGACAACACAATTTTAAATAACAACAAGGTCAAGTGAGATGAATTAGAATATTCTATTGAAATTGAGTAATGTTAGAAAACATGTATTTGTCGTGTTGAAAGCGTGCACACCATCAACCTTTTGATATATATGCACTAAGGCATACATGGTGTGGAAATCATGTATGCCATCAACCTTTCGCTATATATGCACTAAAGCATATGTGGAGCTTACAAGATGATGCAAGTTCATTTTGGCCCTCAATGCAAGTTGAGGCCTACCCGCAGAAAGTTCATTTGCTTGGACACAAGAGATAATTAAGCACATTAGATCTCTTTTTAAATCTCAATGGAGTCTAAACTAGGGCCTACAACTATCGATGTCTATTATGGCTTCTCCTCCTCAAGGGGACTTACTAGACTTTGGCACCTTGGACTATTGATCCCCTAAGGGGATGCCTTTAAGTGTTTATCAACAACACAAATTTATTTATGGCATGTTGAAAATGCCCAAGTTCATGTTACATAGATAGGCTAATGGTATTTCAAGGCATGAAACTTCATATCATCACCAATTATCTCAAGTTCTATCATAGTTTTCTCTGGACAACTTATTCTATGATAACTACACATTAAAACAAGATTCGATTAACATGCATTGCAATTAAGACATGCATGGGCATTGTTGACGTGGAAACCTTCAAAGCGATCATCAAGAAACAATCGTCTCAACAATTTAAGCACGGGCATGAGATACCTTCGATGCGCTGGGGGATGGCCTTTGAGGGATTGGCTTCGGCTATGCACCTCTTCTCTCTTCACTGTTGAGGCTGCACGATCACCCGTCAATGCAAGGTCGATCCCCTCTAGGCTGCACGATCACCCGTCAATGCAAGGTCGATCCCCTCTGTCTCCCCTTCTCTCTCTCTCCTTTGCTTTCTTCCTCCACACAATGGCGACCCAGTCAGCAGCCGAATCTTCTTCTCCTTCTTCTTTAGACCTGCAGTGTTGAGTTATCCTTTTTGGCGATGGCGATGACAATGGACGCAATCATACAAAAGCGACTGTTTTTTGCAGGTTCTGGCGATGGCAATGGCAAAGGTGGGCAGCACATGCAGGTTTTGGAGACAGCGATGGCGAAGGTGGGCAGCGAGAAAAAAAGACGCATTAAAAAACTGGCGCATTGCGAATGGCACATAGTCATGAGGGCGACCCAAATATTTGACCGCATGGCTCCTCGTCCCCCGTTAGGACTATGATCGCCCGTGAAGGCCGAAGGCTCAGCCTCAGCCCCTCATCAGCCAACGTGGATGGCCCCCGTGTCGATGACGGCGTGGACGGCATGCCCCCGTGTCAACCGTTGATTCCAACTCCCCCTACCCCGTGGCACATAGTTCCGAGGGTCACCCATGCTGATAAATTATGACCTTTGAAAAAGAAAACTGACGCCATGGGGATTCAACCTGCTGCCTTTCAAGTTTCAGCTCAGCGATCCCAGAGTTGACTTGATGTCATCTCGGGGCCGGGCCACGCATACGAATTTGAAGTTTCTAGTCGTTGAGAATACTTAAAGGGTGCGTTGGTATCAACGAACTGACACGTGACGGTAAAAATTGGACTCCCCTCGGTCAAATGCGGGGTCCATACTGATATCAGCCCGGTTCACTGTGGCGGGGTCCATGCCGATAAGTATCTTGAGCCGGCTCCGAGTCGGTGGAACCTTATGCGACTCGCGAGGCTTTTAAGGTGGTGGGCCGTAGCATAATGTCATGCTTTTGAATGGCCACAATGTGACCAAATGGCATGAGCTGACGGACCACATGATGCCAATGCAATAGCGGCTTTGAGCGGCTAACGGGGGTGGTAGAGCAAGAAGGGAGGAGGACGGCCATGTGAGGTTGCAAAAGGCGACGAGCTGGTGGAGCGCCGGGGCTGATTGTGATCCTTCATTCGGCTATTCTGCCTACGTTTGAGTCGTCGTGGACCTTGTTCGAGTCATCATGGCTTAGTGTCTGATTTGTGTGCCTGTCGTCCGATTCCGCTTGTCTAATTCTACTCCGTTTGATTAAAGGAAAGGCAAGTCCATGGCAAATGCCTCATCGTCCATCCGAATGAAATCAAGGCCTCATGGCCTTTGAAGATTTGGGCCTCTGCATGGCCAATCCAAATTCGTGGGGTGGGGTTTGTCCGAGCTGGAGGGACCATCCTTCGTCCGAATGGGCCGGTGTTTTGGCAGCTGAATCATATGATGGCCTAGGGCCAACTAGGCATCGTGTGGCCTAGCTCAATTAAGGCATTTCAAAGGTTAAATAGCCAATGTGCGGCTGATTGAAAGCATCTCCAAGGCTTGCGAGCCCATGGGTTGAGTCATTAATGAGTTGGCCTTAGCATCCGAATAAATATGTGGTAGTCAAGGATTTATTGGTGTTTGAACTAGATAAGGCATGCCATCCAAATTCAGAAATGCCATATGAGCCTCAAGTGTCATCATGTTGTGTGCCACTTCCATGTCCGAATTGTTAAGGCCTCCGTCTCACTTGGTTTGGCCTATGGACTATGGTTTTATGGCTATTCAATATGGTCATTCAACATGGGCTATGGCTTATTGGCTTCGTTCGAATAGCCACATGGCCTATTGCCTTCAGCCTACATTTGAGCTAGACTATCATTTGAGTGTAGATGGACTTGTTATTCGAGTTGGTGATGGGTATTATTCGATTATGTGCTAGGATCCCTTATAAGCTTATGTCGATACACAATTGGTTAAACATGACCATTTTGTTGTTGTTCAAGGTATTTTAGCCTTGATTATGGTCATCTGGCCTTACCACGAGTGTTATATAAGGCCTTTATACATATACCAATTTGGACATACCATTTTGCATAAGGCCTTTAGGACTTGCATGGCACCAAAATTATAAGGACAAGGTGTATCTATCAAATGGAGATGATAGGGTATTTAAGCCTTGGTGGCAGGGCCTTCTTATCATTTGAAATAAACAAAGGCCAATAAGTCCAAATTGATGGTAATTGCATGCTACTATAGGCTTGATAAGGATTGTCATTATTGCGACAGATATGGACACATTGCAAAGGATTGTTACAAGAAGCAAAGAGATATGAAAGCAAAGGGCAAACAACGTGGGCACTATGCATCTTCTAGCGATGCTCATGATGAGCAGGTTGACAAGTTGTTTGCCATGCAGCATGTGTCGAAGAATGCATCTAGGCAGAATAGAGATGAAAGATGGTACATTGATTCAGGGGGCTTCGAATCATATGACACCCCATGGAGAATGGTTTGATGAGATGGTTGCAGGCTCACATGGACATGTTTGTACTAGGGATGACACCCAACATATTATTTAGCATAAAGGAGTCGTATCTTTGTTGATGCCTGATGGCAAGAAAAAGAGCCTGCATGATGAACTACATGTACCTACAATAACCAAGAATCTTTTATTAGTTGGAAAAATGGTAGAACAGAATCTGCAAGTGAGATCTAATAGAGATGGATGCTTTGTTGAAGATCTAGAATATAGTAATGGCTACAAATTGATTGCTAGAAACTGAAGAGATGGCAGAATGTTTACTCTTGATACGCCAGTTTCAGAATTGAAAGCAACCATGTTTGCACATGATGATGGTGCTATACAGGATGTTGAGATATGGCATAAGCGGATTGGCCATGTGAATGTACAAAAGATGAAATCTATGTAGCAGAAGGAGATTGTGCTTGGACTACCTAAGTTCAAGTATCATGACTTTGGACATAAATGTGATGCATATCAGTTTGGAAAGCAAGCACAGTTTCCATTTATGAGACATGTACAGAATAGCTCACGACCCTTACAGCTAGTACATTCAGATGTATGGGGTCCGTCTCATAATGCTTCGTTTGGTGGTGCTCGTTACTATATATCCTTCATTGATGTTTTAGCAGGTATACTTGGCTTTACATATTGAAATATAAGGATGATGTGTTTGATGCATTCAAGGACTTTAAGAAGCATGCTGAAAATGAGTTGAGCTGTAAAATTTCATGCCTTAGATCAGATGGAGGTGGAGAATATATCTCTAATTACTTTGACAGGTACCTTGCTAAACATGGGATCAGAAGATAGTTAACTTACAGCTATATACTGCAGAAAAATGGTGTAGCAGAAAGGAAAAATAGGATACTAATGGAATTGACAAGAGCTATGCTGAATGAGAAGAGTTTGCCAAATAGTTATTGGGCTGAAGCAATAGTGACTGATGTCTATGTGCTGAATAGAACCCCTACAGCAGGGATTCATGATATAACTTTGTAACGAGTCCCCTTGTCCACTTGTAGGACACGTCTTAACAGCCCATCGGAAAGAGAGTTTAGAAAGCACCACCGGGTATTCCCAAGAAATGTCACGGGGTTTGCGATCTAGGTCCTCCCGAGTTTGCCACGAAGTGGAAGCATTCCAGCCGTTCCCACTTAGGACTGACCTGAATCAGGGTTTTCCTAATGGTCAAGTTCCTAGAAGGTAACTAGCGTTGAGCCCCAGACAAACTACTTGTGTAGAAACATCAGGGTCGAAGCGGATTTATACTGCACTTGGTTTAAGGAAAATGGGAAACCAGAGGGATGCGAAGCTTGACCTCTCTGCCCGTAGGGGATAGTCCCATTCCGTTCCCCTAAAACAACACAAATCAGGACTCTAGCTCTAAAGATTCTAGGTCATCGTTTATCTTGCTGTCAATTCCTTTGAGAAAAGTTCCCAGCCA
Source organism: Lygodium microphyllum (assembly GCF_053477565.2). Taxonomy (NCBI): domain Eukaryota; kingdom Viridiplantae; phylum Streptophyta; class Polypodiopsida; order Schizaeales; family Lygodiaceae; genus Lygodium; species Lygodium microphyllum. The sequence goes on from NC_141136.1 coordinate 170,407,442, forward strand.
ACTGGGACCACCCTTTCGTAGAACGGACCCAAGGTCACATCCACCATACTTTCCTCAGGTTGCTTTAGTTATCTAATTACCTACCACATTTAGTTTGACAAGCAAAAACAACTTCCTTAATTAACCAATTAATCATTGGTTCCTTCACGTAACTTAGGCACTGACATAGAAAAACAATGTTAAATAAGTTCATTTTCAACATTTGATCTTTATTTATCAGTCTTTGGAATACATCATATAATCAAGCCCGAAGGCTATTCCAGCAATCCTCAGGGATCGCTATTCCAAGTTTCACCCGTAGACTAGTATGCGGGCCTCGAGATCCCATCTCGAGTCACGTCGACCTCTTGTGCAGGATCCGGAGGCAAGGGATTTATGGCCAGAGCCCCCCTGGTATCCAAGCGTTCTCCTGCTCCAAGTAGCATCCACGGAGAGACCTCTCGCAGCGAGTTTGGTCCATGTACCCGGCACAGCTAACAACCCCCTTGGATAGGGTCAGGCAGACAATCGGGGGTAACTGATGTTGCCTCTCCCTCCAGGTTCTCAACCTGAAGCATTAGTTATTTTCCAGCATTAGTTTCTTGAGCAAAGAAGAACAAACAATGCTCCTAAGTGTACAAACACAAGCACTCCAATGGTCGTTTATACGGCCAACTGCTAAGGTGTGAATCCTTCTCTCTGAATGCATCTAGCATTCGATCTAGGATCAATCGCGACTTGGCAAGATCCCAAGGGTTTCATAAGTTGAGTTGCTTGTTTACCCTCTTTCCTTGGGTTAGGGTTTATACCCTGTTAACCCAAATTATCAATACTTTAGGTTTCCTTATATTAAGGTTAATAAATCTTGGGCAACCACGTCACCCTAACCTGGTTGGTTAACTACTTTCTTGGAAAATTTGTAACTCCCCTAACTTGGAAAATCAGCCCAAGGAAGGGTGATGTAGCAGGATGACTACTCATCCTCTAGAAAATTAGACTTGTACTTAGAACTCGCCAACCTATTCTAAGGAGTGACAATACTATTTTAATGTAGGCACAAAACCATGCAACGTTGCAACTTGTTGCATGAGATGAGGGTCGCATCTAACTTGTGGGATTATTTCTCCCATCACATGGTATTCCTTGGTCAAGAATACCTTTGACCAAGATATAGGGTGTGGGAGTCCTATTGACCCAATCCAACCCTAACCCTACTAGGCCGATAACACTTTGGCCCTAGGGATCCTAAATTCATACGGAGGTTTAGCATTTGGTCAATTGATTCTTAGGGTGAGAATCCTAGATCATTCTTACATGGGCGTTTAGATAACCCTAACATTCTGTGAATGTGGGTAGGATCTTTGGGATCAAAAGTCTTAAATCAGCATTCCAAGTGTGATACTAGGTAGAATTTTAACATAACTTAACCCTACCTAGCACTTTGAGGTGATCGTCATATGCAAACTAGTCGTACCTTTATGATTTTCATGTGAGCTACTCAACTATACATGAATTACTTAGTTGATTTAATTAACCCACGATTAGAGACGATCATCCTTTTTAAAGATGCAATTGCTTCCTTCTAAATTAGCAAGTACCCTTCCCTAGAAGATGCAAATAACTGCAAGATATAACATTCCATGCAAATATGCGATTTTAAAACCATAGACTTTTTCCTTCTATGCAGCTATAAGATCTACAATGATCGTTACTTTTCCTTGCCTAAACTATCATGATTGACAATTCGGAGCTAACTCTTATAACCCTACGTTGATGCAACGAAATCAAGCTTTAATATTTTTAATGAAGATGCATTCAAACTTTGATAAAGAACTCAACGCTTGAGCGAATGCCATGAGTCCATCATTGATTTAATTTCTCTTTTTATCACTTAACCTGACCTAAAATGCAACCATCTTCACACGCAATTTTCCATGCATTGCGACCATTTGGACATCATTCAATGGGTGTCTAAGATTTATCTCATACACGAGTCACAACTAGGAAATTATTACCTGAGTGCATTATGTATTATATGCGCTATTCTTTTCGCGAGGCAACGAGGATGCCTTTAGACAAATCCACCTTTTAGCTTATGCAATATGCGTTAAAGAATGCAACTACCTTGACCATGCAGATACTCGTCATGCAATTTAACTTGGTAATTCGATGCGAGTATATGAATTTTCCAATGTATTCAAACTTGCCTACAAGAATTTAATCATGCTTAATGCATCCTTCACATGTGGAATTAATTTCGAAACTTGGGTATTTAGAGTCGGGGTGTTGTCCACTCTTGTACTCGGGTTGGAAGCTCCTGCATGTGCGCCTCACGACTTTTTCTTAGGAGCCATCAATGACGTAGATCTCGACTCAGCGAACTTCCTCTTGGCTCTCTTACGCGTTACAAAGCCCCTTCAGTCCGATATATTCTCCTCGATAACCTCAGCAGTGTTATGTTGGCTAGCAATCCTGTCTACCATGCTAGGTCCAAACATATTGAGGTTCACTACCATTTCATAAGAGAAATGGTTCTTACAAGGCAGATTGACTTGATTCATGTGAAGACTGAAGACCAAGTAGCATATATAATTACCAAGTCTCTTGGTAAAGAAAAGTTCATATATTTCAGATAGCTACTTAGAGTTTATCACATGGTTTGAGCTTGAGAGGGAGTCTTAGACTATCAAGCTCCTGTTACTCTTTAGTCAGTCTATCTTTATGTGTGTGATTGACATTAGCTAGATACAGGTGTACACTTGTGTGACATTCAATAAGTCGGTGTAATCAGTAACTTAACCATAGTTAGTCTTGGTTAGTCATACCTATGTGTATAATTCTATTTCACTTAGTATGATAGAAGAATAATGGAAGAAGAAAAACAATGAGCTAAGGCTCATCTTTTGCTTCACTTTGTCTCTCTCCCTCTCTTTCAATAGCTATAAGTGTCTGAGTATCTCATCAAGACTCATGTCATGTGCATGCCTAACAATTCCTTAGCAGCATGTTTTAGTGGTCCATCGAGGAACTATCCTAGATGGCTTCGCCCGGCACTCGCGAGAATGCATGGGGTCTATCGTCTAGGTTTCCCAGATCCCACTCCATAACAAAAGGTACTGGCCATCCCCACAAGGATTAACTACAAGCTCGAGGTCCTAATTTGACAACTGATGTCTCCATACATCAACTAGCTCCATCAGAGGTGTCCCACAAGGGCTTCTCATCTGACTGGAGCGATCGTAGTTACGCTTGGTTCATTGAGTACAACACTTTTTTCTAGCAATTGGTTAGGATTCAGGGAACCTTAACGAAGTTCTAGCACAGTCGCCATTGTCATGCCACTATGCGGTCACAGTGTGAAAAACTCTAGAGTGTGGCTTTCTTATTGATCTAGAGAGCAAATGCCATATTAGTCATTAATGTTAGTGACTGTAGTGTGGATGGTTTAACAATACTAGATTTTTCGACAAGTTTAGCTAATGTTTGATATTTTAGATATTATCTCTTGTAAAAATTCAAAAACTACAGGAAACTTCTAGAATAAGATGACATGTAAAAGAAAGCAAGTAGCTTTCAGCCATTTCGGAAGGATTTTATGTAAAAAGAAGGATTGGCGAAATCGTGTGATGTGCGATCACAATTTTCAAGCAATGAATAACACTCCGAACTGGGAGATGAAAAAGGAGTAATCTAGCAGAATTTTGGTCCAGGTGGCCTAGTATTTTACCCCCCTTTCTGATGCCAGGAGGTATATTCCACGGTGGATTCCGTGAGGTTTTGCGGTGGATTTTGTAAAATTATATTTATCGTCGGGGCTCATACACAAGGTGGATACCTTGTGCGAAAAGTCGATGGGGACGCATGTCCTTTTCGGGCGTCTTGTTAATTTAATGTGCAAGTGCGTGATTCCATAGCGGGTAATTCCGCAAAATACATATTTAAATTAATAGACATTTATGAGTTTAGAGTGCGCACTCGTAATAAATTAAGGTTAGGATTGAGTTCTAACCAATTTATTTATTTTGTAGCTGAAGACTGCTAGGTATTCACTTTTGTCAGTTTAATTTTATTATTTTCTAACAATTGTGAATGCTTCAGTTGATATGTAGAGCAGGCAGTGGTGGCGTTGGGAAGCATTGGGCGATAGCATGTATTCAAGTTATTATCATTTTTTATGGGTGTGCATCTTAGGCGTGGCGCCAATATTTATTTTGATGCGCTTATTTATTAAAGCACTTGATATTTATTTATTATTTTTATATGTGCATGGGCGCACGATTTAAATATTGATATTGGACATTGTATTTGGGTACCACTCGACTCCTTGGACTCCCATATCTTTAATTCTTTAGTGGGACAAAAGCAAACACAAAAGCTAAAGCGTGCTGATTGTAAATTGGGCTATTTTTTTAGCTTGGAGATCAATAATATATCAAATACATGCTTTCTGGAGTGCTCACACAAGGCATGGGGGGAGATTGTACCCAATTAATCTTTTGCTTCATGTCGTGCAAGCTTTCTCTCTTGTTTTTTGTGCAAAAATAGAGTTCTTTTGTTCTTGGGGACCTTTCAGCGCTCACTACGCGCCCATACAACATCCGATCTATGCATCAGTGGTATCAGAGCAAAGCTGAGATCAAGAGCTTCCAATCGCTTACCATCTCATGCGAAGGCAGAGCTCCTGGAACGATCGAGCTCTACAGTCAGTCTCGTGGCAATCCGTCAATACCAGCGTGTTCTTGGCAGTCAAGAACCCCCTACTATGCACTCAGATCCCGAAGAATCGGCCTCTACAGGTAGAGGACCAATAGACAAGCTCCTACATCAAGTCGCCTATTCACAGATAAGAGGAGTTTAATAGTATTGTTATTTAAGATGATAAGCTTTAACAAGCTTATAAGAGCTTAAAGCTCTTAACAATTTCGATTTATTGTGGCGAGAGGATGTTCTGATAGGACGTGGCATTAGTAAACGGCCCCCTTTTTCATGCCGTTGAAAAAAAAATGACCTATAGTCTTTATTAAGCTTCAAAAGCTTAGTCACAAAAGTCACTAATTGTTCCTTCTATCATGGGTGTTCACATTATTTGGATTCCTGAACCGGTTTGAAGCTTCCAAATTGCTTGTGTTCACACTGGTTAACTCTGAACTGGTTTTTACCCTCTCAACAAGCCACTATTCACCCTGTGATGTGACAAAATTCAATTCGAGCAAACAGTTTGCAACACGAAGTCTACACACAAGATTACACTCCATGCATAGTGAATCTGATACTGAACTTGTGTGATGCAGGAGATTGTCTATATAGATGAGTTTTCATCTAGGCAGGGTGGCTGATTTGGTAGCCAAGGAAGGGTGCAAGACTTGGCATTGAAGGAGTACATTGGGCAGCTTGTCAACGACATTATTGTATTTCATAAGACATGCTCCCTTGCTTTTGCTGAGAACTTCTTGAAGTTGAGGGCACTAACAAAGGCTGGGTCCTTCAAGACCATCCCGACCAACTCCAGCTTAGAGAAAGTAGTGTTGCTTCGACATTTGGAGCTGCTCTACTTATTCACAAGTACTAGGTCTAGCCCACTTTTCTCCATGGTGGCCCGTGGTATGGTTTTCGATGTTGAAGTCCCCACTGTCATTAGACAGGAACTATTGGGGCAAAATGTATTGTTGCCTATGATCAAGAATAGCTCTGACCATGGGGAGCCTAGCTCGAAGAAGCCTAGGAGAGACTAGATGTACTTATTGCCTAATGATATCACATCACCGATGTAATGCACTTTGTAATCTTCTCTTTAAATAATGAAAAGCGATGTTTATTGGATTCGCGTGCAATGTAGTTTGTGATACATGTGGTTTCTACTTGTTTTTTACTTGAATGTTACGTTTATTTATCGAATTTATACGCAACACAATTCGTACCCTAAATTTAATACACGGTGCTTTATCAAATTCGTGCGCAACATGTATTTGTTCGAACGCATGTAACGATAACTCAACGACGTAAATAAAATAAATAACAAGCGACTAAACAAAAATAAGACGCACCAAAAAAATTGTATTCATATTAATAACAATTTACATGGGGTCCATTACAACCAAGGCTTTACAAAATGTCTTCAGAAGCTACATTCCATGTGTTTTAGAGTTGTACACCCCTATCCTTGCTGACCTCCGCGAGGACTATTTTTCCATTGCCGAAAGAACCTGACTATCCGCCGCAGATCCCTGTCGGTGACGGTGACCCTCCTTGCATGCACCGCTGCATAGACCGAGTCTCCAAACAAGTCGATGAGGTAGGCTTCAGCAACTTCTTGCAGTGCAAGGAGGGCCCTGGCAGTCCAGTGATCGGGTTGTTTCGCACGTGATGTATTTGGAAACTGGGTCCTATTGTTCCTAATTAGTATGCCCTCTATGATCTCCCACACCAACTTCTGGAACAGAGCCTTCGGTATCAAGAGGCGAGTAGTCTTCTGGTAGTGGCGAATCTCACGAAGAGCCACTATGCCTAGCTTCCATCGATGCTTGCGATGCTGGCATGGTGGTGGTGGTGGTGGTGGTGGTGGAACTGGAGGACGTGGCTACCGTATGGAATTTCCAGGGGGTATCTCCGGGCCGCTTACTTGGTGCGTACCGTGTCTTCTAGGAGAGAGAACTCAAACTCAAAAGTGAAATGTGTAAAATGAGGTGAAACTTTAAACTTATAGCCAAACTTTTCAAAAACCCTAAAAGTTTAACTAATGAATCCAGGCTTTGGAAAAATATCACCAGTGCTCCAATTGACATGAAATTTTACTTTTGGACTCCTCAAGAACACATCAACCACCCAAAAAAAATTTGGCCCCAACAAAAGCCTCTGGGTAACGGGTCCGGAGGCTCACATCTGGGGCCCCAGACATGAGCCTCCGGATAGGTGACCCAGAGGCTTCTGATGGGGCCAAATTTTTTAATATAAATGAGTTTTTCTGATGCCCAGCATGAGGGTGAAGGTTCACCAGATTTCAATTTATAATGACGGTTCAATCTTTTTTTGAAAATGCGTTAACTGGATTATACTGCACTGATAATAGAAAAACTCACCAATGAGTGTGCGCAACTACAGATTAAATGTATTGTCAACCTCGCAATGCAAAACATTGGAAACTTAAAAATTCACAAAAAATAAATCATGGGTAAATTGGAATATTGCATATCAGATATAGTGTTGCCAAACCACTAAATAGAGTAAAGATATAGTGCATCGGCCCATGTACAACCGATCACCGACGTGTATGTGGTTGCACATTGAATTTATCCTCAACAAAACTACTTACAAAATTGGAAACTTGAAATTTCACACAATGCGAATCATGGTCAAAATAGAATATCACATATTGGATTTAGCATTGCGAAACTATGAAATACACGGTAGATAGTGCATCGCACCAAGTACAACTAGAGCTAGGGAAAATTTAGCTCCATTTTGCAGGCCACTACTATCAAATACTTGAAGGTCTACTGGAAAGATAACCCAAAACTAAGCTTCTTACAATCTACAACCAAACCTAAGCTAAAAACATAGATCCAATTATAAGGTAGCTTCTCAAAGCATATTGTTGACATTAATATTAAATGCATCCTTGTTATTGCGGATCCTGCGAACAAGAACCAGATCTATGGGCTTAATAGTGATACGTCGGGCATGAATGGCTAAAAGTTGACCATCACTCATTAGATCAATCAAGTAGCTTTCAGGTGCTTCTTGGAGAGCAAGCAAGGCTTGGCTTGACCATCACCCCACATTCCTTGCCTGGTTCCTCAAAAATAACTTGTGATGATGCCTTGACTGTAGATCTTGCAGTATTTCTCGCACCAACCTAGAGAATGGCGCCTTAGTAATAATAAAGTCGGCACTCTTTTGGAATTTCCTTATCTCACGTAGCGCAGCTGTGCCTAGTCTCCATCTTCGCTTCTTATGTGTTGGAGGGCGTGTATTACGAGCTAGAGCAGTAGTGGGAGGTGGAGCAGTTGGAGCATGTGGACCACCATTTGTGGACAATGGCGAACCATCATTATCGATCACACTAGGGCCACCATTGTTGGCCACAGTGGCGCCACCATTATTAGCTATAGTAGGGCCACCGTTATCGGTCATGAGGGGATCTTTATCACTCACAGTACGCTCACTAGATTCGGAAGAGTGTTGAGCTCTTGCTCTCGCAGGCGCCTTTTTGATAGGAATCTTGGAACGTGCCATGGCTGTGATGATGAAGGATAGAAAGGTGGAGGGTAGAGTGAAGAGCAATGGGAAAAAATGAAAGGAGAGATGACTTAAATACAAAACTTTCAAACTTACTGTGGTGTAAATGAATTTTAGATTTATCATTTCATTTCATTTCTCCACCCAATCCCTACCTCTCTCTATCTCCTGACACCCCCCTCATGCCCCCTCTCTCTCTCTAGGCCAGTGGTGAATGTTCCAAGGTTTGGAATTTACATATCTTTGTCTTAGGATTTTAAAATCGACTTTTCATTAATTAAAAAACATAGTTCAAAATCAACTTTGAAAAACATAGTGACAAACCTTCGAAATTTTAAAGAAAAATTATAAGACATCTCATGTTAGAGATATGAGTATTGATGTGTCATATCCTTGGTACTTGTGCTCTCTTGTGGATTCTAAATGCATCAAAATTATTATCTTTATCTAGGTCTCTATTTTTTTCCATCTCTCTCTTGGGTTGCCAACCATTCTGCATGCCATTCTCTAGCTGTGCTGTTTTCATATCTTGCTTTTCTCACTTCATATATTTCCCTACTTATAGATTCTGCTTGAGATGTTTTGGACTTCTTTTCTTTTTCCTCGTATCATATCTCTAGTCTCCTATACCACCATTGGAATAATTGCCTCATAGAATTGGAATCATTGATGCCACCTCCATGATCAGTTGCCTTTTGAAAATCACAGCGAGCTTGCTAGTGAGATCTTTCCATGCCTTGAGTTGACCATATTGCCAAACTTCCTTGATTTGCAAAGTATGGACCATGTGCTTCAAAAAAAGATATTAGAAACACAAAGTAATTCGAAATGATGCTTTTTTTTAAATGGTGATAATAATGACCATGTAGTGTGTTATGCTATTTGTAGTCCATGCATCCACCATGGACTTATGAAATTTAGAAGCTGTCTCTTTAAATGCATTGGCATCACCATCCATAAACCTCAACTTCTGTAAGAGAGCTACTAATCTATCTAGGTGTATCCACACTTCTGCCTTCGCAATCCTCATTTGTCCCCCATTGCTCCAATCTTAAACAACAAGGTGCAACTTTTTCCATGCTTCATACTTCTTTGGTTGTTTTACTAGTATATTGCCTTCCTCATCTCGAGGTGGAGATAAAAACTTCCTAGTCTTGGGTCCGCTAAAGCACTATGATATTGTCCACTTCCTTTGGTTAATTGGTGAATTGGTTTAACTGATCGGATGCACCGACGTGCCCCTTTGGTTTTTAAAGTGGGCCCAATCTCCAAAGTTTTTGTGAGCTTCCTCTCTATGTTTCGATTCTCCTTCTCCAAGTCATTGGCTTTAGAATGTAACTCCATATTCTGCACGTGTGTAGCATGCCTATCTTCAATGACAGACATTGCTTATTGTAGGTTCTAGTTCGCCTTATCCTTCTCAGCCAATAATCTATCATTTTCCATCAAAGACTACATATTTCCTTGTAATATTGTCTGCATATTTTTCAAGGTTTGATGAACCCATGCTAATCCTTGTGTGACAAGTCTGCATGTGTATCCATACAATCCTTCATTGCCTTCACAAGAAAACTTTACAAATGATGTAAGCCCTTTAAATTATGGTGTCCTTCGAGTGAGTGGATCGGGTGGATAAATGCAACCATCAACCCAAAGGTCCACATTTTTTTTCCCTACATTTCTTTCTTATTGCATCCTGTATATTATTGCATCATCTCTTTCCACAGTTCTTTTAAACATTGGTGCATATTCATCCTCCAATTGAAAGTGAATATCTCTCTTTCTCTTGGTACATCCTACACCTGCATTCTGCAAAAAAAATGTATGCAAATTTTAACTTGGATTAACATTCAAATCACAGAACTACACCCCTTTGATTCACTATATATGTGTTTTTTTTTACCCAGTTGGTTCTTGTCTCTTTCTCTTGCTTTCAGTCTTGATAGACCCTAATCAATCCCTAATCAGCCTGTAATCTTGGCTTTTAATCTACCTCTAATTAGCATCAAATCTTATCTTCTGTTCTATCCAAAATATTCTCTCTCTCTCTCTCTCTCTCTCTCTCTCTCTCTCTCTCTCTCTCTCTCTCTCTCTCTCTCTCTCTCTCTCTCTCTCTCTCTCTCTCTCTCTCTCTCTCTCTCTCTCTCTCTCTCTCTCTCTCTCTCTCTCTCTCTCTCTCTCTCTCTCTCTCTCTCTCTCTCTCTCTCTCTCTCTCAACTAAAATTCATCAAGGAAACCCTAAACACATTCATACAGAAGCTTGGCTAGTGGAAAACAATAACATCATCTTATCTTTTGCCCTAATTTACTATCTGTCACTCTATCACTTATTTTCTTTGTTCATCTCACATAGTCCTCTCTGTCTTCCCTTCTCCCATACTCTCTCTCTCTCCCCCCCTTTCTCTCTCTCTATGAATTGATGCTTAAGGACTAAACAACAACTGTGAAGAATAATAACATCACAAAGATTAAAAAAATAAAGATACCTCCATTATCACTTGATTGCTTGTAGTATAGACTGTTGAAGACAGAGATTTCTTACTGCATATTTCTAAAGAGGGAGATGGCTTGTAGCAGGGTAGAGTGTGTTGTAGATAGAGATTATTTGATTTCAACAAATGGTATCAAAACTACTTTGCAATGCTACTTCAAAAGAACTCGTATGCAAGAAACCATATTCTGGAGGGAAAGAGAAGAATACACAAAATTTGGGACAAAACTAGAGCTTTCTGAGGAAATGAAAAAATGGCCAGAAATAGGTATATACTTGTCCAAAAAATATGAAAATTAACAAGGAAAATCTCGAGTCAAAAAGGTGTCTCTGGGTAAAAAATAATCTTAAAATATGATGTGTACGTCATTTTATATCGTTTTTTAACTTTCACCCTTTTAAGAAGCGAGAATGAGAATGATTCTAATATATTTTAATGTTGAAAAGTCATGAGGGTATTAAAGAGTCATGTATCAATGATTGGATCCATTTTTAGAAAAAATAGAATTGTATTTTTTTAGTTATGAGGATTTTGAGAAAAAGTGGCCTTATCCTGCAGTTTGGAAATAAAACAATAGGTGAAATCTATTGAAAATACAAATACGAGATTTGCTTGATTGTAGAATATCTCTGTTTATAATATTATTTTGGGATCTCTTTTTAGAGAGAGAGAAGCGAGAGAAACCCCTTAAGGGGCAAAAAAGAGAGTCCATATTTCTCTTAATGGTCATTTTTACAGTTCCACATGTACCTTGGAACCTGAAATCTATTCATGTTCCAAGGGTGCATTTGCCCAAATTACTGGAACCTCTAAATGAAAAGATTAGAATGGAGATTTTGGAACCTTCTTCAACACCTTACTCAAACCGATGGTTTACTGTGCCTAAGAAAAATGGATCTTTATGATTCATTCAAGATTTACAGCCTCTCAATCATGTCACAATCCGAAATGTTAGTTCGGGTTCAATTGTTGATGAGTTTGCTGAAGCTTTCGCAGGTAGAGAAATTTATTCTATGGGCGACCTATATTCAGGATATGTTCAATTTCAGCTTTTATTAGAAAGCCGAGACATTACCACAATGGAGACACCTCTTGGATTGGTCCACATGTGCACTCTACCACAAGGTGCAACGAACTCTGTAGCCCATATGATGAATGTCATGCACAAAGTCTTAAGGGACTTTATTCCATAACTTACTCTTCCATTTCTTGATGATGTACCTATTAAGGGATATGAAGTCAATGAAAAGAATGAGGAACTTGACTAAGATGGTTGTAGGACATTTGTAGTTAGCCATATTCGTGATTGTGACAGGATTTTGAGAAGGCTAGAAGAGGTACATCTTACCCTTTTTGGAGCTAAGTTGATTTTTGGAGTAGAAGAAGTCCTAGTGGTTGGTCATCTATATGGCCCCTATGGACGTAAACCTTTGCCAATCAAGATAGATGCCATGCAGAATGCAAGAAAAATGCACAAATGCTTCAAAAGTAAGAAGATTTCTTGGCGCATGCATATTCTATCTCATATCGATACAACATTTTTCTCATGTAACCGAAAATATTATTTTATAGTTGAAGACTGCTAGGTATTCACTTTTGTCGATTTAATTTTATTATTTTCTAACAATTATGAATGCTTCAATTGATGTGTAGAGTAGGCGGCGGTGGCGTTGGGAAGCACTGGGCGATATCGTGTATTCAAATTACTTAGAAGAAATTATCATTTTTTATGGGCGCATGTCTTATCATTAAAGGTGTGGTGCTAATATTTATTTAGGTGTACTCATTTATTAAAGTTCTTGATAAGTATTTATTATTTTGTATGTGCATGGCACATGATTTAAATATTTTATTATTAGATATTATATCTGGGCACATCCCGACTCTTGGGTTGCCCAACCGCTTTATTCTTTATTTTGACAAAAGCAAACACAAAAGCTAAGGCATGCTTATTTGTAAAATTTGGCTATTTTTGAGCTTAGAGATGAATAAATTTATAAATACATGCTTTGTGGAGCGCTCACACAAGGCATGGGGGGAGATTGTACCCAATTGATCTTTTTGCCTCATATCATACAAGTCTATTCTCTTGATTTTTGAGCTTAAAGTAGAGTTCTTTGTTATGATGCTAAGAGGCATATTCCACAGTGGATTCTGTGAGACCACTGTGGATTTCGTGAGGTTTTGTGGTGGATTCTATAAAACTATATTTATTTGTCGGGGCTCGTACACGAGGTGGATTCCTTGTGTGAGAAGTTGACGGGGATGCTTGTCCTTTTCCGGCATCATGTTAATTCAATGTGCACGTGGGTGACTCCATAGTGGGTGATTTTGCAAAATACATATTTAAATTAACGGATGTTTATGAGTTTAGAGTACACTCGTAGTAAATTAAGGTTAGGACAGAGTTCCAACCTATTTGTTTATTTTTTAGCTGAAGACTGCTAGGTATTCACTTTTGTTGATTTAATTTTATTATTTTCTAACA